>NC_141877.1:638951810-639254841 GCF_056163025.1 Triticum urartu | reverse complement strand
TCTGCTAGAGAAACAATGGAAGGTGAAACTCATTAAGTGTGATTTTGCCAAACAAGAGATTGCTTACCTTGGTCATATCATAAGTGACAAGGGGGTTTCCACTGATGCCAGTAAAATCACAGCTGTTAAGAACTGGCCAACTCCTACTGATGTGAAGCAGGTCAGAGGATTCTTGGGATTAACTGGGTACTACAGAAAGTTTATCAAAAACTATGGTGTGATTAGCAGACCCCTGACTGAATTGTTGAAAAGGGGCGCTATATTTGTGTGGACTCCTGCTACTGAATTAGCTTTTCAAACACTGAAGCAAGCTATGATTCATGCTCCTGTATTAGCTCTTCCAGATTACTCCAAGCAGTTTGTGATGGAAACAGATGCATGTGAAGTGGGTATTGGGGCTGTTCTCATGCAGCAGGATCATCCAATTGCATTTGTTAGCAGAGCCCTAGGTCCTAAGAACAGAGGTCTTTCTGTATATGAGAAGGAATACATGGCAATATTACTAGCTATTGAACAGTGGAGACCATACTTGCAATTTCAGGAGTTCATTATTAAGACAGATCAAAAGAGTTTGGTTAATCTGTCTGATCAAAGATTACACACCCCTTGGCAGCAAAAAGCACTCACCAAAATGATGGGCCTCAACTATAAGATCGTGTATAAGAAAGGATCTGACAATTCAGCAGCGGATGCTCTTTCTAGAAGGCCTCATGCAGATTCTCTGCTGCTAGCAATATCATGTGCTCAACCCAGTTGGATAGATGAAGTTGTTAGGAGTTACACAAATGATCCTAAAGCACAAGAGTTACGGTGCCAACTGACCCTGCAACCGGGCTCCAAAGATAAATTTCAGCTGGTCAATGGGTTAATAAAGTACAAAGGTTGCATCTGGGTGGGTAATGACAGCACCTTGCATATCAGAATTTGTCAAGCTTTTCATAACACACCTTTGGGAGGGCACTCTGGTTTCCCAGTTACGTATAAGAGAATTCGTGCTCTCTTTAAGTGGGTTGGTATGAAGAAGGTTATTCAGCAGTTTGTGCTATCTTGCTTAGTGTGTCAGCAAGCGAAACCTGAGTGTGTGGCCTACCCGGGACTGCTATCACCATTGCCAGTACCTGCCAAGGCCTGGGCAACAGTGACAATGGACTTTATCTCAGGATTACCTCCTGCAGGCCAGTTTGAGTGCATTATGGTCATCATCGACAAATTTACAAAGTATGGCCACTTTGTTCCTGTCAAACACCCTTACACGGCCCAGAAAATTGCCGATCTCTTCCTGGACAATGTCTATAAGCTTCATGGCATGCCGCTGTACATTGTGTCAGACCGGGACCCTATCTTTACCAGCAATTTTTGGCAAATTTTGGTCAAGAAAACTGGAGATGTACTTAACATGAGCATTGCATACCATCCGGAGACTGACGGCCAAACCAAGCGAGTGAATCAACAGGTTGAGTGTTTCCGGAGATGCTTTATCAGTGCCCACCCCAGCAAGTGGTCCAAGTGGCTTCCCCTGTGTGAGTTCTGGTACAATACTAACTGGCATTCAGCTCTCAACAAATCGCCGTTTGAAGTTCTTTATGGACATAGCCCCAGGTATTTTGGGATATCAGCTTCAGATACGGTTGCTCCAATTGATTTGCATCAGTGGTTGGAAGCCAGGGAGGTTGTGCAACAATCAGTTCGTCAACACTTGTTGCGTGTTCAGCAGCGAATGAAATGCCAGGCTGACAAACATCGCACGGAGAGGACATTTGAGGTGGGTGACAAGGTGTTTCTCAAGCTCCAGTCTATGTGCAATCGTCAGTGGCGCACTGGGCGAATCATAAACTTGCATTCAAATACTTTGGGCCTTTCCTCATCCTGGAGAAAATTGGAGAGGTGGCTTACCGGTTGCAATTGCCAGCAGCTAGTAGGATCCACCCCGTCTTTCATGTCTCACAACTGAAGCGCTTTGTGCAACCACAGTATGAGGTACTTGATTCGCTCCCTTGTGCTGATGCTCATCTCCAAGTTCCTGTTAAGATCCTGCAGGAGCACATTCGGCGATCGGACAATCGTTTCGTGGCTCAAGCCTTGATCCAGTGGAGTGGTGGAGATGCATCGACAGCAACCTGGGAGGACAAGGACTCGCTTCGCCAGTTGTTTCCACGTGCCCCGGCTTGGGGTCAAGCCGGTTCTGAAGGAGAGGGGGATGTCAGCGCCCACAAGGACAGAGCCAATCATCCAGAAGCGCGAGGTGACGAGGACTCGACTCGTGGGCCAGCAGCCTCGCGGCCCACTCGCGATCGATGACTTCCCCAGTGGCTTGCAGGCCCAGACTGGGCCCGTTAAGGGTGTACGCTGATATATGCGGTGTGTGTGCGTTGCGTGTGGATTGCGAAAGGAGTTGGTGGCTTCGGCCATGGCTAGTGTGTGGCGTGCGTGAGCTTGTGCATAAATTCATAATGAATTAGCCACAGATCTGAGATCAAATACAAGTTATATCCTCACACTGTGTCCTGTCCTCTTGGTTTTCCTTTTAATCATTTGTCATTTTGGTTGTCTATTTGACAGGAGAGGAGGCGATCTCAAGGTGTACTAAAAATTAACATAGTAGCTGTACACAAGTTGATTGGATTATTAATTTGGGTAAATCGATTTTGTTGGAGAAGTAACAGCTGGAGGAGGAAGAAAGGAGGGTTGTTGGAACCTAACCTAAATGGCACAAAAAATTGACTTACCCAAAATAATTTGGTCCCAAGTTGTTTAGCATGGAACATGACGACGAGATGGCATAGAAACTGTGTCCTTGGCAGAGCAGGTAGCATGGACCATCAGAAATTGAGATGCTAATCGACCATGCATGTTAAATTATGCGTGCAAAAGTTGGCCCAACCAACCATGGAGATGCCAACATGTGTATGTATTCCGTGGGAGGGATCGAACATTCACTCGCAAACACTACACCACATATAGCTTGTGTCCTGTTTTGGTCCACCAATAATTCCGAAAATTTCTCACTTTGTTCCTTTCCAAGATCCGTCTCTTACTTTATTATCATTAACCTTTTCTCCCATGTAAGCAGAGTGCAGATTAGACTGGATAACAAAGAAAATGGGATCATGCACGGAGAAATGGCAAACTTTTCTTCAACAAGCATGATGCGTGTGGCGCATCGAGAGGCTGAAGAAGTGCATCCCATGGATATAAATACTTCACGGATTTTTGCATGAAAGATCTTGTGGCTGAAGCAATCTAACTCGTTGGGAAAGATAATCTAACTACACACCACCACAAAAAGGATGCATTATGTATAGTGGACCATGACATGCTCCTTTACGGCCGGTGCTTGATTACCTAGGATATATGACCCTCTGTCTTTCTTGTGTTCGACCTTAAGTGAAGTTGCGCATGCATGCACGTCGTTTTCTTGGCCTAACATTTCCTCATATGCCAACCGATCGGCACCCATATCGGTCATCGATGAGCTAGCTTGATTAATTGTGATTTTGGACCGAGTTTAATATTCCCTCCATCTCAAAATAAATGTCTCAACTTTGTACTAACATTAGTACAAATTTATACTAAGCTTGAGACACTTATTTTAAAACTAGGGAATAAGTAACAAAGGGGTACAAATTCTCATGAATGTTGTAATCCTTTTCAAAAATTATAAGCTAATATAAAAAGAATGATTTAAGACTTACGACTCGTCTTCTACTCACATGTTGTGCGTGAGCGCGTGGTCTTCATAACTTTTGGCATCTCACCGTTCGTGGCTTCTTTCACATTTTATGAAAATTGATTGCCAAAAGTTATTGGTGGTCGATTTTAGTAGGTGTGGTTATTGGTGGTCGATTTAGGTTTGTATTTTAATTTGCAGCCGGGTTTAATTCTTATATATTAATTGGTTACAGTATACAGCAATCAGAGAAGGGGGGAGGGGTTTTATTGTTACTTGGATGATAATATTTGGTTGCCGCCCAATGGCCACATTTCTGAGCATCCCTGGTAAGTGGACTATTGGGCCCGAATATTCTAATGACTTTGGAACAGTTTGAGTCGTACACATACTCAATTAGGGCATTTTCATAGCCAATACTCAAACCGCCCGCATATATTGGATCGTGTGATCCAGACTTATTGTGTCATTCAACGCGGGCTTGTATCGGTCCGTCGAGCGGTTTGGACGCACTTTCTCCCGTAAATTGGAGACAAAATGGGGGAAGAGGGAGCTTTTCGGGAGTCCGGACAGCAGCCATGTAGGACTCCAACACCCGAGGCCCACTATATCACCCCGACTCAAACTTGATTGCCAAAGGTTATTGGTGGTCGTTTTTGTAGGTGAGGTTATTGTTGTCGATTTTAGTAGATGAGGTTATTGGTGGTTGATTTAGCTTCGTGGGGTTATTGTTATTTGGATAAAATATTTGGTTGCCGCCTAATGGCTGCATTTCTGAGCCTCCATGTTAAGTGGACTATCGGGTATAGATATTCTAATGACCTTGGAACAGTTTGAGTCGTGCACATATTCAGTTAGGAGGGTATCTCCAAAGCCAATTCTCAAACCGCTCACATATGTTTAGATCACACAGGTCAGACATGGTGTGACATTCCAAGCGGGCTTGTATCTGAACGCACTTTCTCCCGTAAATTGAAAACAAAGTGGGGGGAGGGGGGGGGGGGGTTGCGGGCCACGTAGGACTCCAACACCCGAGGCCCACTAAATCCACGAATTTCATATGCAGGAGTGGAGGGAGGGATCTTCTGGCAGCAAGTGCATGAATCGTTTCAGGCATGAAAGCACATTGTGCCCTACGACAGGCACATCATCCATGAACGCAATGTGAGGTCGTTGGTGTATCGATGGTACGCCATCCAACCTCTGTCACCAAGTTTTGTGACGTTGTTGGTCAGCTGGAGGCAAGATTGCCATTGTGCGCGGCAGAGGTGGAGATCGTAAGTTTTGCTTCTTCTTGCTCAACTTGTTTAAATCATTCATTCACTCAATATTGCTCTACACATTGTGTAGCCTGTACGTGTTGTCGTGATGTACCACGGGAAAGAGGGGCAGCCATTTACGTACACGCTGTTGGATGAAGCTGAAAGGGCAGTATGTGTGGGATGACATGATCCGTTCATGAAAAAATTGTTAGACATCCGGTTAAATCTCGTAGAATTTGGGACATTGTTGTACTTGCATGCTATGTATGGTTGATTTGTGCTATTTCCTATCCGAATTTTGATTATCGACCGGTTTGCATTAATTCTGGCCGCTTAGTTGAAACCTGTCTTGAAATGCATGTGGGTAGTGTTTGATGGCCGTCTTCGGCATCTGTGTCCGCGGACGGATTCTCCCTGTCCATGAACGGATGCAGAAAATTTGTGAGCCAGTGTTGGAGATGCTCTTAAGACATAAATGCAATTTCTATCATTTTTTATGCTTCTTATATGCTGTCATGAGAGATGGTAAATAGATCCTAAATTCCTGGAAAAAAGAAAGAAAGAAAAGTATGCCGCCCCAAACCAGCCGGCGCCGGCGCGTGAAACGGTGAAAGCAAACGCCCTTCGGATTAAACTGGTCCCTTTTTGCACATGCCCGGTATATACTTTGAACCAAAAAAGGGTCCCTATCTACACTCTGAAAAATGCTGAGCGAACAAGAAATCCAAAGGCCACTTTGAGCCGCGCGTGTATGCCTGACCATTCCGTCTATCAGCTGAGCTGAGCGAGATGCACGAGGACGCGTGCGTGCATGGCGTCGTTTCCTGCCGGCAATGGCCGTGGCAGCAAGAGAAGAATGCATCACCTCACCTCCAGCGTCACCAACCACAGGACGCTCCGCCGGTCCGGCGCCCCCTCACCTCATGACCATATGCGAGCGGCACCGGTTGCATCGTCCTGAAAGCAACAAAAATGCATGCCACGCGCGCAGCAAGAAGAAAGAAAGCAGAGGATCGGGCTAGCATTTCTGTGCACGGTCACGTACTGTATGTGCGCCAGGTGATGACGATACTAATTGGTGATCGATCTTGTGTCTGATCCTGCTCAATCATGCACTTGTCGATAAGCATAAAGTAGTAGTTACATCCTCTGTTTCTAAATATAAGACGTTCTGGCGGACTTGGAGATTCTTGCCTCCTCTCTCTCTCTCTCCAAGCAGGGGCGGATCCAGTATTGATCATGGGTGTACATCAATTTTTTCTGCCAAAAAAATCATATATATATAGGAGTATGACAAAAATCGTAGCCTACGTGCTTGAGATACGATATGTAGTAGCCCACTTGTGGCCGACAAGCAAATAGCCCATCGGCAACATGCCTAGCAGTCCACGAGCATAACCAGCCCCTTGAGCCCACAAACTACTTCGCTCGGTCTTTGCCTAAAAAAAACTATTGTGCCCGGTCCAAGCCAGGCGAGGGTGAGAGTTCAACAAAGCCGCCGACACCGGACGGGATGGATCCGTGC
Source organism: Triticum urartu (assembly GCF_056163025.1). Lineage (NCBI taxonomy): Eukaryota > Viridiplantae > Streptophyta > Magnoliopsida > Poales > Poaceae > Triticum > Triticum urartu. The sequence goes on along the minus strand of NC_141877.1, from coordinate 639,248,387 downwards.
AGTGCCATGCCCGCCGCTGCAGATGGGATGCTACAGGATAGACAGTTCGCACGGTGGGGATCGATGAGCGGCGCGGCGGCCGCCGCCGAGGTCGTTGAGGGCCGGGGATCATGGGGCACGTCTCGGTCTTGTTCCAGCTGCCAACAAACTCAATATCCAACCCTAAGGTGATTAGGTGAAGCCCCTCCAAAGTTTCATTCTGAAATTGCATTTGTTGACCTGTACATGTGTAGCTTCTGTTTGGATTTAGAGAAAGATAGCTTTGTACATGTCATTTTGCTGATCTGATTGATTTCATTAGTCGACCTTCGAATTGAGTAACAGAATGAGGCCACTGTCTTTGAATTGTAGGCAATATAGCATCAGAAAACAAGGGGAAGGCCATTGATTTGAAAACTTTATATTGCCATGAACCATTGGCTTCACTGCTAGGGTGGGATTTTTGTTTTTTGAACATCCAATGTTCAATTTCTGGATCCGCCAATGTCTCCAAGCAGAGGTTCTGAAAGCTATACTGATAGCATGCATGAATACTGTATGGGCTCTGCTTGCATTCATGGGTTAAAATTAGTTTCGGTTAGTTTGGACTCAGCTAACCCAAAAATATCCAAACATGAGGGTTAATTTGGGTTAGATGCATCCAAAAAATCTAACCCACTCAAGAGATGCTTATTTGGGTTAGTTCTTCTCGGGACACTAAAAAACACATTTTTCTCTCGCTCTTCCCGCCAACAAATCCCTCCCCACTTCCTCGAAGCTTCTTGTCCTCTTCCTCCCTCCCTCTCGCACCGCCCGTGAAGACGCCTTGCCGTATCCGCGCTCCATCTAACCCTGTCATCCAAACACCTCTTTTGCTAGAGTTAGTTCAGGGTTAGAATATAACTCTAACCTCTAACTGAGTTGGAGTATTCAAACAAGGCCATGGTTGTAGAGGAGAAAAATATACTGATACTAGCTCTTGGTTGTAATGCGGCTCCCTGATCGATCGGCTGGCGCTCCGCCTGCAACGCAACGCATGCAATGCAACAGCAATGGCAAGCTAAGGTGGGCCTTCCGATGAAGATTTACGCGGGAGCTGTCGGTCCGTGCCGCTGTTTCTGGGCTACATGTGTATCCTTCGTTTAGCTGGCCTGGCATGGCAGCGACAAGCAAATCCTTTTGCCGAACTTGCGCGGCTGAATCTAGCTCTGGCTGGCCACAGAGCCTTGTGCACACGCTGGGATACGATGCGCACCCTGTGCTGTGCAATCAGAGCTGAGCACGTTGCTGTCAGAGGGATGGGATGGCGACGGGCGCACGTGCGTGCGTCAGGAGATGAGTCATCGGATGCCAGGACGTTGCGTCCAGTGTCCTGTCCTTTTGGTTTTCCATTTTTTTTTATTTTTTCTCTCTCAGAAAGGCAAGCGGGCGCTGTCCATCTCAAGTGATGGTAAGAGCCAAAAACAAGAAAAAAACGCAGGCGTTGAAAACACAAGGAAATAATGCAGCAGTCGCAGCGCTGCGCACGCCACATTCACCGCAGCAGCCAAGAGCCTCGGCGGCGGCAGAGGATTTGGCCCATGTGTCACCGTGATCATCGAGTTGGTCTCCACTATCTTGCAGCGGTGGGTGGGGCTTGTGTGTTGTCGAGGCGGCCCGGATCCGGATGGTTCCCCGGCCGATCGATCCACCCGCAGCACAGTGTCCTCGTACCTTCACCACTATGAGGCCAAATTTCGTGTTTTGACCCTTTTCGTATAGAAATTCAGGATCTGATCCTATTGAAAAAAAAATCGGGATCTGACCCTTTCGCTACTGTCAGGGGTTCTGGCGGTAGAGTTAGACATCCTACCGGCAGGGTGCGACAGAGGGGAACGGCAACCGTTTGCCCGAGCTGACGTGGATAAGTACCCTACCGCCAGAGACCCTGGCGGTAGCCTGTCTAACCCTACCGCCAGAACCCCTGGCGGTAGGTGGTTGCTGGTTTTTGCCTCGAAAAGTTTCTGTAACGAAATATCGAAGTGCACTGGCGGTAGGTTGTGTGACCTTACTGCCAGGGTCCATGGCGGGAGGGTCATGTGTTTTATGAGTTTCAATTTTAATTGATTGCTTCTTTTCAAAATCAATATCTTTTCCCATGAAAGTATATACTCATTTCTTTTACCAGGAAAGTATACTCATATTGACAAGAACAAATGGCATGAAGTTAACTTAATGTTCAAACTGAATAGATAATGAACAAATGGCATTACAAGAGGCACATAGTTTCATTATTCATCGAGAACATAATTGAAAGACACAAGACAAACCAATAGGACGATTTGCTGATAAGTTCGAAGAGCGGGCATACATCATCATCTTCAGAGCTCCTCGTATGTTAGCTCGGGCCGTGGAGACAGAACGGCAGCGGATCCACCTGTTCAGGCGGAGGCGAAATGCTGGTCGGCATCCGACCGTTCAAGCACTCCCACCTTGCCTGCCCGCTGGAGTTTTTGCCTCCGCCCTTCCCCAGTTGATGATATCGAACGCAGATGCACTTGGGGGCGGCATCCTAGCTCTCTCCTCCGCATTGCTCTCGAAGTAGATTCTCCGGCCCAAATTGCTCAGGAGATAGTTGGTGTAATTCTGCGCAACTTCAATGCACGCTTCCCGACGGACACGCAGATACTTGGATCTGCCTCCATCTTTGCCTTCACTTCCTTCCACTCCTTCACACTCTGCGACCAAGACATGACATCGTCAAGGATCCGCTCTGCCCTCTCGTGCCACCGCATTGCCCTCGTGGCCTCTAGGAGCTCGTCTGAGACAGATCCCACCGGCTGTAGCAGCTCAGGGAAGGTCTCGTACATGTACGAGAGCGGCATCTCTGAGGAATGTGCTGGAGAGGAGTAGGAGGAGCAGGCGGTGATGGAGTCGGCGGTGCTTGCTCCAAGCTTTCGTACCTAAACATATAGATTCATCACACAAAGGTTAATAACCTTGAAAAAAAATCTAAACCTAGGGTTCATCATGTGGTCAAATGCATCATACCATATCATATTTCTCCAACCACATCCAGCATGCATCATATCTCCAATATTCATCATATCATAAAAAAAATTAACACAAAAAATTATGAACTAGGTTCATCTTGAGGGTTCAACATTTGTTCTCCAACTATATCCACTACTTGCATCATAGCATATCAACATGCATCATCATATCACAATAAATTCCTCCAACATGCATCATACCAAAAAAAATCCTCCAAAAATAATATGAACTAGGGTTCATCTTCACATAACCATACCAACTAGTGACTAGAGTTCATATCTAACACAATATAACATCTAGAATCAACCTAAATCAATTCTAGGGTTCAAAATAATTAAATCTTGTGCAAAAAGGGGAGTGATTTGAATCAAATAATGCGATGAATCGAAAGCTATTTGACTAAAACTAATTGAAGGGATCGAAGGAGCTTACTTTGCTTTCTTCGGGGCCATCTCGATCCGCAAAAACGGTGAACAAACGACGAAGATCAGAGGGGGGAGTGGAGGAGATGAGAGAGGGGGCGAGAGGAAGAACTCCTTTGTTCTTAGAGCGGCTGGTTGGGGGGAGAAGGGGGAGGGGTGGGGCGGCCCACGGCTTATAACTGCCCTAAACCCTACCGCCAGAGGTTCTGGCAGTAGGGTTAGACATCCTACCGCCAGGACCAGCGGCGGTAGGGTGGGACGGAGACCGTTAACGCTGCTGACGTGGATAAGTATCCTACTGCCCCAGGTTCTGGCGATAGGATGTCTAACCCTACCGCCAGAACCCCTGGTGGTAGAAAAAAGGATCAGATCCCGAAATTCTTTCCAACAGGGGTCAGATCCTGAATTTTTATGCGAAAAGGGTCAAAACATGAAATTCGGCTACTCGTGTCATCCTGTTGGCTAGGATAGCTAGCCCATCCAGATTTAAGTCATGAAACGACCCGCGGTGCTTAGAGTTCCATTCTATAAAAATATGCCTTCAAAGGCTAGTCCTGAATAATCTTGTGTTTTTTTTTTATACTCGGCAACTTGCAACATGAACTTGGTCGGTCCCTCCAAGCCAGGAGAATAATGCCACGGAATATCGCGCACCCACCCACACGCACACGTAGATAGCCCCATATAAACGGTGCCCTACCCCGCTTGATGTGCTCAAGAACGTCCGCTTTCTTTCTTCTTTTTTTTTGCTGCGTCTGCGTGCCGTTCGTTGGCTAGCTCGCAGCTGCACGCCCGTGGCCGTGGCAGACGGCGGTGTGCACAAGCCAGCGAACGGCTGCTTTGACGAAAGCGTGCGGGCGGACGTGGGTCCATCACCTGGCGCACGCATCCGACGGCCGTGCGTGCGTGTAACCAATCACACGGTCAAAAGCTAACCGGCGAGACGAGAGCCTGTCGAAACCAGCACGCTAACGACGTCCCGACTCCAAGGGAACACGTCGCCGTCGGAGGAATGGCGACGGGCACAATGCCAGGAGATCAGTCAGATGGTTTGTTGTCATTTAGGCACACGCTGCCCTCGGTTACATTTTTCCAACCTCCGCTCGAAATTAACCGTCGTTGAAATAGGTGTATCTAAACGCGTTTCATTGTGAAGATACGCTCATTACACTCATTTCACGGACGGTGTTTTGGTACCGGCTGCTTAGGTTAACGGTGCTCCGGTTATCTGAAGTTTGCTGGTTAGACTTACCCATGGCATGCATGTAAACCGATAGCACGTATAGCAGGTTGACCAGCTGAATGGTACTCTCTGCCTGTAGCACTGAGGCCTTTTTCAGTGCTCTATCGTGGATAGGTGCTAAGCATGTCATATAAGCGAAAAAATGACATGACACAACATTTAAGAAGGGAAAAGAGTACTTAGATGACCCTAGGAAGAACCAATGCCAAGCGCGAGAACCTAGGCAAACCACTTGAATTAAACAATTTAACCAATGCATGAAAGACTTTAGGTGCTAACTCATTAGACCTCTCCCAAAGCATTGGTGCTAAAGTGGGGTGCTAAGTGCATTAAAATGCTTAGCAACTAATGTCCCTAATGTACTAAAAAAACTAATGTCCCTAATGCATTGGTGCTTAGGTTTTGTAGCTAAGTCTCCTCTATTTAATTGTTTAATAATAAAACTCCTTCATGTATTGGTTGGTAGTCTTTTTGTCTAGATCCACGTGCTTAGCATTAGTTCTTATTGGAGTCACCATAATGTTCTATCTCCTCTTTAAATGCTTTGCCACATCTATGAGTAACTTAGAATAGTAACATGCATATGTTACTAGTCTATATTACTACCTCCACAATGGGTAGTAGGCTGGTCATAGTGGAGAGTAACTTAGACTAGTGTCATACATATGACACTAGTCTATGTTACTACCTTCATAGTGCAAAATGTCATAGAAGTAGTATCATATATGATTGCATTTATTAATTTATAGACTCAATATTTTTTAAGAAGCGCTATGTGATGGTAACATAATATGTTACTCCAAACACCTCTCTCCTTATTAATATATGTATTGTGTCATGCATCACTGCATTTATTATGTTGTAGACTTATTTTTCTTGATATGTGTGATGTTACAGTAACTAGCGCTATGTTACTACATGCCTCTCTTTCTTCATTTATTACATGCCACATCATCTATTTTGCCTAAATAAGTGTGATGTTACCATCTATGTTACTTCCACTATGGGTTGGAAGAGGTCTGGCGGAGCAAGCTAAGATTACAGTTGACCAGCACTGACTCGGAGCAAGCTAGGATTACAGTTGACCAGCTTTATATTGAAATTAGTACAAAGTTGAATCATCTATTTTGGAACAGAGGGAATATGTTCAAGTGCCGTCTCAAGTTACCGGAAAGAAACGCGCACGCTTCCGACGAGACTGGCGATTTCGTGTTTTGACACCTTTCTGAAAGTTAATCAAGATCTGACCCTAGTTTGTAAAAATGTCAGGATCTGACCTTTTTGCTACCGCCAGGATCCATGGCACTAGGGTGTAACAACCTACCGCCAGGGACCTTGACGGTAGGAAACGCCTTTACTGCCAAACAGGCTGGCGGTAGCCTGTACACCCCTACTATCAAGGTGCCCGGCGGTAGGTGCGAGTCCATACTTATAAAAAACTTCCGGTAGGGTGTGCAACTCTATTGTCAGGGACTTTGGCAGTAGGCTGTTATACCCTATCGTCATGGATCCTGACGATAAGAAAAAAGACAAATCTTGAAATTTTTGTAAGGCAGGGTCAAATCTCTGAAAATGGTCGAAATACGAAATTTAGCCGACTGACGAGCGAAACACGTTGCTGTCAGAGTACTTACTACGTCAGGAGATGAGTCACACGATTTGTTGTCATTTGCCGGGCACCAAGGCCTTGTCCTTCCCGATCGAGGACGCTGTGTCCTGTCCTATTGCTTCTCCTTTCATTTTTCACACCGTAATTAGTATCTTTTTTGTTGCTTCTGAGAGAGGCGCTGTCAATCTCAATACATGCACAGTAAAACAATTGTGTAGCACGCAGAGGCAGGCGTTGAAAACAGAAAGAGAAACGGCGTGCAGAAGATGGTGTGATCATCGAGCTTGGTAGATAATCACAATCTCGCAGCGGTGGTGGACGTGGCCGTGGGTGGGGTTCCTGTGCTGTCGGGGCGGGATGCTTCCCCGGCCGATGGACCTGCCGCCTGCCGCCATGTCATCCTCCACGCCAGCCACCGGGAGAAGAGACGAGATCTCAGAGAATAATCCCACGGAATATGGGGACTGGGGAGCATGCACCCACGCGACCGATGGACTGCACAGTGCCCTCGTACGTCTCGCCACTAGACAACGCGACGTGAGGTGAGCTTCATCGGTCCCTCCCTCCACTCCACGCCGGCCGGCCGGCCACGGGACTGGGACTGGGACTCGGAGGAGAATAATGCCACCGAATAATATCGGCGTCGGAGCGCACGTAGACGCAGCGCAGGTGGATCCTCCACGCCCCCAGCAAAACCCGGGCCAGCCCCACCCCGCTCACGGTGGCGGTGGCGGTGGCGGGCACGACGGCCGTTTCCAACTCCGGCAAGAAAAACAAAACAGAGCCGTGAGGTGAGGTGAGGAGGAGTCCGGTAGTGAAAAGTGGGCGAGGCGCAACGGCCGGTGGAAAGCGAAACGAAACCCCGACGCCAACGTACCACCATAAATCAATCCCCAGCCCACCAACGCAGCGCACGCAGGCAGCCGACCGAGCCCCCACTCCACCCCAGAGCAGAGCCGCGAGCACACCAGCAAGCAGCAAGCCAGTTACGCTCGACACCGCGGCACTGCTCGGCTCGGCCCCCTTCTCGCTCGCGGGAGCACGCGGAGAGGCCATCGAAGATCGGCCGACCGCCGGCCGGCGAGCGATGTCGAGCCACGAGGCATGCTGCGGGACCATGTTCTGGGTGTACCTGCTGTCCTGCGCGGGGCTGGTGATGTTCGCGGGGCTCATGTCGGGGCTCACCCTCGGCCTCATGTCGCTCAGCCTGGTGGACCTGGAGGTGCTGGCCAAGGCCGGCACCCCGCAGGATCGCCGCAACGCCGCCCGGATCCTCCCCGTCGTCACCAACCAGCACCTCCTCCTCTGCACGCTCCTCATCGGCAACTCCCTCGCCATGGAGGCGCTCCCCATCTTCCTCGACTCCCTCCTCCCCTCCTTCGGCGCCATCCTCATCTCCGTCACCCTCATCCTCGCCTTCGGTGAGGTGATCCATCCACCTCTTCCGATTTTACATTCCGATTCAGCAGCGCTCTGTTTTTCCCCCTTCTTCTTCTTCTTGTTCCTGACCTGGTGATTTGATGGTTCGATGGACCCTGCAGATCATGCCGCAGGCCATCTGCACGCGCTACGGCCTCAGCATGGGGGCCAAGGCAGCGCCCATCGTCCGGGTGCTCCTCGTCGTCTTCTTCCCGGTGGCATACCCCATCAGCAAGGTACTACGCCCAATTTCTTCCCCTGTCTCCTTGCAAGAATCCATCCGGGAGGAGCAACTGCCAATTCTGAGTGCGCGCAGTCGAAATTGGGCTCAGAGTTAAGGCATCCCAAGTGGGCGCCTGCCTGCAACTGCAAGTGGGATGTCGATCATGCTCCCTCATCAAACTAATTTGCCATGCTCATCTAGTCATCAGAACTACCCACACAGGTCAACATGCCCTGTTTATATGAATTGTTTTGTACTCCTACCTACTAGTGACTAGTTGTCGCACTGATTAAAATCTCCGCGCAACGAGCAAGTAATCGGTGGCCGAGAAATAAGGTCCGTATCTCGCTAATGCCAAACTAAATGAACAGAAAATGCACTCCTCTACATGTGCATATGATTGAGTTCTGCTGACTCAGGTTCAGTATGAAAGCATCTTCAGTTTTGAAGAACAGTTTTTTTCTTTAAGAACAGTTACTTGGCAGTTTTACCATTTCCCTGCTAAGTGTTTCTTATATGAATCGGTTATTCTTAAGGACCGTATTTTGATAAAAGAAATGTGAGTTTATTACTACTGACGAACGATCTGTGATCAATCATGTACGTTGATTTTTATAGCACACGCTTAGCCAGGGTAGTTGCATATAGCTTTCATGCCATTTCAGTGTTCTTCCAATGCAAATGATGGGCACTTCTATGTGTGTCCGAAAAGAAAAGAACAAAATGTGTTCCCCCCCTCTTTTTCGTCGATTTTGTATCTTGCTTCATTTATGTTTTGTTTTTCAGCTGTTGGACTGGCTATTGGGAAAGGGCCATGTTGCACTTATGAGGAGAGCTGAGCTAAAGACATTGGTTGATATGCACGGCGATGCGGTCAGTTCTATTTTTATTCACTCTTTCGTTTATGATAAGTAGATGCCATCTTCACTTCTTCAGTCCAACATTTATTACTCTGTTCCAATTTCTCAACTAGTATTATAAGTTGCATACATACTTGTCCTGCAATAAACATGAGCCTTGTATGCATTTTCATTTAAAACAGTTTAAAACTGCAAAGCCAATCAGCACAACAAACAGATGTTTTTTTTTTTTTTTGCGGGGAACAAACAGATGTTGGTATAACAGCGAAGAACAAAATAAAAAAAATCCCCGTCCAAGTGCCCATTATGAGTTGTATATATTCAAAGCACAATTTGCATTCATGGTAACTTAATTTCTCTGTACAGCCTTACAGGAATTAATTTACTTTATTTGATTAGTATTTTTGTCTATATTACTTGAAGCCCTGGAAAGTTAGCTCAGGATGATATACTTTGGTTCATTAGATTCTAGATGGCCATGTCATTATACAGCACTATAACCCTTTGTTAGAAACATTGTGACTGCATTTCTATATGTCCCCAATCTCCTCATGGTTCGATATTTAATTATTCTTGAAAGCTAAAGTACTAGGGAGTAGGGACTAAAGTAACTAACTAACTATTGTTGCTCTCCTTAGACAAAGATACAAACTACTACTAAACTATTGTTTTTCTCACTTTGTTCGTAGGCTGGAAAAGGTGGAGAGCTGACTCATGATGAAACTACTATCATTGCAGGAGCATTGGAGATGACTCAAAAGACTGCAAAAGATGCCATGACTCCCATATCTGAAACCTTCTCACTTGACATAAATGCCAAGCTGGATGTGTATGAATCTTCCAATTTATTGTGTGTTTTTATCGAATATATGGTACTGATGCTATTATTTGTCTCTTGATAGGCATACGGTGGGTATGATAATGACCAAAGGGCACAGCCGTATTCCTATATACTCTGGAAGACCAAGCAATATCATCGGTCTTATATTGGTGAGCTCAGGTTTTCATGAATTAATTGCATTGATTGAGAAATCCTATTTCGTTAATTAGGTTTATTCCGCTACGGACTCCATGTTATGAACTCTTAGCGGCATCTTACAAATGGCGAATAATTTTGGACTTGCAGTTTCCAGAGCGGTGTCTTAACAACATTTTGTACCATTCCTCACAATAATTACTGTGAAATCTTAAGATGATTGCGCAACCAGATATCTGAACCTGCTAATCTTTGTTTGGTTTAATACATCAGTCTTTTGATCAAAGAACTGTGGTGAAAACTGAAAATCTCCACTATAAATTCATCACTGCTTTTCGAGTTGTCATTTTCAGAAGAAAAAGAAAAAAGGTTACAGGGGTGGGTGGGGGGCTATGTCGCGTCAGGGACACCTTTTTTCCAAAAAAAAAAAAATCTGATTTTCATTTCTGTACAGAACTTCTCCTCTGAATATATGAAAGCAGCACTTCTGTTATTCGTAAAAAAATGTCCTTTTAGAAGCTGACTTTTTTGCAAACACCAGCCTGTGAGTAGCACATGGCCATTGAAAGTTTGTTTTTCAATTATTGTGGAGCTTTCATGATCATGTACAGAGTTGTGTAATGAAGTATAAAGAGTGTAGAAACATGACACCATCCTGAACACCAATCAAGCCTAGCTTTTCCACTTTGAGTGATGTATTATTTTGATCTGCTAAAAAGTCTCTCATTTTAGGTAAAAAACTTGCTTACTTGCCGACCTGAGGATGAGGTGCCCACTAGACATGTTACTATCAGAAAAATTCCAAGGTATCATCTTTTATGACCTTGTTAAATTTGTCTGGTGAACAAATATGATTCTGCCATGCATGTATCGTATGGACTTAGGCGTTTTGGTTGATAATCTATCAGCACCAACACTGAAGCATGTTCAGGAATGCTCTGTATTATGCTGCACATGTACTAATTTAAGATTGTTTTCCTTGCCATAAAAAGTACCTAATTGCATTCCCAGTTTTTTTGTGTGGTTTAAAATTGATTATATTTAATGGCTAGTAGTTCTAAGTTCTAGAAAAAACGGTAGAACAGATGATACAGATTTTGAAGGGGTCAATGTCCTGAGCTAAAACAGAGTGACCCCTTTGGGTAGCGACAAATTACATCAGATTTGAGCAATTTTAATTTTGGAGAGCATACAAGCACTATTTTGCCCCTAAAAAATCCACGCTGTTCGTTGAGGTTAAATTATGTACTCCCTCCGTCCGGAAATACTTGTCATCAAAATGGATAAACGGAGATGTATCTAGACGTATTTTAGTTCTAGATACATCCTCTTTTATCCATTTTGATGACAAGTATTTTCGGACGGAGGGAGTATATGTTATCGAATCAGTGTGCATTATTTGTCTTGTATTCTCATTCATAGTTTTGCTGTGTTTTCTGTACATCAGGGTGGCTGATGATCTTCCTCTCTATGACATTCTAAATGAGTTTCAGAAAGGTCACAGCCACATGGCTGTGGTTGTTAAACGCACTAAAGAAGGAGCATCTGTTGAAAAGAATAACAGTTTTACAGCAGATTATAAAATGACCAATGGACATGCTCATGCTGATGGTACATGTTTCATTCACCTAGTTTCATTATTTGATTATCCTTGTCAACTACTCCCTCTGTTCCTAAAATACTCCCTCCATCCCAAAATAAGTGACTCAATGAGTCACTTATTTTGGGACGGAGGGAGTATAAGACGTCATTTTGGTAGTTCAATTGAACTACCAAAACGTCTTATATTTAAGAACGGAGGGAGTACATGTCTTTCAAGTAAATGTGTATTATCTTCCTTGGCTGATAAGTTGTGTGTACTCTTAGGTCTGGGTCTGTCACCCTCACATGTCAACACTCCCGGAAGTCGTCGAAATAACAATGACAAATACAGTAAGAAAATTGAAAGAAAACGGGACAACATTCTTGATTTTAACACCGATCCACTTCCTCATTATTCAATGGATGAGGAAGCGGTGGGAATAATTACAATGGAAGATGTCATGGAGCAGCTGCTGCAGGTTTGACTTATTTTTGTTAGAGCCTCTCCTTATTTGGGAAATTATTTGGGGTACATTGTTGCGTGATCATATTTTCAAAACTTAATGATGCCTTTTGGATTTATAGCCTAATTTCATCATAAAGTGGCAAGTTTTACCCATGCCATGTGAGAACGGCTTGCTTATATTGCTTTATTGTATTTCTTATTCTTGACAACATTTTGGTCATCCTCACGAATCTCAAAGCCACAAGTCGTCCTCAACATTAGTTCACGAAAATACAATTGTAGTACTAATTAAGGTGTCATCCGACCGTTAATAAAGCCTAGGCATTGTCCACAGGTTTACAGGGTTATATTGTTTGGCATTTTCTCACATTGCTAACTGACTTAAATTTCTCCCCTCACAGGAAGATATCTTGGATGAGACAGATGAGTATGTTGATGTGCATAACAAGTAAGTGGCTCAGTGCTGGTACTTTGCATGTTTTATTTATTTATTTTTGGCGGGGAAGGTGCTTTGCATGTTTAATTGGTATAGAGGTGTAACTTTCCTTCGTTTCGCAGGATCAAAATAAACATGTTACCGCCAGGCAAATCATTGTCGCCTCTTATATCTCCTAGTGGTGGACCTCTGTCTCAAGGACTAAGAAAGACCCCTATGGCTTCTCCGCTGTCGCCATACCATAATGGCGGCTCCATCTTACGTTCCCCTGCTGCAAACCATGCTCGATCCCCTGGGACTTTACCGACAGCCTTTTCTCCTGGGAGGTCACCGGCATCTCAAACCCCCGTGCGCAGTTCGCCGACTTCAAGTTGGGTGAGTAGTAGCAGTTTTGTATACCAAGTGATGGTTATTCATGATTTTTGTACATGCTTTGTTTTCTTAAGAAAATCCCTTGAAGTTGTAACAACAATCTTTTTCACCTCATCCTACATGCCATGGTCATTGTTCTGGTTCTTCCTTTTACAGGTCTCGAGGAATTCGTACCGAAATCCGTAGAAATGGTGGTGAGAGCTAATGCCAAAGAGCTCCAGGGGCAACAATCCCAGTTGAGATCACTCCCAAGATCAAATGAAGGCATTGAAGAGTGTAGGGGTCAAAGAATGAAGACCCCACAGCTCTCTGCTTTGTTGCTGGTCCTTGTTTATTTATGACTTTCTTGTACATATATATGTGTCCCTTAGCATCTGAACCTGAGTATGGATGAGCTCTCACCACCTACTGTAGACGCCCTTTTTGCCAAACTTGTAGCAATCATTGCAAAAGAAGAAAACTGCAGAGAGAAACGACGTAAAAGAAACGCATTCTGTATGTATCGCGCATCTGCGCATCTGTGCTGGTATTCTTGTTTGTCAGCCGCCATTGTACTCACTCAAACTCAAGTAAAGCAGCTGTTGGTGCTAGTACTGCTGGTGGCTGCCCCCATTTATGTAAGAACTGTACAAGCTTATGTTTCTAATGAGTTTCACTGGCAATACGCATTTTTCTTTTTGAAAAGGGGATAGCCCGGCCACTGCATCATACGATGCACACAACCATTTTATTAAGCAAAAGTAAGTCCAAGTCACCGAGTACCAAAAGGTTTATAGCAAAACACGCCCAAGTCGGTTCAAAATAAGATTACATAGCTCATATAAGATTACGTAGCTCATCCACATGATCTGCTGCTCTGTCTAAACGTCCCAGATGGTTCAGCTGAACGGTTACCCTGTCAGCATCAACGGGATGCGACTGGTCAGATGAATTACTCCCATCCGTTTCCAGGTCCGATGCTAACCCGTCTGCTATGAGTGAGTATTGATTGTGTGTATGTTAGTTATGGTCAAGGTAACGGGCGAATGAGGCAGCAGCAGCCAGCGACTGGGCAAGTACGTACGTAGGTGCGGTGGTTCTGTTTAAAGCGTCAAGTGCTTGTTTGACACGAGAAAAATATCTAAAACTCCAGGGAAAAGGGAGAAGGGAGTGTATTTCTCTCAGACGCCGGGAAAAGAAAACTGAGTATGCGGGCGTGCCAATGTACCGTAATACACAAAGAAAAAGAGATACGGGAACATGTATTTCATTAATCACATTGGAGAAATAAAATTACAATATCCCATAAAAAAAGGTGCGCTCGGTGGCTACTAGCACGGCCAAGCTGGCTGTGGCGATTGTGTGATTTCCTGGTTCCCGGGGCCTCGGAAGGCTCCCGGTTAATTACTCCCGCGGGTTGCTCCGCGGGATACCTCCGATTGAGCTGTGTGGTCATTTTCGTCGTCTTCGCTTCGCGTTCTCCATGCATGATGATGGCAATGTGTGTGTGTGGGCGGCGGCAGAGCCCGTGTCCTCGTCGGTACACGCGCCGCAAGTAGCGTGGCCTTTGCGGTGGCCGCGCTTGCCCTTGTCGTCGTGCCTCGTCGGTCTTGACGGCGTTGGAGGAGTTGTTGTTGGGGTAGCATGGATCGCGCTCGGCTCAGACTTCTCGACGACCAGTAGCTTCTCAGGGTGTGCAAGGGGCTACGCCTTGCGGGAGTAATTGTCGGTGGAGACCATCATCGGTGATGACCGTCGCGTTGCTCGCGCCAGCGTGGCCTGAGTGGTCGACACCCCGTCCCGGCCAGACGCTGAGTCCACGGCAGTCGGCGTAGTCAAGGCATCATCTCACGAGATCATAGATGAGCGGTGTTGTTGTTGAAGTCGTGTCGCCCTGCAGCCGCGCCTTGTCCTCGGGCGGTGCCAACCTGCTCGGCTCCGGCCTATGAATGAGCGTGACGCGTGTAGCAGCGGCACCGCGGCAAGGCACCATCTTCACAAGCAGGATACAGGCGCCGTTGTAAGGTGTCATCTTCACGATGTGGCGTCACTTGCAGGGACTCTTCCTTGAGCGTGCGGCGCCACGAATGTACGACGCTGTGACGAGCTCCACCTCTTCTTCTTGAATGATGTAAGACGCGCTGAAGCGAACAACGACCAGCGGTGAGCATGCCACCTCGCCATTGGCTACGTGCATGGCCCATGCATGTGCAAAGGCCACTTACGTAGTGCACTGCCACACATTCAAACGTACTTAATGTTCAGCTTCATTCTTCTATAGCATTTGATGTAGACGAAATCCTCCGGCTGGAAATGGACGGCATGTGCGGCGACATCCCGAGTACCACGTCCATTGCTTCATGAGGTGGTGAGCCAAACGGCCATCTTCACGCCTTAGACGCACACGAGTATGTATCAGGAGCATGCCTTCTTGTTCTTGTGTAGACCACTTCATGATGTTTGGCTGGACTAACGTGACACCATCACCAAGGCACCATCGAGTCCGGGCGAGATGAAGGATAGGCACTACCCCGATGCCAAATGGGATCTCGTTTCCCTTGAAGGAGACGCGAGCAGCACCGTCATGCCACGTGAAGGAGTTGGTGATGTTGACATGGTCCGCGGCTTCGTCCTTCATGGTACCGGCTCGTCGAGGTGGGCGAAGGGTGTGACGGGTGATTTGAACGCCGGGAGGCATCGTGGCGAGCACCATGTCGTGGTCCTCTGCGTGATGAAATGGAGGTGAGCAGTGTGATGGCGAGTTCTGCGTCGTCGACTTCTACGGCACCATCTTGATGAAGTGAACGAATGGCCCGACGGCGAACTCCAGATCACCGTCTTCAGCGGCGTCCCTCCAGCGCGACGAAGCGGACGACGGGCTCCATAGAGCGGTGAGGTTGACCTACGTGTCATCGACCTCCAAGGCACCAGCTTGACGATATTGACGGTGGGCGGCGCCGTGACGTGCCCTGTGTCATTGTGTTCCGTGGCACCGTGTGACGAAGTGGGCGCGAGGAGTGGGGGTGGTCTCCGTGGCATCGGCCTCCATGGCGCCGGCTTGGCGACATCGAACGGTGGGCGGCATCGTGGCATGCTCCGTGTCGTTGTCCTTCCACGGCGCCTCGTGGCGAAGTGGGCGTGAGTGGTGATGGTGACTTGTGTGCCGTTGGCCTCCATGGAGCTAGCTTGGTGAAGAATCCGGTAGGGAGCACCACGGTTGGCTAAACGGCATCATCGTCTAGCGGCGATGAGTGGAGGGCGGCCATCGTGGCGTTGACCTCCGGGACATCGACCTCGATGGCGTCAGCATCCATAGCGCGGGCTTGGTGAAGACGAGCTCCCGCGACGCGTCGTCCTCATTGAGCGGTGATGAGTGGGGATGGCCACCGTGGCGTCGACCTCCGTGACATCGACCTTGGTGGCGTCAGCGTCCATAGCGCGGGCTTGGTGAAGATGAGCTCCGGCGACTCGTCGTCCTCATCGAGCGGTGATGAGTGGGGATGGCCACCGTGGCGTCGACCTCCGTGACATCGACCTTGGTGGCGTCAGCGTCCATAGCGCGGGCTTGGTGAAGATGAGCTCCGGCGACTCGTCGTCCTCATCGAGCGGTGATGAGTGGGCGTGGCCACCGTGGCGTCGACCTCCGTGACACCGACCTCGGTGGCGTCAGCGTCCATAGCGCGGGCTTGGTGAAGATGAGCTCCGGCGACGCGTCGTCCTCATCGAGCGGTGATGAGTGGGGGTGGCCACCGTGGCGTCGACCTCCGTGACACCAACCTCGGTGGCGTCAGCGTCCATAGCGCAGGCTTGGTAAAGATGAGCTCCGGCGACGCGTTGTCCTCATCGAGCGGTGATGAGTGTAGGTGGCCACCGTGGCGTCGACCTCCGTGACACCGACCTCGGTGGCGTTAGCGTCCATAGCGCGGGCTTGGTGAAGATGAGCTCCGGCGACGCGTCGTCCTCGTCGTGCGGTGATGAGTGGGGTGGCCACCGTGGCGTCAATCTCCGGGGCATCGACCTGGCGACCTCGACGGTGGGCGGCGTCGTGGCGTGCTCCGTGTCGTCCTGGCCGAACCGTCGTGACGAGACGAACCGCAGGTGGTGATGACGACCTCCTCGTCGTTCTTTGTGGCGCTGGCTTGGTGAAGACCATCTCCGGCAACGTCGACTTCATCTTCCGGTCCGGCGGCTCCATCTCCGACGGGGTCCGATCATGCGAACATTGCTTTTGGCAACGCTCCTGACCTGTGTGCGTGCATGCTATATGCAAAGAAGGAACAAGGAAAGGGGTGGGTTAGATCAAAGTTTTACCCTCGGGGAAGGTGAGCTTCTCGTCCATGTCACAGCCGCCGAGCTCCCTGTACGCCGGCCTCCTCTCTCCGTGTATGCCGGCTCGGGTGCCTGCGTTCTTCCTCCTGCCGGGTATATGCGAGCCGGTGCGTGAGGGAGTTCCTCTGCAGGCTTGCGTGATGAATGAATGGAGTGTTGCGTGGTGGATGAACGGGTGCTTGAGGTGTTGTGCGATGGATGCGTGCTGAAGGTGTTATGCGATTGCCTTCAGAATGGGTGTGTACGTGAGTCCCCTCTGCGTAGCTAGGTGTGTGTATTTATAGACAGGAGATGGGCGACCCGGCGGATGGAGACGGGCCAAACGTCCCGATTTTCTTGGACTAGATATGGATGCAATCTCCCCGAATCTTATCACCTCGCTGATGTTTATCTTTCTTCTTCTTGACGCGTACGCCTGCACACAGAAAATGAAAACCGTCTCATGCGTACCTAGCTACCTGACTGACGGTGGGCCTGGTTCCTTCGATCGCCACCTTCATGCTTATCTCCGGTGTTTGCTAGTTGAAATAATCACAAGTATTCAAGTACGTATACGCGCGCTTGCCGGCCGGTATATACGGTACTTAAAGAAATACGCATACTATATGTAATCTTGTGGGCGCGCCGTAGATATGGACTCAGCCTTCTGATTGTAACCTGCATGTGTGTATAAGTCTATGCCACGGAGCATCAAGTGCAAGTATACATTGGTTAGTACGTGAGCAAACTCAAAATGCATGCACGTACCATTGCATCGAGAATTGCCTAATGCGTGTGTGTACGTATACACTCAATATAAAACATAGATGTGCATAACTTGCAATTAAAAGAAAAAAAAAATACATTTATACTTATATCTTCTGAAAATAGTAATCACAAAAATACGTCGAACAAATGCCCACTCACCAAAGAAAGTTCGAGCGCGTAGCAGGTCGGACTTTATTTGGTGATGAGTTTTTTTTTGGCGCATCATACGTGTGCAGCCTGATTCGCATCATAACAACCTACGTATATTTTCTACAAACGGCGAGGTTGTTGTGATTTTGCACGGGCGGCCAGGGCTATAAATATAGCTAAGGGCCCGTGCATTGGCCTCGCACCCACCTTCCTCTGGCGCCGGCCATATACTGAGATCCGATTGTGAAGACGTGCTCCCATCCGGCCGAAGTTTTTCCGTCCAGCCAGGTATGCTGTTGTATGCTGCTGCTAGCTAGTCTCTAACTGTTTCCGCCTCCGGCGGCGAGCGCCGACCACAATGACTTCGGCGGACGCCGCGGCCTTTGAGGCTCCCCTCGCTCCTCTATACACTCTGTGCTAGCTCCACCGCTTCGTCAGCTCCGTCCGGCCGGCTCCACCATTGCTTGCACGCGTATCCTGCACGTCCTCTAGATTGTACCTGTGTGGAAAATAAAGAGGAAAAAGGAAAAGAAAGAGATAAGAAAAAAAAACAAAAAAAAGGTTGCCTTGCCATAACCGTGATAAGGACGGTAAACTCCTGGTCTTCGTTGATCATTGTAGTGCTCGGCGCCACCGCAACACACCATCGCCGCCGAGGTAAGAGACTTCTCCTCGCGTGAACAACATGTTGTGGACGCCATGTACACCATGTAGGCACGTAGTTGCAGGTATGTTCTTCCGTACGCGCATTCTTTAAGGAGTTCGTTGCGATCGCCCAACGGACGATGCCAGCCGACGAGACAGCTCTACTTCGTCTTCATTTCATGGCGAAACATCATGCCTTGTCCTGAAAACAAAATAGATTTTACCAAGCTTGTCGTGACCGCCTAATTGCTGTGGTGTCAGACGACTAGATCAGAGGGTTTCACAGATTCATGCTGGCCGCACTGGCGCATTACACTGCTCCCATTATCTTCATATGATGATGTAGGTGAGGCGTCAGTAGACCATCGATAACTCTGCTTCACCACGAATAGTGTATCGCCAGGTGGTATGTCGGGACACCATCAGCCTTATGGATGATCGAGGGATGATATTGCCCCCAAGCTTCATTGTTGTTGTAGACAGGGTGCCGGAGTGACATCGGCACCTCCTGAGCTCAGGTGCTTCTTTCCTACATCCATTGTTCATGTTGGTACAGATGATTGCTTGCCGGGATGCCATCAGCATAGCAGGTTGACGTCAGGATATCATCGACGTCCACAGGCGTACGGGGTTGCCCCGATGCCTGTGTTGTTGGTTGGTGTAGAGACTCGACGTCGTGTTGGCGTCAGCAACACCAAGAAGTACCTATTCATTGCCTGCAAAAGATGTTGGGGAAGCGCAACGACTAGAAATACCCAACAAAAGAAAGCGAACAAGGAGGAAGAAAACAAAAAGGAAGGTTTGGTTGGGTTTTAAAATGTTGGCTTTCCCGTTATACACCAGCTATGGGTGTGACATCCGAGAAGGCTACCAAAGGACTTGTCATCGGGAATCGTCGAAGTACCATGACGATTACAAATCAACAACTGGTTAAGCCTCAGTGTACGTGTATGAAGACGTCGTGTTTCGGGATGCTTCCGAGAGGCAACAGAAATTCATATTCTAGCCCATCATCATGCGGCGCCATACCCCCTGTACATGCCTCATGAACCCAGAGACTTGGGTATGGTAGGTTCAGGGTGGATGGTTTTGGAAGAACAGCTTGGCGATTTTTCTTCATGCCTTATCGAGGGGTGGTGAACATCTACCTTCCGCCTTCTTTCCAGTGTGTCTCTTACTGCTTGGGACAACTTGATTGCTTCTTGGACTCTTGTGTTTTTATTGCTTCTTGGAGATTTGGGATTGTTTTTTTTGTGCGGATTGATTGATTGCCCGTGGACTTCATGGACTTGCTTGAACTTTTGTGGATTCTGCTTGCACTTCTTGATGATTCTTCTTCCATGACTTCTCGAAGACCCACCTTGAGAACTTGGAAGGCACCTGTTCACCTCTGTGGACTAAGAAAAACCCTCATGCACTTTATCTGGAGCTCTTTGGTGGCATATCCCAGGGTTGTCATGTGGCTTCGCACAGAACCAACTTGCATTGGGCCAGGTAGCCACCATGAATCTTTTCCTATAGTCTCCCCTGGGATACGAGCCTCCGAGAACATGAAGCATGACAGGAAACATGAAGGGTGCGGGGTCTCGGCACTCAGAAGTGCCCAAGTAATCATCTCCGCTGCCTCCGGAAGCATGCACCTGATACGTGTCGTGCATTGGGGGTGTAGGAGCCGCTCTGCCTGCAACTTGACACATTGTGCCACCCTCCGACGAGTCCTAGGGTAGCCGAAACTTCGATCAACAGCATGATGTGGTAGGGGAAAGCCAATTTTTTTTGTTGGACTGAGTCCGTTGAAATTGGGGAGACCAAGAAAATATCCACAACATGCAATGAAGAGTGCATCATGGATCTGATAGCCCACTAAAAAGGGTCTCCCCAAGGAAAAAAGGCAACGAAAGAGACAACACTTTAAGAAAAATATTTTTTAAGGAACCTTCCGTTGATTGGAGGCATAGGCTGGACTCCTTGGGAATCAATCAGCTGGTATGCACCCCCGTCGTAGACTTGCTCGACGACATATGGTCCTTCCCACTTTGGCTCGAACTTCCCTTTCGTCTTGTGCGTGATGACGATGGGTCGACGGAGCATAAGGACCAACTCGCCCTTCCGGAATATGCGCTGCTTGACGAGCTTGTCGTAGGCTCTCACCATGTTCTGGCGGTAGAGCTCCAGGTTTTGCACGGCATGAAGTCGCTCCTCTTCAAGGGCGTCAAGCTCCTGAAAACGAAGTTGTACCTGTTCATCTTGGGTGAGTCCTTCCTGGAGAGCCACCCGTAAAGAAGGTAGCTGGACTTCCAATGGCAGTACGGCTTCACTCCCATAAACGAGAGAGAATGGAGTAGCCTGTGCTGGGGTACGGACTGTAACGCGGTACGCCCATAAGGACTCGAAGAGACGATCATGCCAGTCTCTCTTGTGTCTTGTCACCGTCTTCTTGAGTATCTTGCCGAGCGTCTTGTTGAAGGCTTCGATCGCCCCATTGGCTTGAGGGTAGTAGCCGGTGGAGTAGTTCCACTTGATCTTGTACTTCTCCATGAACCTGTACATCTTGTTGGACTTGAATGCCTTGGCATTGTCAGAGGTGATGCGGTGTGGAATCCCAAAGCGATATCTGATATTTCGCTCTAGGAACTTGATGACGTTGTCGCTCTTCACCTCCCGTAGTGGAACGACTTCCACCCATTTGGAGAAGTAGTCTGTCGCGGCGAGGATGAAATGATGCCCCCGGATGACGGAGGGTCGATGAGGCCGATGACGTCGATTCCCCAGGCGTCAAATGGCCAAGAGGGAACTGTAGGGTGAAGCGGGACCGGCGGCTGGTGCTTGAAGTCGCCATGTACTTGACAGTTGTGGCATGACCTGGCCACCCGAAGGCAGTCCGCCATGACGCCGGGCCAGTAGTATCCTGCAAGACGTATGCTATGATACATCTTAGCTCCTCCTTGGTGCCCGCCGCAGACTCTATGGTGCATCTCCTGGAGGATCTTCTCGGCTTCACTTTGATTGACGCACCGAAGTAGCACCTCCTGTCCATGAGACCGCCTGTATAGGACACCTGCTTCATAAAGATAAAAGGGGAGTCGTCGTTGTAGTTGGCGTCTCGCGACGGGGTCGTCGGGGAGACTGCCATGCTTGAAGTAGTCGAGGAAGGGCTGCAGCCACTCGTCTTCCTCCATGGTGTTCGTCATGATGGAGTTGACTTCGTACTCCGCCGGGATAAGCTCCAAAACAGCTGGGAGGAGCCACCTTTCTTCAATATTTACCTGCATGGTTTTATTATCTGGGAGCACCAATGCTGCCGCTAGTTTTGCCAAGGCATCAGCAGGCGCATTTCTGCTTCGTGGGACATGGAGCACTTCAACATGTTGAAATTTTTCCATGAGGTTCCGGGCCGCAGTGTAGTACGACACCAGTTCAGGCTTGCGAACCTCGTAGATGTCATTGACTTGACGAACAATGAGCTGGGAGTCACCAAAAGCCCGTAAAGAGCGGACATCCATGGAGAGCGCCAGGAGAAGGCCGAAGATGAGCGCCTCATACTCTGCCTCATTATTTGAGCATTCTTCTTTGAGGAGGGAAAATGAGTGATACATCACCCCTCCTTGCGCCGTCTTGAACACCAAACCTGCGCCTGCCCTTCGTCTTGGGGCTCCATCAGCATCGGCCTCCATGCGAGAGGCGCCGTCGAAGTAGAGCTCCCACGGTGCGTCGAGGTCGACGGTGAAGACCTCCTCATCAGGAAGATCAGTGATGAGAGGGGAATCATCTGGCACCGGGTGTGCCGCGAGGAACTCCGCCAAGGCTTGCCCTTTGATTGCCTTCTGAGGTACAAAAGTGATATCGAACTCCATCATGAGAAGCGCCCATTTTCCCAGTCGTCCCATGAGCGCGGGCTGACTTAGCACGTACCTTACGGGGTCCGCTCTTGCGACGAGCTGGATTTGGTGCTTTAGCGTGTAGTGCTTCAACTTCTTTACCGCGAAGATTAGGGCCAGGCATAATTTCTCTATTGCAGAGTAATTTCGCTCGGCCCCCACCATGGTGCGGCTCAAGTAGTAGCAGGCCACTTCCTTCCCTTCGTCATTGTTTTGGGCGAACAAAGCACCCACCAAAGTAGGCTGCGCTGCAATGTATAGAATGAGTGGGCGCCCCTTGACAGGAGCTGCCAAGACAGGTGGATTAAGGAGGTACCTTTTGATATCATCAAAGCCGCGTTGGCATCCTTCATCCCACACGAACGGAGCTCCTTTCTTCATGAGGCTCGCGAAGGGTTGGATGCGTCCGGAGAGGTTGGAGATGAAGCGTCGGATGTACGCTAGCTTCCCTTGCAATGACCTCAACTCCTTAAGATCTTGGGGTGGTGGCATGTCGATGATGGCCTTGATCTTCTTAGGCTCGATCTCTATGCCTCGATGACGAACGACAAAGCCGAGGAAGAGGCCCGACTGAATGCCGAAGGCACACTTCAACGGGTTCATCTTGAGTTGATGTTGTCGTAGCTGCTCAAAGACCACTAGAAGATCTTCTAGATGATGCTCGCGTTCTTTGGTCTTGACCACCATGTCGTCGACGTAGCACTCCACCGAGTGGTGGATCAAATCACCAAGAATGTACGTCATGGCACGCTGGTAAGTTGCGTCGGCGTTCTTCAATCCGAACGGCATGACGACGTAATAGAAGTTGCCCTTTGGGGTCCTGAAAGCGGTGTCGATGGCGTCATCCGGATCCATCTTGATCTGGTTGTAGCCTGATGAACCGTCCATGAAGGATAGTGCGCCGTGTCCCGTGGTGGAGTCGACGATTATCTCCGGGATTGGCAAGGGAAAGTCATCTTTGGGGCAGGCTCGATTCAAGTCACGGAAGTCCTGGCAGATTCGTATCTGCCCATTCTTCTTCTCCACCGGGACGATGTTGGCGAGCCACC
This sequence comes from Triticum urartu, assembly GCF_056163025.1. Classification (NCBI taxonomy): domain Eukaryota; kingdom Viridiplantae; phylum Streptophyta; class Magnoliopsida; order Poales; family Poaceae; genus Triticum; species Triticum urartu. Next base: position 639,224,991 of record NC_141877.1, on the reverse strand, counting down.
GTGGATACTTGACCTCTTTGATGAAACCTGCAACAATTAGTTTGTCTACCTCAGCGATGACATCACCTTCGAGTTCCGGACGCAAGCGTCGCGGTTGCTGCTTGATAGGACGGAATTGTGGGTCGATGGCCAGCTTGTGGGTGGCGACACGAGGGTCCAACCCCGGCATCTCCTTGTAGTTCCAGGCGAAGCAATCTCGGTACTCCATCAAGAAGCTTCGGTACTCTTCTCGCTCCTCTTCTGTCAGCATGGCGCTAATAAAAGTGGGGCGTGGATCATCTTCAGTCCCGAGGTTGACCTGCACAAGCTCGTCAATGGTCGGCTGCCCTCCATCCTCGAGTTCTTGGGGTGCTGGTGTGGAGATGAACTCCTCATCATCACTTGACTCGACGTTGATGGGGTGTTGTTGATGAGGAAGGATGGGCGAAGTGTCAGAGTCGTCGCTCGACGAGACCGACGTGGCATGGCAGTTGACTCGTGCTTCGTCGTCGGGCTCCTCCCCTTTATCTCTAGAGACATCGTAGGTGTAGCATTTTGTCGTAGGGCGGGTCAGATCGCCAAGGACACATGTCATGGCATGCTGATATGTTGCACCAGCATTCTTCAACCCGAAAGGCATGCTGGTGTTGTAGAGGTCCCCTTCTAGCATTGGTCGCCCTTCGTCTTCTGGTTCTCGTGGTGTTGGCGCGGGGCCAAGCTTCCCTTCATCGCTAGGGGCATCGAGATCGATGTAGCCGAGCCCAAACTTTGGTTGGGCCTTGCCTTTTTGCTTGAAGAGGCCCTCTGCTTGTCTCCACCATTCTTCACATATAGCCGGCGGTGGAGGCATCCTGTTGTTTCGACGAAGAGTGATCCCGGCCTTCTCCAGCAAGCGAACCATCTTGGGCTCAGCCTTCATCGTGTGTAGCACCTCCTCTGGGTCACTGCAAGGTTTGGGAAACTCACATATAGAATCACATTGTTTTACCTGGGGAACCTTGTAGAAAATGGTATGGACTCCACATCCGGGTGAGTTGGGAATCGCCCAAACCTCCAACGGAGAAGCCACTAAGATGTAGAGTGACGGGGGCTGCACGCCTTGAGCTCCCCTTGCGACTTCCTCCATCTCTTTTATTCTTGTTCTAACCACTCCTGGTGCGGGCGCGGGTTCCTCCTTCGGAGTCCTGCGTGCCTGCAACGTGATGGTTGGTGGCGCATCATTGCTGCCTATTAGCATCTTTCAACCCTCCTGGGCACCTGCAGAGCTTCCAAGTGTTAAACAGCTAGGGGCTCGGTGCGCCGAGGTCGATGAAGAAGGGGTAGCCTCCTGACGAGGCGTCGTTGCCGACCTCAGGTTGGCTGACGTTGATGTCGGGAATCTTGCCTTCAATAGTAACGGGGCTGTTGGAACAGGCTCAAAAGATCCTGTCCCACGCGAGGTCGAAGTAGAGCTCCCGATCTCTGCAGGGGAAGAGCGATTGGAGTCGTGGCGCCCTGTTGAGGATGATCGCCTACGTCCTTGGCTCCTATGGCTTCGCGGGAAGGAGTCCTTTGCCCCGGAAGGTGAGCACGGCATGAGGAGGCGCTTTATCTCGGCCGCCGGTGCCACACCTGGCTTGATCAAGACATCAGCCGAAGGTGTCATCCGCCCTAACTGCTGATCGCTGCTGTGACGCCCGGGTAATCAAGCTACAGTAACCCTCTGGTAATGATGCCACGTCACCTCGATTATTGTTGATAATCTCGCGTTAGTTCAGAACCGATCCAAATTCAAATTTGAATTTAAGTCAAACAATAAAAGTTTTCAAACATTAAAATAAAAATGTTTGGTTTGTACTAAATATTACAAAGGTAATTATGGTGCAACAAACCCATTTTTATAAAATGCCTAAGTAATTTAAAATGATTTAAAAACAGAAAAGAAAATAAATAAAAGAAAGAAAAATACAAAAGAGAAAAAAAAAGGAAAAGGACCCCCCGGGCCAGCCGACCCAACAGGCTGGCCCATTCGGCCACACCGACCGGTCCAACCTCTCCCCTCCATAACCCCCCACCGGGGGGAAAACCCTAACCCATCCACCCCGTCACCCCCACTCCCCACGCCTCTCCTCTCCCCTTCCCGATCCGATCTGGATCGGGGACGAGCCCGCTCCCCCCCCCACCTCGCGACGCCGCGCCCCAACCTAGTCGCCGGGCACCCCATCGCCTCGACCCCGCGTCGGCCCCCCCCTCCTCTCTCCCGATCTGGGTCGGGATCAAGAGGAGGCCACCGCCGCCCGGAACCCCCTTCGCCGGCCTGCTCCTCCACGACGACGCCGTCCTTGTCCCCCTCCACGACGGCCCTCCCCGACCTCCACCGAGCACACTGCCCCGTTCCCTGCTCCTCGATGTGAGCTCCGCCTCGCCCCGGCCTCTTCTCTCTCCCTCGCTCCCTCGCCCCGCGCTCACTGCGTCGACGGCCGCGCCCCGGAGCCCCTGGACGCGCCCTGGCCGTGCGCGCGCACGCGTCCGCGCACCCGCGCTGGTCTTGCCCCGCCCATGGCCGCGCCCCCGCGCTCCCTCTCGTCCTCTCCCCGCACCCGACCATGCCCGATGCGTGCTCGTTGCGCGGGCACAAGCCCGTGCCGCCCGTGGCCCCCTGTCGACGCCCTGCGCCCCGTGCGCCCACGCCGGCGCCGTCCGCTGCTGCCGGCCCGCGTACGCCCCCCTGCTTCCCTGTTGTCCCGCGACCCCCCCCCCCCCCCGCACCGGGCGGGTTCTGTCCCAGCTCCCGTGCACCGTCGCCATCCCCGTCCTCCGCCCGGTTGGCGTCCGGCCTCGCCGTGGCCACCGGCCTCCCCTGCCTTGACGACCTGCCGGGTCCGCCGCCCCGCGGCCCCCTGGGCATGTGCCCGCTCGGGCTATGCCCTGCGCCCGACGCCCGTTAGCAGCCACTAGCACCCGAAACCCGCAAGGCCCCTGTGGGCCAATGACATGGGGGCCCAGCCCCAGAACGTTAAAAAAAGGGAATTGAATAAATAAATAAATAAATAAATAAATAATGAAATTAATTAATTAACCAATTAATTGACTTAATTAATTCTGATAAATTAACCAAATAAGATTATTTAACCTAATGATTAGTTAACCTAATCAACTATTGTTAATTAGTTAATTAATTAGTATGACGGTGGGGCCCACCCACTAATTAATTTTGATTAAATTAATTAAACTGTTTAATTAAAATGTGTCACTGACCAGTGGGACCCACTGGTCAGGTTGACCAAGTCAACTATGTTGACTGTTGATGTCAGCATGACATCATGCTGATGTCATTAATTCATTTTCGAATTAATTAATTAATTAATTAAATTCTAGAAATTAATAAAATCTTTAGAAAATCATATCTTTTAATCCGTAACTCGGATGAAAATACTTTCTACATGAAAGTTGCTCAGAACGACGAGACGAATCCGGATATGCAGCCCGTTCGTCCGCCACGCACCCCTAACATATCAAACTCGCAACTTTCCCCCTCCGGCTCCTCTGCCCGAAAACGCGAAACACCGGGGATACTTCCCTGGATGTTTCCCCCCTTCACCGGTATCATCTCATACCGCTTTAGGGCACCTCTAGCACCGATACGTGTCTTGTCATGCATCGTTATGCATCTATTTGCTCAAATATTTATTGTTTCTTCCCCCTCTTCTCTCGCTAGACACCGAGACCGGCGTCGCTGCTACCCAGTACGACTACAAAGTTGTCGACCCCTCTCTCTTGCCAGAGCAACCAGGCAAGCCCCCCTTTGATCACCAGATATCGCCCACTCTTCTCTATACTGCTTGTATTAGAGTAGTGTATCATGTTACTGCTTTCCGTTATTCCTATCCTGATGCATAGCCTGTCCTTGCTACTACTATTGTTACCATTATCTGCTATTCTACTGCTTAGTATAGGATGCTAGTGTTCCATCAGTGGCCCTACACTCTTGTCCATCTGCCATGCTATACTACTGGGCCGTGATCACTTCGGGAGGTGATCACGGGCATATACTATATACTTTACACAATTACATTACCTGTGGTACTGTTCGGAGTTGGGGGCTGAAGGGGCAGGTGGCTCCATCCCGGTAGAGGTGGGCCTGGGTTCCCAACGGCCCCCGACTGTTACTTTGTGGTGGAGCGACGGGGCAGGTTGAGACCACCTAGGAGAGAGGTGGGCCTGGCCCTGGTCGGTGTTCGCGGATACTTAACACGTTTAACGAGATCTTGGTATTTGATCTGAGTCTGGCTATTGACCTATACGCACTAACCATCTACGCGGGGACAGTTATGGGCACTCGACGTCGTGGTATCAGCCGAAGCCTTCGTGACGTCAGCGATTGAGTGGCGCGCGCCGGATTGGACCGTAAGCCCGCTCTTGTATTAAGGGGGCTAGTTCTGCTTCCGGCCGCGTACGCAACATGCAGGTGTGCAATGGGCAATGGGCCCAGACCCCTGCGCCATAGGATTTAGACCGGCGTGCTGACCTCTCTGTTGTGCCTAGGTAGGGCTGCGACGTGTTGATCTTCTGAGGCCGGGCATGACCCAGGAAAGTGTGTCCGGCCAAATGGGATCGAGCGTGTTGGGTTATGTGGTGCACCCCTGCAGGGAAGTTAATCTATTCGAATAGCCGTGATCTTCGGTAACAGGATGATTTGGAGTTGTACCTTGACCTTATGACAACTAGAACCGGATACTTAATAAAACACACCCTTCCAAGTGCCAGATACAACCGGTGATCGCTCTCTCATAGGGCGACGAGGGGAGGATCATCGGTTAGGATTATGCTATACGATGCTACTTGATGCTACTTGGTGAACTTACCATCTACTCTCTCCTACATGCTGCAAGATGGAGGTGGCCAGAAGCGTAGTCTTCGACAGGATTAGTTATCCCCCTCTTATTCTGGCATTCTGCAGTTCAGTCCACATATGATACCCTTATTCCATTTGATACCCATGCATATGTAGTGTAGCTCCTTGCTTGCGAGTACTTTGGATGAGTACTCACGGTTGCTTTCTCCCCCTTTTTCCCCCTTTCCTTTCTTTCTGGTTGTCGCAACCAGATGCTGGAGTCCAGGATCCAGACGCCACCGTTGATGACGACTACTACTACTCGGGAGGTGCCTACTACTACGTGCAGCCCGCTGTCGACGACCAAGAGTAGTTTAGGAGGATCCCAGGCAAGAGGCCTGCGCCTCTTTCGATCTGTATCCCAGTTTGTGTTAGCCTTCTTAAGGCAAACTTGTTTAACTTATGTTTGTACTCAGATATTGTTGCTTCCGCTGACTCGTCTATGATCGAGCTCTTGTATTCGAGCCTTCGAGGCCCCTGGCTTGTAATATGATGCTTGTATGACTTATTTTATTTGTAGAGTTGTGTTGTGATATCTTCCCGTGAGTCCCTGATCTTGATCGTACACATTTGCGTGTATGATTAGTGTACGATTGAATCGGGGGCATCACAAGTTGGTATCAGAGCCGACTGCCTGTAGGAATCCCCCTTCCAAACTCCTTCGCCGAAGTCGAGTCTAGTCATTGAAAAAGTTTTTACTAACATGGCTGTGCGGCTTACGGGCCCATGTTGCCATTGGGTGGTATTAGGATCTTTTATTCCTCGACCTCTACTCTGGGACTCTGACCTCTCTTCTATTCGGGTTAAATGATTTTGCTAAAATCTAACATTAGGATCTCGTTATCACTTTCACCTGGAGAGCCCCTTATTACTGTTGATCGTCTGCTGCGCGTGAAGACCCTGAAGATACTCTCCGCTGTTAACCAGAGAACTTGTGTTCATCGCGTTTGCAATTCCCCTTCCACCGTCAACCCTTATGGGTAACTACTTGCAATTGTTATTCTTACATTCATCCCCAGTTGGTATTGTTATTACAAGATACCCCGAAATTCTCTCTGTTGTCCCGAGAATCCTTTGATCTTACTACCTTGCTGTTCTTTGCCACAGGAATACCACTATGGATAATTTCTAGCACTCACCGGATATTTGCTCATTCCCAGTTGTTCATGTGTTTCACAAAAGTCTTCGAGATACTATTCGATCGTTCGAAAATCCTAAGCAGTCTATTGCTCTTGAAATTCTTGCTTGCTTGCATTATGTTTAATCCCATAAGTCCCGTAATCTTATTGGCATCCCTTTTCATTATCATTTTGAGTCCGTTGATTCGATTTGTTGCGAATGCTCGCAATCCTCAATCAGATCCTAGAATTCTTCCTTCCGGCTCAGACGTCATTTTAAACATGAGCTGGTTCTCGCCAATCAAATTATCGTCGATTGTGCCCCTAAGTATATTGAACTTATCCATCCTTGATCAGAGCGTCTGCTTCTGATCCTTCGCTTTGTAAATCATAACTCCTTTGCAATTGAGCTCTAAGTTACTCAGTTGTTTCTATAATCCAATGTCTTTGCATTGATTCTTCCTCTGGTTGTGAGCCGATACTCACATCAGATCCTTTATGGACCATCAGAACCTTGTTGGATATTATCCGACAACGTCCTTCATATTCAATCACTTTGGAAGTTCTTTCCCTGATGCATAATGCCTTCAGTAAATTGTATCCTCTCGTTTTGTCACCCATGCTCTACTATCGAGCTTATGTCATTTACTATTGAAGCTTGTGGTATAAGTTCCCAGGATGCCCCAATGGGTTGAACCAACGCCTTCCCTAATCTGTGTGAACCCGAAAGATTTCGCAGGTCATACTTATCTGGTATTTCACCAGGTAAAACTTTCAACAACTAATGTCATTTTCGGAATACGAGAGGTGAATGAAAGGTTATGCATTGAAGAAGTGGGAGTCGACCTTGAACCTTTGTGTTCATGCCCATGGACACAATGTAGATCCTATCATGGAAGCTTCTTGTAATAATAACTATTTCGTTGATATAATATCATTTGGTATCTGTGAACTGATCCTATGCAATCATGGTTTCGACCATATTTTCTCTTTGATCCCATTTCTCGGACAAGTTAAAGCACTTGTATTTTGCAAGTCAATACACCAGTCCAACCTCTACCTTGATCTACAATCGAGTATTACCCTCTGGTATCTCGAGTATATCTAAGAACTGTGTTGCATCTTATGAGTCTCCATCAGCTATTATTTCTCACCGATTCCAATTTTTCATGGGTTATGAGTTGTTAGTCGCTCAAGAACACCGGTAAGTGAACCGATTCCGCACTCTGGTTCGATAACTCTAAGTAATATTCGTTGCTTATGAGTTTAATAATCCTTCAAGTCATTCCTAGCCTGATCGGCTATACCATTATTGGGCTAATTTTTAACTATGCTACCTGGTCCTGCTTCACGGAGCACAAATTTCGACAGTGAGCTAATCTTATGTCGATCTTCTTTGTCATATCATTTCTCCTTGAATAGCAAACTTGATTTCGAGTTTGTTTCATACCCATGGTTCGGATAATTTTCGCTTCACCGTTCCTTTTGCTTGATGTCATCGATGATCGATTATATCCTCATGAAACCCCTCGACAAGTGTGTCGTGATCATCATCAACATTTTGACCCCTTCCAGGATATCAATTGAATTCATGATGGGAAACACCATTCTTCCCCCTCGATGATTTGTGTTATCATCGGCAACTTTCTTGCCTTCCCCAACACAAACTTGTTCATGATTGTGTTGTACCTTGATTTCCTTGCTATCTAGCTTAGGTTATGTTCTACCTTGTAGTATCACTGTCTTCTATATCAAGAATGTTGTGAGGATTGCACCATATCTTAAGAATTCTTGAAATTGTGATACTTCTCACCATAACCATTCTTTCTTGGTTCCCGTGTTGATTCCAACCGGGATACCAACAAGTGAGCGGTGCTCTTTGGATTCTGTACTTCTAGCAACCCTATTGCTTTGAAGTTAATGATCGATAGTTCATTCTTAGCCTATCGGCTATTGAATCACCATTCTAACAATTGATCAGACTACCTAAGCCCATATCTCGCGTGCACCTTTCAACCAAAGTTTAATTGTGTATGTTTTCCTCAAGCATACATCAATATATCATTTGATCCGACAAATGTTATCTCCTTGTTCTCATAATTGTGGGAATCCGTCTTTTTGGAAATCTCGAGGAATTGTCGCTGAGTCCATCAGCCACCCCCTCTTCCTCTTATTGGTTTAAGGATGGACTCACTTCCATAGTTCATGTCCCGAGAATCTTAGAATGTCATCTCGTCAATTTGTGTCGCACCTTTTCTCAGGCATTCCGAGTCTGAGGTTTCCTAACACTGATCAGATCTGAATCTCGTTCAGATCTGATGGTTGGAACATATTCCCAAGAGTTATAACACTGGTCTTTTATATGACCCGGTAAGGTGATGTCATGCCTAGCACACCTGGCCGTAGGCCCTATTGTTATAACTTCCCTTTTAGCAAGGTTAACCATTCTGCCATTACGAAATTGTAAAACTTATTCTATAAGTTGTTTTCGGTGGATCCTTTGTATCCGAAGTCTGATCTTCACCTGGAGACCATGCCAATGCTATCTCGAAGCATGTCTATGGTACTCCGATTTTCCACAAGAGCATTTGAAGCCCAATGCTAAATGTTTCCTGCTCAATTATCCAAACACCGTTGTATGGGTAATGTCAGGAAATTTCTCTCCCCATACTTAAAGAATTTTCTACATTATATCCTGTCATGGATATCATGCTCTGCTTGTCCATGGGAAGGATATATCTCTGAAATATGTGTTTAAACACATTTTCCTTTCCATTGTTCTGTTTAAATCTGATGATCACATTTTCCTTTCCATTGTTTTGTTTAACCTTATTGGTGATATATATGATCTAAGCAGTAATATTCTCATGCTTATGTAAACACCATGGTGTACAACTCAGTCAGTAAGACCCTGTTACTATTGTTGATGATATTCCGGTAACCACCGATGGGCGAGAACCTTGCCTATTGGTCCGCCTCGTTTCGACGAGCAGGAAAATGGTTCTCTTCGTCCCTCACCCTTGGTACCGATGTTGTTGCCGACATAAATGACAGGCTATCCTCTGACATGCCTTGCTTACATGATTGTGCAAGATGTCACCACCTTTCCTACATTTAACCCACATGGTGGGCCCATAACCCACAGTTCCACAGGATCGAAACCTGACTCTCCTGTACACCCCATGTTCCCAAAGTTATTCCTCGCGCGTGGCTTCGTATGTAATTCACGAGCCACCTTCCGTGTGATCATCAATTCTGGTATTAAACACAATACCTATAACCGTTGCCATGTTTCAGGCAACGACGATTGTCTATCCGCTTCAAACTTCTTATGGTACCTTCTTACTTTCCTCTCGATGTGTTTCATTTGTTCAACTCGAGAGATACTCTTATGATCATTCTTGGGATACCCCCGCCCAGATGACTTTCCCTTATAACATTCAATTGTTGTAAAGCTGCCCCGTTACCTATTTGTAAATACGTTGGAGTTCCCGAAGAAAAGAGCCGACTTCATCATGAGGACCTGAAACAGAGGAATGAAGAAATCAATGTAATGGATCGACCTCTTCGAGAAGAGCAACCAAGACCGAAAAGATTCGCTAGATTCATTATCAAACTTTCCCCCCTTACACTACCTCTTAAATCTCGGGACGAGATTTCTTGTAGTGGAGGAGAATTGTGATGCCCGGGTAATCAAGCTACAGTAACCCTCTGGTAATGATGCCACGTCACCTCGATTATTGTTGATAATCTCGCGTTAGTTCAGAACCGATCCAAATTCAAATTTGAATTTAAGTCAAACAATAAAAGTTTTCAAACATTAAAATAAAAATGTTTGGTTTGTACTAAATATTACAAAGGTAATTATGGTGCAACAAACCCATTTTTATAAAATGCCTAAGTAATTTAAAATGATTTAAAAACAGAAAAGAAAATAAATAAAAGAAAGAAAAATACAAAAGAGAAAAAAAAAAGGAAAAGGACCCCCCGGGCCAGCCGACCCAACAGGCTGGCCCATTCGGCCACACCGACCGGTCCAACCTCTCCCCTCCATAACCCCCCACCGGGGGGAAAACCCTAACCCATCCACCCCGTCACCCCCACTCCCCACGCCTCTCCTCTCCCCTTCCCGATCCGATCTGGATCGGGGACGAGCCCGCTCCCCCCCCACCTCGCGACGCCAGCGCCCCAACCCAGTCGCCGGGCACCCCATCGCCTCGATCCCGCGTCGGCCCCCCTCCTCTCTCCCGATCTGGGTCGGGATCCAGAGGAGGCCACCGCCGCCGGGAACCCCCTTCGCCAGACCACCTCGCCGGCCTGCTCCTCCACGACGACGCCGTCCTTGTCCCCCTCCACGACGGCCCTCCCCGACCTCCACCGAGCACACGGCCCCGTTCCCTGCTCCTCGATGTGAGCTCCGCCTCGCCCCGGCCTCTTCTCTCTCCTTCGCTCCCTCGCCCCGTGCTCACTGCGTCGACGGCCGCGCCCCTGGACGCGCCCTGGCCGTGCGCGCGCACGCGTCCGCGCTGGTCTTGCCCCGCCCATGGCCGCGCCCCCGCGCTCCCTCTCGTCCTCTCCCCGCACCCGGCCACGCCCAATGCCTGCTCGTCGCGCGGGCACAAGCCCGTGCCGCCCGTGGCCCCCTGTCGACGCCTTGCGCCCCGTGCGCCCACGCCGGCGCCGTCCGCTGCTGCCGGCCCGCGTACGCCCCCCTGCTTCCCTGTCGTCCCGCCCCCCCCCCCCCCCGCACCGGGCGGGTTCTGTCCCAGCTCCCGTGCACCGTCGCCATCCCCGTCCTCCGCCCGGTTGGCGTCCGGCCTCGCCGTGGCCACCGGCCTCCCCTGCCTTGACGACCTGCCGGGTCCGTCGCCCCGCGGCCCCCTGGGCATGTGCCAGCTCGGGCTATGCCCTGCGCCCAACGCCCGTTAGCAGCCACTAGCACCCGAAACCCGCAAGGCCCCTGTGGGCCAATGACATGGGGGCCCAGCCCCAGAACGTTAAAAAAGGGAATTAAATAAATAAATAAATAAATAAGTAGATAAATAATGAAAATAATTAATTAATTAATTAATTAACCAACTAATTAACTTAATTAATTCTGATTAAATTAACCAAATAAGATTATTTAACCTAATGATTAGTTAACCTAATTAACTACTGTTAATTAGCTAATTAATTAGTATGACAGTGGGGCCCACCCACTAATTAATTTTGATTAGATTAATTAAACTGTTTAATTAAAATGTGTCACTGACCAGTGGGACCCACTGGTCAGGTTGACCAAGTCAACTCTGTTGACTACTGATGTCAGCATGACATCATGCTGATGTCATTAATTCATTTTCGAATTAATTAATTAATTAATTAAATTCCAGAAATTAATAAAATCTTTAGAAAATCATATCTTTTAATCCGTAACTCGGATGAAAATACTTTCTACATGAAAGTTGCTCAGAACGACGAGACGAATCTGGATACGCAGCCCGTTCGTCCGCCACGCACCCCTAACATATCAAACTCGCAACTTTCCCCCTCCGGCTCCTCTGCCCGAAAACACGAAACACCGGGGATACTTTCCCGGATGTTTCCCCCCTTCACCGGTATCACCTCATACCGCTTTAGGGCACCTCTAGCACCGATACGTGTCTTGTCATGCATCGTTATGCATCTATTTGCTCAAATATTTATTGTTTCTTCCCCCTTTTCTCTCGCTAGACACCGAGACCGACGCCGCTGCTACCCAGTACGACTACGGAGTTTTCGACCTCTCTCTCTTGCCAGAGCAACCAGGCAAGCCCCCCCTTTGATCACCAGATATCGCCCACTCTTCTCTATACTGCTTGTATTAGAGTAGTGTATCATGTTACTGCTTTCTGTTATTCCTATCCTGATGCATAGCCTGTCCTTGCTACTACTGTTGTTACCATTATCTGCTATCCTACTGCTTAGTATAGGATGCTAGTGTTCCATCAGTGGCCCTACACTCTTGTCCGTCTGCCATGCTATACTACTGGGCCGTGATCACTTCGGGAGGTGATCACGGGCATATACTATATACTTTACACAGTTACATTACCTGTGGTATTGTTCGGAGTTGGGGGCTGAAGGGGCAGGTGGCTCCATCCCGGTAGAGGTGGGCCTGGGTTCCCGATGCTACTTGGTGCTACTTGGTGAACTTACCATCTACTCTCTCCTACATGCTGCAAGATGGAGGTGGCCAGAAGCGTAGTCTTCGACAGGATTAGTTATCCCCCTCTTATTCTGGCATTCTGCAGTTCAGTCCACATATGATACCCTTATTCCATTTGATACCCATGCATATGTAGTGTAGCTCCTTGCTTGCGAGTACTTTGGATGAGTACTCACGGTTGCTTTCTCCCCCTTTTTCCCCCTTTCCTTTCTTTCTGGTTGTCGCAACCAGATGCTGGAGTCCAGGAGCCAGACGCCACCGTTGATGACGACTACTACTACTCGGGAGGTGCCTACTACTACGTGCAGCCCGCTGTCGACGACCAAGAGTAGTTTAGGAGGATCCCAGGCAAGAGGCCTGCGCCTCTTTTGATCTGTATCCTAGTTTGTGTTAGCCTTCTTAAGGCAAACTTGTTTAACTTATGTCTGTACTCAGATATTGTTGCTTCCGCTGACTCGTCTATGATCGAGCTCTTGTATTCGAGCCTTCGAGGCCCCTGGCTTGTAATATGATGCTTGTATGACTTATTTTATTTGTAGAGTTGTGTTGTGATATCTTCCCGTGAGTCCCTGATCTTGATCGTACACGTTTGCATGTATGATTAGTGTACGATTGAATCGGGGGCGTCACAGTTGCCTTCTACAGGGAAGTAGTACTTTGCATCTACATGGTGAGATTCCTGCACAGTGTAAGGAGAGATGTTGCCGATGATGCGCTGCTGCGTGCCTTGGGTGTCGAGGAACTTCAGGCACTTGTGAATCCACGGCCTCCCCAGAAGGGCCGAGTAGGAGGTGTTCGCTTCGATGACAAAGAACCGCACCTTGAAGCTGAACGTAGACATCTGGATCTTCACCGTGATGGCGCCCAACGTTGCCTTTCCCTGGTTGTCGAAGCCGCAGATCATTACATCTGTGGACTCCAAGTCGTCCACCGTGAAACCAGCCCGCGTCAAGCTCCGAAGGGGCAGAATATTCACGGCAGACCCTGGGTCGATGAGGATCCTGCGAAGGTGTGCAGTGCCAATGTTACCTTCCACGTAGAGCGGTCGGTTGTGGTCACTATCATCTATGAGCTTGTCTTCCTCGTCGAATGTTATTTCATTCACGAATAGGGGGTTGGAGAAGAGGCGATGCTTCGCCATGGACACCTTGTATAGCTCCGGAGCTTGAAGCGCCTTGATGAGGGCTTCGCGAATGTCGGGCACCATCATCAGGGCATCATGCACACTCAAAAGTGCGGGGATTCGCTTGAGGTGGGCGATGATGTTGTAGTCGACGTCATGTTGCTTTGTCTTCCCTTGGCCTTGTTCTTCATGCACTTCCTCTTGCAAGGGCGCCTCTTTTGAGGCAGCCGACTTGGGCACCCTTGTTGGCTTGATCTTCAGTGGCTCAGGTAGAACCTTGCCTCCACGCAAGTTCATGTTCACCTCTTCTGCTTGCACGTCCTTCTTCGTGTCTTCGGCATGGAACACCTCTTGCTCTTCGAGTGTGAACACATCTTCTGAATCAGAGCTTGGTGTGTCGCTATAGCTGAGGATGGCGTTGCAACTTTCGATGTTTGATGATTGGGATGGTCTAGCTCCTTCTTGGTCTTCTTGCCTCCCCTTTGCCAGTACCTGCACTCGAGCGCGTGGCATGAACTGCTCCAAGGTGGGTAACACGCGCCCTGGCCGTGGGAACGACTCGTTTCCCTCCGACTTAGGGACGAATCTTTGTGGAGGGCGGCGTTGACTCGGATCAACTCGTCTTAGGATCCTTGGGGCGGCTTGCGCCATGGGAGCTGCGCGTGGAGGTCGAGGTGGAAGGTTCCTCGGGTACGGCTTCTGGCGAACCATTTTCCAAGGCTCCTCCTTGTGGATGGCTGGGGTTGCCCCCTGATGGAGTGAAAGTGCTTGCGTCGTGGACAGAATGAGGCTAGATAGCTGGTCTTCAACCTGCGCGAGTGGCACCCACTTTTCTTCGTGCTCCATCTCTTGACCTGGTGCAGGGGATGAGGCCACACTCACCACGTTCACCGTGTGGTAGTCCGGGTTGATGGCTTCTGGGTCCAAGTTGATCCTCTTCTCATTAACAGCTCTTTGGAGCCATTCTTTGAAGGCGACACAATCCTCGATGACGTGACCCACATACCTGTGATATGGGCAAAACAATGGATTATCAGTCATCCGTACCTGATCGGGCCTCCGAGGTTCTGGAAGGTTCAATGCTCGATGCTCCATTAGCTGACTGAACTTGTCCTTGACAAGTTCACGACGGAAGATGTACTGCTTCTTGAGGAGCTCCTGGATCGATGGGCGTTGTCTTCCTGCTGCTTGTTCGCCTCTTGCTCCCAAGACGGGCACCTGGCCTTGGGGTGCAGACGAGAAGATCTTAGTGGTGTTTGCTTCCGCCGGCGCCTTTAGCTTGCCCCCATTGTTAGCTTGCTTGGATGTCGCGGCGAAGCGCTTGGCAGGGTCGAATGCGCTGGCATTCTTGTAGAGCTCCATTATCTGCGGTGATTTCTCGAACTCAAGCTTCGTGGCTGCTACCGCGGTGCTTAGGGCACTGAAGGTTCTAGGCTCGCGCCGAGAGACCTCAAGTGACCAATGTTGTTGCATCCCATGGACACACATCTCGATGGCGTCCTCAAGGTGCATCTCTCTAGCGAGGCGCACATAGCTGTTGCGGAATCTGATGATGTAGTCGTCGATGGACTCATCTCATCGTTGTCGAACTTGCGCCAGCTCAACGATGGAGAAGTCCTTCTTCATGGTGACGAAGTGATTCTTGAAGACTTCCTTCATGCCCGCCAAACTTCCAATGGATCCGACCGGTAAACGACTGTACAAATGGAATGCAGGTCCCGTTAATGACCCTGAAAATTGACGCAAGAGGAGTGACGAGTTGTTTGTCGTGTCGCCGCATGCCGCCTCAAAGTACGCCAAGTGCTCCCTTGCATCACCGGTTCCATTGAACTGGCGGAACTTCGGTGGGTGCCACCCTGAGGGGTATGCCACCATGTCGTGCCACGCCTCATAAGGCTTCTCTAGCTCGCTCTCGGAGGTGCGAGGTGCTTGATCTATCGTCATTTGCTTGAACTTTTTGGCCACCATATCTTCAACAATGTCGTGGCAGTCCTTCAACATGCTTGCATTTGGCGCCACATTGGCAGAACCAATGGGGCTAACCAATGGTCGAGCGTGCATGCTAGGGTCTTGGCATTGACGTATATCATTAGGAGGCGGCACTGCATGAGTGTCACCAAGTAGCTCTTCTTCTTGTGGATCCACCACCCGTCGCGGCGCGCCTCGTGATGGAGCACCTTGGTTGTTCATCATGAGCTCGATGAACTGGTCAAGCTTTGACGACAACTGGTTGATTGCCTGCCGCTGGTCCCTGACCTGTTCTTCTAAGGAAGCTTGACGCGCCGCTACTACATTTGCGGCACCTGGCTCCTGGACGACGGCACCGGGATCTTCAGGGGCACCGCCACTGTTCACCATGCGAACTAGCGCGGTGTGGAGATCTCCAATGCCATCTTCGGAGTCTGAGAAATCAGACAGGATAAGCTCTTGGTAAGGAGGGGAGTTCGGGTGCCTCTCCAACGAAGGCAAAGAAGATGAGTCGGAGAAGCCCTCTTCGTCGTCAGGGTCATCTTGGTGCTCTCCACCTCCAGCAGGTCCATCTGTTACACTCCGATGTGCAATGGACCTCAGTCGCGTGTTCGCTCCAGGCCGACTTGCAACCTGGTGAAGTTCATTAAGGTCTTCAGGAAGACGAGCCTTGATGTCGGTGTAGCGGCATGGTGATATGTCTCGATGTCGTGAAGTGCTTCCATCCGCTAGTGATCCTTTGCCTGCAGTTACGGGAAGACATGGGGCCTTGGATCTTGCGCCTTCTTGTGATGACGAAGAGCTTGTCTTAGGGCCCCCCTCTGCTCCTTTGAACCATGCACACACATGGCCAAGGCGGGGTAAGAAAGTCTTCCGGAAGTTCGCCTTAGGGTTTGGGACTATCTCTTCATCTGAAGGATAGCCAAACTCGTGGGTGATGCGAGGAGGTCGCCATCCATTACTTGACTCTTGACTGGGTTGCACTCCTAGTGTACCACACAAAGCAAGGTTCTTCTCAACTGGTTCCTTCACTTTGTCTGCCTCGTGCTGAAGCTTATTAGCCTCCCCATCTTGGTCCAACCTATCAAAAGGGACAAGAGGAGGATTCGTGGGAAGTGTTGCGTCTGGTTCAAGAGCGGACTTGGATGTAGCATCAGGAGCCGCTTCATTGTTGGTGGAGGTCGTAAGCTTGGTTACTTCGATGTCGTCCATCGGTGTGGCCGTCGGGGGCGGTGTCTTCCGGTCCTCCAATGGGGGTGGTGTCGTGGCCGCCTTCACCTGTTCACCGTCTTTTGGGGGAAGGGATGAAGAAGGCATCTCCTTGCTCCTTTGCTCTGCGCTGCTTGTGGAGGACTTGCGCGGTTTCGGCGCCAAACGACTGAGCAGGTAGTTATACCGCTCGTGCCGTTCTAAGTCGGGGGAGATGCGGAACCTGATTCTGTCATTTTCTTGAACGACCGCGCCATCGGGTCATAGGCGTATCTGGGTGTGTCGAAGGACTAAGTCCTCGAGTTCTTTATATAGAACTTGTCGGTTTCTCCGGCGCCGCTCGCGCTTGCGTTGGTTATCCGTCGGCACGCCGCCAGCCCTTACTGGCACTGGTGGCATGGGGAGAAGTGGTGGTGCAGGTCGCCACGTGGATGAGGAAGTCCTGTCCATCGTTACCTGTAATTGTGGTCGATCTCCCCGCCTGGGAGAAGATGGTCGTGGTGGGAGCGTCGGTCGCGAAGGCTCCCGTGGTCGCCATTGCTGAGTGGGTTGTGTGTTCCTTTCTTCCTCCTGGTGTCTTGACCATCGGTTCCAATGTGGGGGCATGTTGGGATGCCTCCATTGTTGAAAGTGTCGGGTTGGTGACGGTGGTCGTCGAGGTGCCAATGTGTGGCGCTCATGTTGAGGGCGATGACTCAGGGCCTGACGTCTGGTCCCTCCTGCACCCTGTGTTGATGATGTACTTGGTGCCGCGGGATCAAGTAGCCGCCTCTGGATGTTGTTCATCTGCTCTTGGAGTTGGCGAAATTCTTGCCGCAGGTCTTCGTCACGTGGCGCTGGTGCTTCATGGCGAAGGACAGAAAACCTGTTGTTGTTGGTGAGAGATCGTCCGTCAACCGCTGAAGTGTGGAGGCATGGCGCCCATGCCCCCCGTCGAGTATCTTCAAGGTTGATGGAGACTGTAGGGCCCGGTAGAACAGGCTCCTTGCGTGAACGCCGCTTCCAGAACTCCTTCATAATGGCCCGCCTCACCAGCTGCTTGATCTCGGTTGGCTCGTACGCCCAGTCGTCAGGGAACAAGTCGTACGGAGGGGCCTGGGTGCTCTGGTAAGTGAACACCTTTTCCGCCAAGTCCCTTGCTCCGAGGAACCAATCATCCTCAGGCACCGTGCTCTGAGCAAGGCGTGAGGTAATTTGCTGGTGGAGTCGTTGTACCTTGCGATACTTCCTCCTATAGTTCCGAAGAGGGTGCGGGCTTTCCGACAAACGTGCGTTCGCCATGAGTTTCCGCAAGTTCTGGGCGATGGCCTCCAAACCTTCGAGCAGCTCAACCTCGGTGCGTCGGGGTGCTGGTCGTGAAGGCTTCAAGTGTGGAAATGGGGTAGGGGCGTGATGGGACGCTGCTCTTGCCCGCCTGTTGGCAGCCTTGGCGCGAAGGCGTTGAGGTGCCTCCACGTCTCCTTTCATATCCGCCCTTGTCGACTCCTTCAACAAGGCACGTGCCTCGAGCATTAGCTCGCGACGCTCCTTCTTCGCCTTGGCGGCCTCCCGCCTTTGCGCCTTCCTCGATTGCACAGTTTGGAACTGCGCAGGATCTTGAGCTTCATACACGTAGACCTTGTCACCGAGCTCGATGACGATCATTGCTGGCATCGATCCAAACTGAAGCACCGATGGCTCCGAGTTGCATCCGTGTGAGAGTCCACCTGCAGAAAAAGGGATCTCGATCAACGGAAATCCTCGTTGATGCCTTGTCATGCAGCATGTTGTGTGGATTGGGAGACGGGCGAAGACGATTCAGACGACCACAGCAAAGCAGAGATGGGAGGAGAACCACGTCCCACCGGGCGTGCCAATTTGTTTGACACGAGAAAAACATCTAAAACTCCTGGGAGAAGGGAGAAGGGAGTGTGTTTCTTTCAGACGCCGGGAAAAGAAAACTGAGTATGCGGGCGTGCCAGTGTACCGTAGTACACAAAGAAAAAGAGATACGGGAACATGTATTTCATTAATCTCATTGGAGAAATAAAATTACAATATCCCATAAAAAAAGGTGCGCTCCGTGGCCTACTAGCACGGCCAAGCTGGTTGTGGCGATTGTGTGATCTCCTGTTTCCCGGGGCCTCGGAAGGCTCCCGGTTAATTACTCCCGCGGGTTGCTCCGCGGGATACCTCCGATTGAGCTGTGTGGTCGTTTTCGTCGTCTTCGCTTCGCGTTCTCCATGCATGATGATGGCGATGTGTGTGTGTGGGCGGCGGCAGAGCCCGTGTCCTCGTCGGTACACGCGCCGCAAGTAGCGTGGCCTTTGCGGTGGCCGCGCTTGCCCTTGCCGTCGTGCCTCGTCAGTCTTGACGGTGTTGGAAGAGTTGTTGTTGGGGTAGCATGGATCGCGCTCGGCTCGGACTTCTCGACGACCAGTAGCTTCTCAGGGTGTGCAAGGGGCTACGCCTTGCGAGAGTAATTGTCGGTGGAGACCATCATCGGTGATGACTGTCGCGTTGCTCGCGCCAGCGTGGCCTGAGTGGTCGACACCTTGTCCCGGCCAGACGCTGAGTCCACGACAGTCGGCGTAGTCAAGGCATCATCTCACGAGATCATAGAGGAGCGGTGTTGTTGTTGAAGTCGTGTCGCCCTGCAGCCGCGCCTTGTCCTCGGGCGGTGCCAACCTGCTCGGCTCCGGCCTATGAATGAGCGTGACGCGTGTAGCAGCGGCACCGCGGCAAGGCACCATCTTCACAAGCAGGATACAGGCGCCGTTGTAAGGTGTCATCTTCACGATGTGGCGTCACTTGCAGGGACTCTTCCTTGAGCGTGCGGCGCCACGAATGTACGACGCTGTGACGAGCTCCACCTCTTCTTCTTGAATGATGTAAGACGCGCTGAAGCGAACGACGACCAGCGGTGAGCATGCCACCTCGCCATTGGCTACGTGCATGGCCCATGCATGTGCAAAGGCCACTTACGTAGTGCACTGCCACACATTCAGACGTACTTAATGTTCAGTTTCATTCTTCTATAGCATTTGATGTAGACGAAATCCTCCGGCTGGAAATGGACGGCATGTGCGGCGACATCCCGAGTACCACGTCCATTGCTTCATGCGGTGGTGAGCCAAACGGCCATCTTCACGCCTTAGACGCACACGAGTATGTATCAGGAGCATGCCTTCTTGTTCTTGTGTAGACCACTTCATGATGTTTGGCTGGACTAACGTGACACCATCACCAAGGCACCATCGAGTCCGGGCGAGATGAAGGATAGGCACTACCCCGATGCCAAATGGGATCTCGTTTCCCTTGAAGGAGACGCGAGCAGCACCGTCATGCCACGTGAAGGAGTCGCTGATGTTGACATGGTCCGCGGCTTCGTCCTTCATGGTACCGGCTCGTCGAGGTGGGCGAAGGGTGTGACGGGTGATTTGAACGCCGGGAGGCATCGTGGCGAGCACCATGTCGTGGTCCTCGGCATGATGAAATGGAGGTGAGCAGTGTGATGGCGAGTTCTGCGTCGTCGACTTCTACGGCACCATCTTGATGAAGTGAACTAATGGCCCGACGGCGAACTCCAGATCACCGTCTTCAGCGGCGTCCCTCCAGCGCGACGAAGCGGACGACGGGCTCCATAGAGCGGTGAGGTTGACCTACGTGTCATCGACCTCCAAGGCACCAGCTTGACGATATTGACGGTGGGCGGCGCCGTGACGTGCCCTGTGTCATTGTGTTCCGCGGCACCGTGTGACGAAGTGGGCGCGAGGAGTGGGGGTGGTCTCCGTGGCATCGGCCTCCATGGCGCCGGCTTGGCGACATCGAACGGTGGGCGGCATCGTGGCATGCTCCGTGTCGTTGTCCTTCCACGGCGCCTCGTGGCGAAGTGGGCGTGAGTGGTGATAATGACTTGTGTGCCGTTGGCCTCCATGGAGCTAGCTTGGTGAAGAATCCGGTGGGGAGCACCACGGTTGGCTAAACGGCATCATCGTCTAGCGGCGATGAGTGGAGGGCGGCCATCGTGGCGTTGACCTCCGGGACATCGACCTCGATGGCGTCAGCATCCATAGCGCGGGCTTGGTGAAGACGAGCTCCCGCGACGCGTCGTCCTCATTGAGCGGTGATGAGTGGGGATGGCCACCGTGGCGTCGACCTCCGTGACATCGACCTTGGTGGCGTCAGCGTCCATAGCGCGGGCTTGGTGAAGATGAGCTCCGGCGACTCGTCGTCCTCATCGAGCGGTGATGAGTGGGGATGGCCACCGTGGCGTCGACCTCCGTGACATCGACCTTGGTGGCGTCAGCGTCCATAGCGCGGGCTTGGTGAAGATGAGCTCCGGCGACTCGTCGTCCTCATCGAGCGGTGATGAGTGGGGGTGGCCACCGTGGCGTCGACCTCCGTGACACCGACCTCGGTGGCGTCAGCGTCCATAGCGCGGGCTTGGTGAAGATGAGCTCCGGCGACGCGTCGTCCTCATCGAGCGGTGATGAGTGGGGGTGGCCACCGTGGCGTCGACCTCCGTGACACCAACCTCGGTGGCGTCAGCGTCCATAGCGCAGGCTTGGTAAAGATGAGCTCCGGCGACGCGTTGTCCTCATCGAGCGGTGATGAGTGTAGGTGGCCACCGTGGCGTCGACCTCCGTGACACCGACCTCGGTGGCGTTAGCGTCCATAGCGCGGGCTTGGTGAAGATGAGCTCCGGCGACGCGTCGTCCTCGTCGTGCGGTGATGAGTGGGGTGGCCACCGTGGCGTCAATCTCCGGGGCATCGACCTGGCGACCTCGACGGTGGGCGGCGTCGTGGCGTGCTCCGTGTCGTCCTGGCCGAACCGTCGTGACGAGACGAACCGCAGGTGGTGATGACGACCTCCTCGTCGTTCTTTGTGGCGCTGGCTTGGTGAAGACCATCTCCGGCAACGTCGACTTCATCTTCCGGTCCGGCGGCTCCATCTCCGACGGGGTCCGATCATGCGAACATTGCTTTTGGCAACGCTCCTGACCTGTGTGCGTGCATGCTATATGCAAAGAAGGAACAAGGAAAGGGGTGGGTTAGATCAAAGTTTTACCCTCGGGGAAGGTGAGCTTCTCGTCCATGTCACAGCCGCCGAGCTCCCTGTACGCCGGCCTCCTCTCTCCGTGTATGCCGGCTCGGGTGCCTGCGTTCTTCCTCCTGCCGGGTATATGCGAGCCGGTGCGTGAGGGAGTTCCTCTGCAGGCTTGCGTGATGAATGAATGGAGTGTTGCGTGGTGGATGAACGGGTGCTTGAGGTGTTGTGCGATGGATGCGTGCTGAAGGTGTTATGCGATTGCCTTCAGAATGGGTGTGTACGTGAGTCCCCTCTGCGTAGCTAGGTGTGTGTATTTATAGACAGGAGATGGGCGACCCGGCGGATGGAGACGGGCCAAACGTCCCGATTTTCTTGGACTAGATATGGATGCAATCTCCCCGAATCTTATCACCTCGCTGATGTTTATCTTTCTTCTTCTTGACGCGTACGCCTGCACACAGAAAATGAAAACCGTCTCATGCGTACCTAGCTACCTGACTGACGGTGGGCCTGGTTCCTTCGATCGCCACCTTCATGCTTATCTCCGGTGTTTGCTAGTTGAAATAATCACAAGTATTCAAGTACGTATACGCGCGCTTGCCGGCCGGTATATACGGTACTTAAAGAAATACGCATACTATATGTAATCTTGTGGGCGCGCCGTAGATATGGACTCAGCCTTCTGATTGTAACCTGCATGTGTGTATAAGTCTATGCCACGGAGCATCAAGTGCAAGTATACATTGGTTAGTACGTGAGCAAACTCAAAATGCATGCACGTACCATTGCATCGAGAATTGCCTAATGCGTGTGTGTACGTATACACTCAATATAAAACATAGATGTGCATAACTTGCAATTAAAAGAAAAAAAAATACATTTATACTTATATCTTCTGAAAATAGTAATCACAAAAATACGTCGAACAGTGCTGACCGGTGTTAGTTTAATTTGGTGATGATAGATGGACTGATCCAGCTAGCACGGTGGTGAGACTAACATGAGAGAAAAATGCACCGTCGCCGTTGAACTGAATAACCGCCGGGCACTGGATAGTGATGGTGGAAGCACGTCAATTTCCCGGCGTGAGACATGCAAATTCCGCATGGTGGTACTAAGGCTCGATTGCTTCATGAGTTGGAAACACAACTCATGGAGGCGTTTTCTACCACGCATGCCAATCTTTCTAGAACATCTGGTACCTTGTTGATCCGGGGCTCTGAACTGTTGGTCCAGTGGTAGACTCCTGCTGGGGCGGGCCCACGTTGCGTCCCTGGAATGTACCGTTCGAGTATTATATTTTAAAGGGTGGGGGAGGCGGCTCGGATAGAGCGGGGTGGAAGGTGACGGTGGAGGTGACGCTAAGGCGGGGGGGGGGGGGAGGGGGGAGGGAGGGGGGGTGGCTAACGCTAGGAAGCCCGGCCTCATGAACTACAAGGGGCCCACTAGGCCCAAAACAAGGAGCAAACCGTAGGACGCGAAGACGACCTTCGTGGCCTCCAAGACTAGAGGGCGGCAGCGCCACAAATCGCATCTACCGCTATGTAAACCCTAGACCACGGCTGCCTATATAAAGGGAGGTCTAGGGTCCTCTTCATCATCTGCCGACGGATATGAAACTCTCGGTAGCAATCTCATACACCATCGTAACCCCTCGTACGAGGTATCCCTCGACCATGAATAACGAAAACCAGCAGGACGTAGGGTTTTACTCTCTGGAGGCCCGAACCTAGATAAACCCCTCGTGTGACCCCAGATCCAGGACTTCCAGCTATGCTTGGACCCCTACCGAGGGATCTAATAGTATTTTGCACCGTTAGTTGGCGCGCCAAGCACGGGAGGCGCCGGCTGGAGACAGATCTTGGATCGGATATTTTTCTGCTCCTGGCGGCCTTTCGCCGGGAGAGAGCCTGAGCTTTGGCTCCCTCATGTTCGCCGCTAACGGGGCAGGCCGGGTCGACATCAAACCGCCAGATCGCCCCACACGCACCATCTACATCGGCAGCATCCCTTTCGTCAACAACGCCCGCGGCAATCTCCGGTTGTGCCTACCACCTATCTGGCACGAAACACGGTGTTAGGGTATATTTCCTCCTTAGTGGTTTTGGTGATTGATGACACAATTCTTTTGCGAACTAATCGTGTGCATTGAGTATTTCAGATAATCTATCATATGACACAAGACGATTCGTGACCCTGGAGATATAAAGTCAAGATGGTTATTTTTCATGTGTTTCTTTTTCGGCGGACTTGAGTTTTGGGAAACCATACTATTAAGAAAGGGTCCACTTCGAAAAAGTTTGGGTGAAATAATCAAGTACACATCTTCTTTTGCACCCACCTTCCATCTCGCTTGGTTGCAATTCCATCATTTTTCTAAAAACTTGTCCTATGGCTACCCAGCGGTAGTACCTCTCTGGGCAGCGGTAGTACCACTTGTAAGCAGTACTTCCGTTGATCCTGTACCACATGTACTCAATGGCGGAGACAGGGGGTGGCACCACGGGCCCTGGCCCCCCCTAACAACATGAATTTACTACTAAATTACTGGTGAATAGTGCTGAATTAGAAAAAAAAAATTACTACTAAACATCTATTTTTCTATGGATTGGCCCTCCCCAACCTATTTCAGTGGCACTTGGCCCCCCTAATCTAAATTTTCTGCCTCCGCCACTGCATGTACTACCGCTTATTTAGGGTGTTCTATTGTCTATTTGAGCTCAGCGAAAGTAGTGCGGCAGTAAGGCTTGCGGTACTACCGCCCCTACCACCGCTGATCTTGCTGTAGCTCAGAATGCTAAGCGGAAGTAGGGCGACAGTGGGACTGATCCTGTAAGCAGTATGTAAGCAGTACTACCGCCCAGAC
Source organism: Triticum urartu (assembly GCF_056163025.1). Classification (NCBI taxonomy): domain Eukaryota; kingdom Viridiplantae; phylum Streptophyta; class Magnoliopsida; order Poales; family Poaceae; genus Triticum; species Triticum urartu. Next base: position 639,200,633 of record NC_141877.1, on the reverse strand, counting down.
ACTACCGCTTATTTTTATGCCTCTGGACTGCTTTGCCACATCGCGGTAGTAGGGCGCGGGCTCTGCTCTACCACCGTTGTACCAAAACGTTTACAGCATCGCTCGAAATAAAATTACATAGTTCATCCACACGATCTGCTGCTGTCTAAACTTCCCCGGATGGTTCAGCTGAACGGTTGCTCTCTCAGCATCAAGGGGATGTGAGTGGTCAGATGAATTACTCCCATCCGTTCCCACGTCCCCGGCCAACATGTCTGTTGTGAGCAGTACTGGTTGTGAGTATTGATTGTGTATGTTAGTTAGGTCAAGGTAACGAGCGAATGTTAGTTATGGTCAAGGTAACGAACGAATCAGGCAGCCGCAGCCAGCGACTCGGCGGTGGCTTTTGAATTGCAAATTTGCCACAGAGGCAGTAGAGTCATTTCGCGTGGTAAAAACAGAGATAAAACATCAAAAATGATTACAGTAAATAAAAAAGTCAATATCATCCAAAGGAAAAAGGAAAGTTGGGCAAATAATACGTATAATCCTATGTAAAGTAGGGCAAACTATCAAATGCCCAACTAAATTGGGGCAAATAATCCAATCTCCCCACCCAATGTTAGTAGTTTAAGTTGGTGATGGTAGATGGACGATGGTGAGACTGACCCGAGAAAACTGCAGCGGAGCGTGCTATCACCGTTGACCTGAATAACCGCCGCTGGATATTATAGTGGAAGAAATTAAGCTTTCTTATGTGGAGTTCATATATCCACATGAAGAAATGCATTATTTTCTGTATGAAAAAGCTTAATTTCTCCATGTGTATAGACATGGGGGCGTTTTCTACCCTGCCAACCCTTCTAGAGCATCTGCCTTGCTAATCTGAAGTTCTCAACTGTTGGTACAGTCTTAGGGCCTCTTTCAAGGCTTCTTTGATTCAAAGGATTTTCTCGAGGATTAGAATCCATAGGAAGTTTTTCACTTTGGTCATTTGAATTGTAGGCTTCAATCATTTGGGATTTTTTTTTCTTAATTCATAGTAAATCTAGCATCTACTCAAACCTCTCAAAAGAGTCCCTAATTGTTCTGCAAACAAACTCAAATCTTGTACGGTTCGAATGGGTATGACATTCAAATCATGTGTTTTTACAATACTAATGTGAGACAAAGAGGCTCTCTGTGTGTGTGCGGGTGGGCGCGGGAGGGGGGAGCTCAAATGAGAACGTCACATGTGAAACAGAGAAATCCGTGCAACCAATGCTTCCTGTTACTTTGGGATACCTCGGGTTTCATCGAAATCAATCCACTATAATGAAGTCGTGGTGCAAACTGAACCACGGGTTGATTTTGAAGAAATATGATGTTCTTTTCGTGAAATGTGTTCACTTGTCCATTGCTTTCTCATCTAGCGGCCCAAATCAGTTTGATGCATTGGGTGCATAGGAAGGATCTCTCGTCCCGGTTAGATCCGGGTAGAGGGTGATGGTAGTTCGACGGTGTCCGAAGTGGGTCGATGGTGGAGGTGGTGCTGCTTGCAAAGGAAAGGCTGAAGGAGGACGGGGTGGAGGCCGACTGGCGTCAAGATAAATCTTCATGCAACTCACGAAATAGCTAGTCCTATTTCTGGAAAAAAAAATATCAGGTGATACGGGAGCTAGGATGCTCCGGTGCTCCAGGAACGTCTCTGCCGTTGGATCCTGGATCCTGGATCCAGTAGTCAACAGGAGAGCTTCCACAATTCTGCAAAAACCCTACAAGAGTGCTGCAATTAAATCTTGGTCCAGATGCTTCGATGTAGACCGTTGGATCCACGGTCCACGGTCAAAAAGCTCCTTGCGAGCATCCAAGTTCCAGTATCACTTGATACACTCCATATTTATGCTTAGAGCATCTGCAGCCGGCGCCTCGAACCCCCCTCATACACCCAGACGTACGTCCCGGCCATTCTTCGGTCAAAAAAAACAACCTAGACGGGCTCCTCAAACCAGTATCAAACGCTCAACCTAGACGCATGGATGTCGTCCGATGCAAAGATGGTGCGACGTGCCCGATGTGCGAGGTATGAGCACGGGATGCGGTGGCAGACGTTGACGAGGCGGAGTCGCATTCCCGGCGCCCCGTATGGTGCACGGACACCTCAGGCACCGCACCCGCGTCGTGGTGGACGTTGCTGACTCCTCCCAAGACGGATCCATCATCGACTTCACGTCCATCGGCACCGTGAAGGTTTCAGACTCTGACAAGGAAGAGCAGGGCATGGGAGACGGCGGGGCCTCAATTCCCGTGAGTCGGTTCGTGTCCTATGTCCTACTCTACATTGTCGACGACCGGCCGCCGGACATGGACATGGCCACGGCGGAGCTGAACACGGCTCCGCTTTAGATTAGGTTTTCCGTGCATGTATAATATGGATTTTTTTTAAATGAGGCAAAATAATTGCCATTTTCATTGATTAAGAAGAAGATAATTGCCCGGTTAATTGACGAAAAAAAGGGCTAAAACCGATACAACACAACCCATATGACATGGGCATCACCGGCCAACCCGGCCACCGACATGGAACAGAAGCCACGACGGCACATGCCAACGGATGGCCACACGCGCAAGCAACTGACTGCTCCGACTTTGACGACGAGCAACACAAGGGAAATATGCAGGACTTGCGCCGAGCGTGCCCTCTACAAAAGACCACCGAATGCCTGTCATCGTCACCACCTGAACTCGCTCCAACGCAGCTCCGACTTCCAAGCAACTACGGAAGAGCACCTCGGACACGCCGGGAAGAACCGACCGCGGAAGACCACGCCGCGACCCAAGCTGGTTGTGGAAGAGAACATCTGAGGCATGACAAGTCACTGTTCACGCGTGCGATGTGGCTATAGAGGACGCGTATCAGATGCTCCGAGTGAGTGCATGCAGCCTTGGGAGCTTCTTCTCAGATGACCGACCGGGCGCTTTGCTTTTGGACTTTGCTCGCCGTTGCTTCTAGAGCGCAAAGACTTCCATGCTTGCAACCCAAGGCACACAGCGCACCCAGATGCCTTCGCTTTCACTTTCACCGAGCAGGCCGGAGCCACAGCTCGTAGCAAAGCTGACACCTTCGCCTTCTAGCAGATAGATCCCAGCGTATCCGGCGCGGTCACCATCGGCAGATCACGAGCCCGCCCCTGTGGCCCGGATCCATACGCGTACGCGCGTCCTCGTCTCCACGCGCACCGCCTTTCCCTCCTCCCCGGCCGGCCTCCCTCCTCCTCAAGTACCAAATCAGCCGTCGCGCTCTCCACCACCACCACAGCCACCTCCCCCTCCCCTCCTTGCGCCGTCGCGTCAGCCTCGTAGCCGAGTCGACGTCGACGACGCGCGCGCCCACCCACAACTGCTGGGCGCCATGCTGCAGGCGGGCTCGGAGCGTGCGGCGCCGCTCCCGGGCGCGGCGAGGCTGTGGGTGCCGGGGATGAGCCCCGTGGCGGCGGACGGGGCGGGGGCGTCGGCCAGGGCGCGGGAGATCGCGCGGAGGCGGGACGAGATGCTCGGCATGCTGCGCGACCTCCCCGAGGCCGACTACGAGCTATCCCTCACCGACCTCGTCGACAAGACCGCCGCGCCCGGGGCCAACGGATGCGTGCCGCCCTTGCCCTTGCCGGTCGAGAGGAAAGAGGCGAGCCCGAGCCCGAGCCCGAGCCCGAGCCCCTTGGGTCTGGCCGAGTCCGGCGGGCAGGCCGAGCCGCAGCCGCAGCAGCAGCCGGCGAGGGCGACGGAGAGGAAGGGCTCCGCCTCCGCGAGGCGGCGCGGGGACGGCGGCAGCGGGGGCGGGAGCAGGAGCGGCCTCCGCAGCAGCAGCGACGGCGTCCTGCTCAACTTCTACATGCCGCGCTCCTTCACCCGCAGCTTCACCGCGCCGCGCCCCGCCCGCACCCCCTCCTTCTCCACCTCCGGCCGGGCCGCCAGCGCCGTCGCCCCCGACGACTGCAACAAGAGGTAATTCACTGGCCACAGAGCACGTACTACTTCCCTAGACATTCCATTTCATGCCACGGAACTCTCGTTCGGTCAATTGCCGCCAGAGCACGGCAGGAAGAAGAAATTCATCCAAACATGCACATGCGCGCGCACAAGCAAACTCATCCATACCAATCTCGAATTCTGGATGATTAATTAAGGTTGGCCTGCAAATCATCCGTCGTGCTCTCGTTTGCCCAGTCGTGGATAGATAATCATTACCACTGGTCACTGGATCGATTAGATGGTGCACCTAGTCATGCATAGGAACAAAGAAGCAAGCACATCGTGCTCTCTGTTTCAGTGTTGACCGGAACAGAGCAGCTGGCCGGCCAAATGAGGGCCGGCACGGCACGACAATTCCCGAGGCGAATGTGTGGGTAGATAGATGCCGGGCACGTCAGCCATGGTGCATAGTCGAGGCCACTGGTGCTGCTGATTGTTCCGCTCGCCGACTGAAAATTATATCCTGGAGTATTAGTTGCAGCTGTGAGGCGTTTGCAGCTAGCTAGTTAATTAGCTTGATCGATCATACCCATACATCTGGGCAACATAGGAGCTAGCCGATAGAGAAACCATTTGAAAGTGACTTGCCAAGGCACCGCTAGCTGATGGTGAGACAGCCAGCCAACCACATGAGCGTGGCCTGCCTGCCGGGTGCAGTTTGCAGCTTGCAAGTGTCGTGTTGCGCAGTGCAATCTGATTACTACTCCCTTAACTAAAACTGTGACACTTAGGGCCTGTTCGGAGTCCCTCCGCTCCACGAGGCCGCTCCCGGAGCTGGAGTTCCGGTTAAAAACTGCAGAGCGAGCGAACAGGTACTTCGCAGATCCTGGAATAAATTCCACGCAGCGGGTGGACTGCCGAACAGCTCCTTACTATGAATCGAAGAGAGCGGTACTTAATTAGAAGAATATCTGATCGTGCTAAGGAAGAAAATCTAATATGCGAATCCAGCGTAAATCTCCTTTCGCGTGGAGAAAATCTGCACTTTCATCATGGTTTGCTTTCTTGGTAGTAAAAAAAAATAGTCAGTGCGATGCCAAACAGACTGACAGAGTCTTCTTAACTCTAATGTTTGTGCGTTGCGTTTGGTGGTGGTGCAGGGAGAGAGACGGCGACACGGTCAGGTGCTGGCCGCTGCCGTGGGACCGGCGGTGGCGCAAGTCGAGCCGGCGGCGGCAGGACCCCGCCGCCGCGACGTCCGGCGAGCTGTCGGCGATGCTGACGGCGGCGGACCACTCCGCTGCCGCGGACAGAGTCTGAACACCTTTATCTTTCTTGTTAGGTGAACCATGGTGAGCTCTTCTAAACGGCATCCGCCTCGGAGAAAAGCAAGGCAGATCTACGTACCAAACTACTGTTGAATGTGCACGCGCGTTTCTGCGGTTCTGTACATACGTACGTACGTACTTCACACGCAACGCAATACTGTCTGGTTGTTTAGTTTGTGCTATGAGTGCGGTGTAGGAGTGGCATGGACTCCATGTATCTCGACAACTAATTTGTCTGTACAGCATAGAACAAATATGCTATGGCATTCCCGGGCAGGATCAAATGCAACGGAGAGGCATGTTTTTTATTTACCTGGTTCAGTGCGCAACTTTGTCTGGGCATGTACAATCCAACCCTTAAAACCCTCCCTATACTTCCTGATCACTGCCCGGACCACCCAATCCTCCATTCTCAGCCCATATGTCAGACGGATTTCAGTATCAATGGCATCTAAACGGCATCTGTCTCTCGCCGCCCTATTGCCATCAACCTTTCCGTGTCCTCGACAGTTGGTTTCATAAGGTACTCCGCTCCAAGCACCTTCACCACGGTGAGTGCACATTGTACCGTGGTATTCAGGCATGTGGTCTCTCTCATTCGGATTTTAGTATCAATCGCATCTACAGCCTATATGTGGTCTCTCACATCCGGATTTCAGCATCGACGGCGTCCACGATGCTTGCTTATGATAAGGCCCCACTCGCGACGTGTTCTCGGTCAGGCCGCATTTTCTGGATGCACATAAACCTCTTTGTACGCATTGCACAGGCTGAGGAGGTGGCCCGATGCACATAGACCTACCTCTTTGTACACATAATATGAAGTTAAGTATAGGAGCTGGCCTATATTAATATGAAGTTAAGTGCAACAAAGTTTAGGCTCTTAAATTTTGAAGTGCATCAAGTCCCATGGGAAGGGCTGAGATGGTTACAGTTAAGAGTCTAACCCAGGCATTGGGACAGGGATTTGCTCACACCGCAGCACTGCTGGATGAAGAAACCTAATTAACAAGACGCGCCATCTAGGCTATGTTCTCTAGAATGTATGGCGTCAGAAGAAACCAGCAGTTTCATCATGCTTGTTTTGATAACAACAAGGAGAATGACCCCCTGTATACCTGTTAATTTGTTTCTTAAAAATTTGAATGATTGAAATGTTTTGCAGACCAATCCCGTAAGAGTAAGATGATGGAGGCTGGAGTGAAACAAGTGGGTGAGGTGGCTGGAGAAGTGTTCAAAGCAGCTCATGGATGGCGCCTGAAGACTAGGAGAATTCTGGGGTGACCAGTGTCAACCTACTCGGGACAAAAATGTGTGTGCTGCGAAGAATAGCTCCTTCAACAGCAAACTTGCTTCCTTGTTTTCAGCCTGCCTTTTGATCTTCTGATGCTGAGACATTAATAATGATGTATGCTTTAAAAAGACATGTTTTCCTCCCCCCCAAGTAGGGTGGTGAAAACTGCGTAGGGGAGGAGTTTATGCTGCAGTTTTAGTCGTTTACTTTCCTTTGTAAGATATGGTGATTTCTTTTAATGGAAATCGAAGAGAATGCTCTCTTTTGTCAAAAAAAAAATTGACAGTGCGGTGCTAAGCAGGCTAACGGAGTCAAATATCGTGTTTGTGTTGGTGGCCGGGGAGAGAGACGGCCGCACTGTCAGGCAGTGGCCGAAGCAAAAAAGCAAACCTCACACGTCTGCTCTGTACTGCACGTCTGCGGTGCTGTACATACCTCACACGCCATACGCTAGCCTCCATGGGCGGGCAGGATCACATGGCCGCAGATTATCTATCGCTTTGTCACGTTGCGACCTAGACAAAAAATACATACAAAATGATCAATCTATCCTCTCCTCTGGATCAGCAGCGACATGATCCAGATCTTTTTTTCCAGGTCTCACAACGCAACGCAACAAGCCGAGATCAAAATGGCGTCCCCTCCACCTCAGCCAACAAGATAAGCAGCGCCTGTCCCGGCCACAACCTTACAATCTCGTCCATATCGGATTCTCTCTGCACCGCAGCATTGCTAGATGAACAACAAATCAAACCAGACCAAACGGCATCTACTACGTACATACGCTTGTGGCAAAGAAAGGCGAACAAAGGGAACAAGAAGAACAGACAGACAGACAGGGACATGGGGAAGAACGGACGGACGGACTACAAGAATCCTTTATTTAACACCATTCCTCGCGTCTTATTGCGGAGCTCTGCTGCTCGCCAAGCAACCTCGACCTCAGCAGCTCTGTGTCAACAACAAGGTTTTGGAAAGTGTCATGCTCTCTGTACCTAGCTCATCAAACACACACACCTGTGCAACTGATATATTCATAACAAGCCAACAAATGGACATGCTAGTACTTACATTGGAAACCTTAATCCAAGACTCGAGCGTGTTGATGGCCACCCCGGAGCGCTGCGTCTCCTGTGCCAGCGCGACACCCTCATGCAGAGTTTTGACTTTGCCGCTGACAAGGAGGGACGCCGCGGCGTTCAGAACCTATGGAGCAAAGCAGAAAATGATTCAAGTTTGGCACACGATTGAAGAACTGCTTCCCCAATGACATTTACGCTTAAAAAAAAAGAGAGATCTTCAGGGAAATAAAGGGCGGGCTCATCACGACAAACCATATCACTGCTGGGTAACATGATTTTTACAGGATGCTGAGTAAGCTCAATGTACATCGAGGAAGACGCAATCATATTTCTTCAGGGAGTATGCAAGGTACAGTGTAACTAAAATGAGAGGAGTAAGGATGAACTTACAAGGGCATCTGCAATTGAGCCTCTTTGTCCAGCAAGAACATCCTGGAGAACTTTTGCGTTGAACGCAGGATCGCCTCCTTTAAGATCTAATAATGTGCAGCGAGGAATGCCAAAATCCACTGAATTGTAATAAAATGGAAAAAAAAGGTGAGACTGAAGTTTTTTCTTTTAATAATACCATCACTGCATATTTCACAAGTTAACATAAAGCATGTTCAAGGGATTATCTCCATTTCTTTTATGAGTTCCAAGAACAAATCTTACATGGATCGAAGAGCATTTTTTCAATCTTTCCTGGAGTGACATCAAGGATATATCCAGGCCCTACAAAAAGTTGACAAAGAATCTTCAGTTAGATGCAAAATATATCAGTTTTATGATCAGAAAGCTCCAAGTTAATTTCTCAAGTGGCAATAACAGTAGAGCACCATAAGTACACTAGTATTAAGTGTGTGTTCATACCAAGTGGGCTTATTTCGTCCAAACCCTTCGAATGGACAACCAATGCTCTCTGCATTCCAAATTTCTGAGCTGCTTTAGCCATCTTGGTAACCTATCAACAAAAAAATTCCATGGATTAGAACAGAGTATTACATGTAATGACAACAGTTGCATATAGAGCTTGTCACGAGACTATCTCTATGGCTTCTGAAGCGCTTTCCTAGTTACTATTTGCTTGTTCAGTGTCGGTGTATCAGTAATCTTTGTTAACAACGGAATTAACTAGAAACTGAAAAGGAAGAATCACATATTTGAAGGCAAATTCGGTTAGCAACTCTACAACAGATGACTACTGGTTGTGTTTATTTGTTTATCTAATAATATTATGATTGCAGCATATATTAGCTTAAAAAACAACTGTATACATACTCAAGTCCAAAGTTCATAACAACACCGGATGATGACCATGGAATTATGTGGATCATTAAATCATCAATTTAAAAATGGTGTACATAGAACATGCTATGGTTGCTTTTACCGTTTGGTACAAATAGTTACTACAAGAAAATAAAAGATGAATACAAGATACTTACTATGTTCTCATGGTAAACACCAATAACAGCGTAAGGTACCCTTGCTGGATTCAACAGAGGACCAAGGATATTGAAAACTGTCTTTATCTTCAGCTTCTTCCTCACAGGTCTGACAATTTTCATTGCCGGATGGTAATTTGCAGACATCATGAAACCAACACCCACCTCATTGACGCACCGTTTAATACCCTGGTAACAGGAAAGGGAATAACTGATATTAACCCACCAGGTTTTCTTAAGATGCACACACAGCACTGAAATATAATATGTGAGGGGTTAGAAGTTCAAGGACAGCTACCATTCCATGCGTGACTGAAAGAATAAACATTATAAGCAAATAACCGACGTGCCGGTCGACTATGCGTTTATGCAACTATATAATGCACAAAGCTACAAGATCTGGAATAAATATTGCAAAAAAGGTCATGACCAACAATCAACTCCATAGTATGTAGTTTATGCAACTATATAATGCACAAAGCTACAAGATCTGGAATAAATATTGCAAAAAAGGTCATGACCAACAATCAACTCCATAGCATGTAGTTTATGTGACACAAAAGTGGGTGTCATTGCGTATTTTGATTGGTTAAGAAAAGTATGTAGCACCATGCAACCCCAGTTTTTGCCCAGTTGGACCAATTGTGTGAGTAACTTTGAATGTTTGTTTACATGATTTGATAGGTGGAAACCAACATTCAACCGGGAGCGTGTTCCTTCTTTACCAATAATAAGAATACCAAAATAAAGATGAGAGTCAAAGGCCCAGATCTATGCATCCATCTCAACGCATTGATTTATTTAGATGAAAAGGGGGTGTATGTTTGCCTAAGTCACGGTGGTTGGTAAGATGCCCGTGCTACTTTGCAGTACCAACATATAGAAAAGTTCCCTAAAAAAACATACATAGAAAAGTCAAAGCAGCCAAGAGGTGCCTCTGACAGTCTGATTACTTCTCAAGGAATACATCAAGTGATGTCTGATAACAACGGCTGTTTCATCCGACAAGTCGCAATCTATCTCCAGTAGCAGGAGGCACCCCTTGCGGTATGATTTGCATTCGATGTGCTAGCTAGTACAGCATTAGAAATCGATGCACACATACTGTACAGGCTATTAATAAGATATCAGGCACCAGAAAAGCAAGTGCAGAACGGAGGAAAAAGAGCAATCATAAGGCCAATCGGGCAGTACCTCGGGTCCCAACTCGATGTTGACGCCCAGCGCCTCAAGCACATCGGCGCTGCCGCAGGCCGACGAGCTCGCCCTGCTCCCTTGCTGCAGAAACGCACGGGAGAGGACATCAGTACAGTACATAACGCGCGTGTGCAATCCGATACAAAAGGTGGGGGCGAGAAGTCAGAATACCTTGGCGACCTTGGCGCCGGCCGCGGCGGCGAGGATGGTGGAGCCGGTGGAGATGTTGACGGTGTCCGCGCCGTCGCCGCCGGTGCCGACAATGTCGACGGCGTCGTGGAGCCCCTCGACCAGGACGCAGTTGTTCATCATCGCCTTGGCCAGCCCGACAATCTGAAGAACGGCTTGGAAAAAAAAACCAGATCAGTGGCCGCAGAAATTTCGCTCCATTCCTGGCAGCGTGTCAGTTCAGAAAAAATCAGAGACCTCGTCGTAGGTCTCGCCCTTGGCCCGGAGGAGCACGAGGAAGGCGGCGATCCGCGCCTCGTTCTTCTCGTTGAGCAGCAGCTGCAGCGTCGCCTCCGCCTCGTCCTCGGAGAAGTCGGCCCCGCCGATCAGCTGCTCCAGCACCTGGCGCCGTCACGGCCACAGGACACGAGATTGAAAGGAAACACGGTCAATCACCGAAGGGGAACAGAGGGAGGAGGCATTGCGGCGCGCGCGAACCTGCTCGAAGGTGGCGGTGCCCGGGGAGGCGGCGGGGGCCGGCGCGGCGGCGGGCTGCACGGCGACGCGGGCCGGTGGGAGGCGCCGGGCGGGGGCGATGGGCCGCGCGGCGCTGGGGCGGCGGAGGAGGGGGGAGGGGGCCCCCGGGGCGAGGGGTTTGGGGGAGCAGAGCTTGAGCGAGGCGGTCGCCATTGGATGGATTCGGGGGGTTGGTGGGGGAGAGATCCGGTGGCAGAGGAGGGAGGCGCCGGCGGCAGGCGGTTTTATATGCGGCCGCCGCTGACTGGGCTTGGATTTTTGTCACTCCGGGGGAGGCCCGCCGTCTGCCTTGTGATCCTGTCCGTCTGCAGCAGCCACGGGAGCCACCCACACCGAGCGGCCTTTTCTTTGACGTGCAAAATATTCAATTGCCTTTTTCTTGCAAAAACCCTCGTGTAAGGGCATCCTCCCTCGAACCACCCCTGAATTTTGTCGTCAAACACGGTCGTGTATCAATCCGCTAAGCAGTCCGGACATCATTTTTCTCACAAATTGAGAAACAGTAAAACGGGGCGAGCTATGCCCCTCCACAGTGATTCGACTTCTTCAGCCGTTGGATTCTGCATACAAATGCACCAGATCGCTCAACTATCCCGCAGTGCACGCGTGAGCCTTTTTTATCTCGCCAGTCCCGAGCTTCATGACTGGCCCATGTCTATGGGCTGCTGCTCCGTTGACCGACTTGGACGTCCTCACATTAATCGGGCCGAGGAACCGTCAACGGGCCGCAGTTTCTCTCTTATGTATGAATTGGGTGTTAATCCGTGGGCTTCTTGTATGCAGTTGTCTCATGGATCGTGGCGCGTGAGATGACGGGTGGCGGCGGCAGGTTATTGGCGACGGCGACAGCGGCGGCAGGCGATGTGGACAGGACGAGGTGCGGCACCACCAACGACTTAAGAGTACGAAGAAAGAAGAGGAGTGCTTGATCCATCTAGCACAACTGCTTAGGAAGAGAAAGAGGGTTGAAGAAGACATGGGATCCAATCCAGGTGTCCACCGTTGCACCATCTGGCCGCAACATCTACGATTTACCAGAGTCAGCGCCTTCCGTCATGGTAAGATTTCGTTATGAATTGTTACTAGGATTCCTGCATGGTACAATTATTTTGTTCTGCTCCAATTAGCACTCATATCTTAGTTTGTGTTGCGAACGTTCCGCTGCCAACTCCCTCTAGATGCCCACTCAGCTCCAAATTAATGGTCTACCAAATTGTTTTGGGTATGTGTAAGAAAAGCAAGCAAACGACATGAGCAAATTGTACCATGTAGCTTGGTAGTCACATCATGATTATAGATATATATGTTGCTTGCCATCAGAAAAATGCAGTCCACTATGATTACAAATATATATATACACTGCTTCCTTGGAGAACCTGTTTCTATTGTTTTTTGTTTACGGGCTGTTTCTATTGTTGCTCCTTCAATCGTTTGGTTGCGAGCTCTCTTGAGCATTGCTGTGGCTGCCAGCAAGCACTCGTGGCGCCTTAGGCCTCAATTCATTTGTTCGTGTGCTGTGGCAGGTCTAGGTTAGCTAGGCATTTTTTTTGCTATTCGATGAGGACGGTTTGTTTTGTATTTTATTTTAGTAAATATTTGTACATTTGGCGATTCACACTATCTTAGTGATGTGTTCATAAACAATGACGCACTCCCTGCCATGTTTAAGAAAAAAAATGCTTGAATTTCTCCAATGTTAATTCAATTGTTACAACGGTGGTTGTGCACTTAAATCTTTATGGCAGTAGGTTAAACATGGAGACGGAGTGTTGTCGTTAATTTTAATTTGCTTCGATGAGAACATAGAGCAAAACCTTTTATCTTATGAATCCTCCTTTGTATTGATGGGTGATGACATTATTTGTTATGGCCTTTCATCTAATGTACTCTAATTCAGATGGAACAAATATTTATAATACCAAGATTTTTATTTTCAAATTTTTATGTCATTTCATTCTTAAGATGAACGGGCGCAGCAACGCGTGCTACCATGTTCTAGTACCGCTGCCACGTAGGACTCGGACACCGCCGGCCCACTCAAATCCTTTCTTTCGGTCCCATTCTTTTTCACTCCCCCCTCCTCCCCCCCTCCCCCGCCCCATGCTTTGCATCCGTCCCCTCCTGGGTCGATGTTGTCGATGTACTCTCTGGCCGCCGCCCAGGCATTGCGAGATGTCCACAGCCCCCACCCACGCACCCTCTCGCCTTGTACAACGGCATGCTTCACCCAAGATCCGTCTGCAGCCAGGTACCCTTCGCCCCCCTGTCGATGTTGTCCATGGGGGACACCACGCCCGACAGGTGTTCGGTCAAATGTCACTGGGCTTATTTTCGAACTTCATGTCATTTTTAGAGTAAGAAGGATGGTGGGATACTAGGTGAAGGGGGAAGAGTTATTGTACGATGTGTGATTGGCCGTATTTGCGGACTTCATAGGCTGAAGCAGAAGGGAGCCTTTTGGCAGTGCGTGCATGGTTCGTTTCATGCGCGAAAGCACACTGCGCTCTATGACATGCACATCATCCATGAACATGGTGTCAAATCCTTAGCGTATCGATGGTACACGATCCGGGACTGTGTCATGAAGTATTGTGGTGCGATTGATCGGCTTGCGCGTGACGACCATGGAGATCATAAGTTTTTCTTCTTCTTGCTCTACATATTGATTGATTGCTTCATTCATTCACTCATTTGTTGTTGTACGTTGTGTAGCCTGCACGCATTGCCGTGATAAGCTACATGTCAAAGGGCAGACCATTCACGCATATACATTGTTGGATGAAACTCAAGGGATAGTATGTGTGGGATAACATGATTCATCCGCGAACACCTTGTTGAACACACGGTTAATCTTGTTGCATTTGAACTATTGTTGTACTAGACATATTTATATGTTATTTATGGATGATTTGTACTATTTTTTATCTGAACTTTAGATGAATTCTGTCGTGTTTGATGGAAATCGTCCGGTTAGTTGATCCGGTTTGAAATGTATGTTGCTACAGTTGGATGTCCGGCTCCCGCATCCGTGTATGCAGACTGCTCTCTTCTGTCTGCTGATGGATGCGATGTCTGATTTGGGGGTTAGTTGTGGAGATGCCCTAACCCATACTTTCTCGCACGCCTACTAGCATTCTCTCCTCATCTCTTCTTCGCTGGCGTTATGGGTCGGAGTGGAAGGGAGAGGGGCTCGATTGCCTTGTATATTTCCTCGAAGGCGCTTCTCACTCCTTGGTGCTAGTTGATGATTTGCAATCTCATGTGTCAGAGTGGTTGGTGGCATGGGGGCGTCGACGACCTAGCTTTGTGTCTTGGGCATGAAAGGTGGTGGTGTTGGCGTCGAAGCGTCTGCGGGAACGATGATGCAGGAGCGAGGTCGGAGACACGGCAATGATCGAGGGTAGTCGGCTCTTCTATGGCGTGTCCGCGGTATCGTCTCGGCTTGTTTGTTGCTATGAAGTCTTGCGATGACGGGCAACATGTGGTTCATTGGGTGATCTTCTGCGGCGCTAGCCATGCCTAGTTCTCCCTCGTAGTTCTCAGTCAGAGTCAGAGTAGCATTTGTGTGGTTGCAAGTCGCTGGGTTCTGGCTTGGTTATTCCTACAACCCCACACGGCCTTTTACAGTGTGGGTTGAGTCGACGATCGCCTACGGTGAAATCAGACTCATGTGCTCAAGATTTAGGGATGATGATGACACATCTAGGGAAGGAGTGATGACGATGATGCTTGTGCATTGCCTCGTCGAGGCCCTCTTTGAAGCGGTGTGCGTGGGTACTGTGGTGATTTTTGTCCGGTTTCCATAATTAACTAGACTATCGGGTTTTCGCTTACATTTACTTAATTAACCGATTTTCGTCATAATTAATTTTACAGGAATCTTGTCTTTTCGAACAAAAAAATATTACACAGAAATCTTGTCATTTCAAAGAAAAAAAACACTACGCTACAAGTCTCAAATCCCCTAACTGTTGTAGCACGTGCATATATGCTGCTGTTTTGGCCGTTCAAAGTCGAGGGGAGGAGGGAAAACAGAAAAAGCTCGTGTTCGTGGCGACCCGTCCTGCGAGCTCGTTCGATCAACATCAATGGTAAGTTTTTTCCTCGCCTCTTGTACGTACGATTAGGTCGTCCTGGCTGCACTGGAAACAAAACTTTTTTCACTTTTTTATACCCCGTCAAAACAAAGAAAGAAAACGTCCAGCTTTGCTCGTTCCTCTCGTAATTCTTTGCGCGATCGGTTCACTGTGTGCACCGCACCCCACGTTGTCTCGATCCCTAGATGAGACGGCAACTTATCCCCGAGTCTGAGGCCACCCCACCTACCTACTTACCGCATGACATCATCATGAAGATAATCTTTGTTATCTTTGCTTGGAGGGTGAAATCTCATGTTTTATGGCCCCTACACAGAGATGACACGTATATGTAATCGTCGCCTACCCTACGCTTGACTACTGCATCACCGGCACATCATTGACTCGCCGGTGCTGATGAATCCACCCTGCATATGTTCCTCAGGTGCTCGCACACACGGGCCATCTAGGACGTGATGCTCCCCGACGGTCGTCTCCTCGATGAAAGATCTCTGTCGTGGCGCACCCTTGCCTGGCATGCCCTCCTCCCCTCCCCTACGATCCTCGATGGCGACTGCCACCCTATTGGAGATTTTGAAGAGGAAGAACTCATTGGTCTTTCGTCATGATCACCATCACCACCCTTGCTGGTTGCTCGCAACATTGTCGCTAATGTCCTGCTGTGGCACCGGCGATTCTCTCGGTCAATTTACAAGACCAATCTAGATGTTTGGGTTCAAAATTTCTCTGTTGTAGCGTGAGACTGTGCTAAAAAAAAACAGTGCTCCCGAATGCTTTTAAAAATAGCATTTTCAGAGCATCAATTTTTCTTCATTTGACATGCCTTCTAAGAATGTGATTCCATGATGAATTTTTACAAGCACTTGAAACTTTTGTCACAAAAAAATCAGATTTTTTTTAAAAAACTAATAATTTTGTTCTTATTTTACTGTTTATCCAAACTCATCTGGGAAACTCCGTATCCAGAGAAATGGCACTATTCCATTCCATTCCATTTGCGGACGGGACACACACACGTGCCCGTGCATCACGTACTTTCGTGGCTTGACGGTGATCCGCGAGCGAGGGAGCGGCCGGGTCCAAGGCATACAAGTCCAACGCCGGCTGCGGCGAGGACTGGACTCACTCAACGCCGGCAGCAGTCCGTACCTTTCTTCCCTGCTCCTGCTCGCAGATCGGCGCCCTTCTCCGGACGCCGCCGTCCCGTCCACCGAGTCGCCCTCACGCCTTGCTCTAATTTTGTGCTGCTCCTCCGGCCGTCTCCACTTCCATCTTGGCCCTTGACACGCACGAGAGAAGAGAGCAGCGAGGTTGGTGGCGTGCGTACGGATGCACAACCAAAACTACCGTATGCCGGTACGAATATTCGTGCGGTGCGGTTGGTGAGCCACCGGTTGTGTTGCCGGCGATAGCCCGGCGGGACAGACGTGAAGAAGCTAGCTCGGCGTCTGCGTCGATCCTCTCACCTCACGTGTGGCGTGCACGTGATTGGCGTGCAGATGCTGCGGAGAATACCCGACTAGTACTACGTCATGTGACACACAGATAGTAGAGTCAGTCAGTCGCGGCGATCACACAATGCCATCTAACTTGCGCGCGGTTTCCACGTGGAACGAGAAGCTGTGAAGAAAACACAAGCTTTTTTTTGTTTTGCGCGGGTGAAGAAAACACAAACTTTAGTTCGTCTCCAACCAAACTCGTCGACTGCCCCCTCCGTTTGAACTAAAACCACGTCACTTATTTATGGATGAAAGGAAGTAATAACTTTTTAAACGCTTCCTCATATGCACTGAGCGGCAGGTTTCGCATCTACTACAAAAAAAAGGAAGAATCCACTTCAGATAACCACGTCTCTGTTAGGAAGCGTGTGGAATGGCTGGGAGCTGGGAGTTGAGGCGTGAACAACGATTTGGAATTCCTAGCAAATCCTTCAACTCCTCGAATACGATGGGATTTCACCAGGGGTGGGTGGGAACGACAAGAAAACCAAGAAAAACTTTGTCAGAATAGAGGGAAGACGAGACGAAGGAATCTTTCAATGAGTGTAGCCGGCTGCTCAAATTTGAGCAAGAGGGGGAACTTTTGAGGCTTACCTCCTCAAAAACGAAATCTTTCAAGGAGCTGAGTGTTTTTCAAAGTTTGATTAGAGATGCCCTTACAGTGGAGAGGATCAGATCTAGACTAGATCTACTACTAGTTATATAAGAACAGATACACACAAAATGCCTACTAGGTCCATTCTATACTAGACACGCCAAAACTAGATCGAAATTGACAGCAAACCACACAAAACCAAACCAAACCAAACAGCAAGGAGTCAGTTCATTTCTTTCTTTCATCTCAGCACAGCAGGGCTAATCTAGCCACCGGGTGACTCCATCTTCTTCGCTCGCAGCTGCGAGTACCTCAATGGACACGTCCAATACAGCCTACAGAAATCCCAACCAACAGAAACCAGGGTGTTACAGACAACTAGACAAGTATTTTGAAATATACTCCCTCCGTCCAAAAAAGCTTGTCCCTCAAATGGATGAATCTAGCACCAAGTTAGTGCGAGATACACCCATTTGAGAGATAAGCTTGGGACAAGTTTTTCCGGACGGAGGGAGTAGCAGCATTGTTCTCAAAGCGACATCGAGAATCAATCCATGGCAAAGTGCACGTACCAAGGAATTTCGGCTGTTGATAAGCTTGCACCCCTCCAGCAAGGAGCCTTCCACTTCCAGCACCCAGCCCTCCCAGATATCGAAACTATGGCTTGCAAACACAAACTCCATCTTCCTATTGATCTGTTAACATGTTGAAAGGCGGTTGCATGTCAAGCGTCGTCAACCGAGGGTATCACTATCAGGAAAGATCGCAAGAGAATTTCTATTTCCCAACCACTTTGACTAGCTCCAATGGAATCAAGATTGGGAGACGTATACTTTACGGAAAAAATAAATAGAAATGCACTGGTAGGAATGTGTTGGTTGCATGCTAACTAAGGGCAATCAAGAATCTTTAGTATAAAATTTCAACAGAGTAATTGTGCAAGTAGAGTATTCCTACCCACAAAACTTGAGGTGAAACAAGTAACAGCGACAAAGCATCAAATCCAAAATTATGAGCATACAACACGTGAATGCTGCCTTTTGTTGTTAAGTTCAGATAAAGGCACTTTCTAAAGTCAAACAGAACAGAACAGATTGTGTACATCACCTGCAACAGTTTGCCACCAGCAACAAAGGATCGTAATCCCATCAGATCCTGAAATGTCAATTTGTTTAACCGTTTTAGTACCGAATATGCATCGCACTTGAATAAACTATGAGACTGAACAACCAACAACCAAAATGATAGGGGAACAACTAAAGTCATACCTTGTTTTTGAAAGTGACAAGGAACTGAGCAGCAGGGTCCCTGTTCGTAGCATTTGACACAACATCAAGGATCCAACCACCACCACCAGCAAGTCTTTGTCTTGCAACATGGAACCCTGAATTATCTTTTGCTCTCAAAGCTACAACATAACCATCTTTTAGTGTATCAGGGCATTTTCTACCAAGCACGACAGGTAACTTCTTCTCCGAAGTTATTTCCATTGGGGATTCAGCAGGAGATTTCTGCTTGTACTTTGAGTCCTCAGGGGAAGCAAACCGTGAACTTGAACTTACCACCTGGTCTCTGCCACTCGTTGCATTATCATCATCTCTGCGGAAGGAATAATTACTGTCACTCTCTACAGCAGACAAGTCGTCTGTTTTCTGAGATCTGCGGTGAGCAGGTCTTTTTTTCCCTTTCTTTCCAGAGCGACTACGCCTTCCTTCTGTTCGTGAGCCACTATTTTGTGATGATTGCCCTGGAGCTTGAGATTCTTTATACTGGGATGTGGCTCTTTTCTTTTCATGGTTGAGAGTTAAATGGCTTTCATCAGTCTGATGTTCGCCATCAAAAACTTGTGAATGGTTATCTTTTGTTCCTCTGTCTTGATCATCTTCATTTCCAGCTTCACTAATTTCCTCATCTTCATCAGAAATTGAACTACTTGGAACAACACCATCAAAGAAAAAGGACTGTAGTATTGTGATTGCTTTCTCTCTTATTTCCATCCACACTTCTTCACTATAGTCTGCACTTCGAGGAAGAATTAGAACATTTGGCATCTCCCTAACCTGTAACAAATACATATTAGCCATCAATTTTCCGAGAAACAAGTAATACAGTGATAGCTGTAAAAAGGGGCACCAATTGCCTGCCCTTACTTCACACTAATGGTCTGTCTGTTTGGACAAGAAAGGTCTTGTAGCTAGTTTGTTGTTTCACTGCTACTGTGCTACACATCTTAATGCTATACAAAATGGTCAACTTCTAAATGAAGGAATGTTAAAATAAAATAAATATTTTCTCTTTCATTTTGTTTCAGAGATTCCTCTTCATTGGAGCCATATCAGGAATAATATGGCTTTCGAATGATGATGCAGTTCGATCTTAGATATACTTATTCCAACCCAAGTGGCCATTTACGGACAACATCCATATCATAAGTTTAAATTCCATACCCATGCTTCCATCCATTGTGGACCTTCAACACCATCCAATGCACAACCAGCTATGGTACCATCAAGCAAGAGTTGTTTGAGCGCACAGTCATCTATAAGTTGGCAACTACCAGTGTTGACAATGAATGCTCCTGTGGAATTTAAAAGAAAAGCGACTCACTATTTTAGATCTCAGAGTACTGAAAGTGCTATAAACTTATAATGCAACAAGCAGAACAAAAAAAGAAGCAAGAAAAATCGTACCAGGCTTAATGTGTTGCAGGCAGTCCCCATTAAGTATATGCATTGTGTCATTTGTTAATGTACAATGCAGTGAAACAAGATCACTTGCTGCCAACAGATCATTGAGAGTATCCATTCTCCTAGCAGCAGCAGGAAATACAATGGAAGGCCGCCGCATTTTCCCTTCAGCCTTCAAAGGGCACGATACTGGAGTTAGAAAAATCGAAATCCGACCAACAGTATACACCCACCTATGCGCACTTGCAGGAGTGTGATTTGGAAAATCACCACAGTTTGTACCAATTTTGCATAAGTTACCAGTGTTTTTCATTTGTACTTCCCAGGAAGGAAGAAATTGGTAGGAACCTTAATAACTCAGCAACTTAAGACTAACAGTAGTACTAGACTAGTCAAAATCACAGACGAATGAGAGCATTAATCTCACAGCATTCCAGCCTCATATCATAACCTGAATGGTTAGTGAAAGACTGACTGCGAATCATCAGAAAGCAATTCCTGAAGCGCAGGAGGGAAGTTGCAGATCGGGCGCTTACCAGATAGCGCGGGTCGAAGTAGAGGACGCTCATCCGGAATGCGAGGCTGCGGGTGGCGAGGCAGCGCGCGGCGGCGGAGCGGCCGACGATGCCGAGCACGAGGCCGCGGCAGCGGCGCATCCCGCGGCAGAGCGGCTGGACGGAGCCGAGGCAGCCGGCGGCAACGGCGGCGGGGGAGGAGGAGACGTGGCGCGAGAGCAGGTGGGTGCGGCGGAGCAGGCCGAGGAAGAGCGCCATGACGGTGTCGGCGACCTCCTCGGCGCGGTTGGCGTCGACGTGGACGAGGCGGAGGCCGAGGTCGGCGGCGGCGGCGGCGTCGGCGGCGCGGTCGGGGGAGCCGAGGCAGAGCAGGAGCTGCCAGGGCCGGAGGCGGCGCTGCGCGGCGCGCGGCAGGTAGGCGAGCGACGGGAGCAGGACGGCGGCGGCGGACTCGACGCGGCCCGAGCCGACGGCGGAGAGGGAGACGTGCTCCACCCCCGCCACGCCCGCCAGCAGCTCCCGCTCCGGCGACGGGTCGTCGAGGCAGTTGAGCGACACCACCAGCGGCAGCCCCGCGGCGGCGCCGGCCGGCGAGTGGGCCATCGTGGGCCCGCGGGCGCCGCAGCGCCGGTCGGATCGGGGGGCGGGGAAGCGCTCCGGCGGGGGCTTTTGCTTTGGTTTGGGGGAACGGATTGCTGCGCGACGCGCGACCTGTCAAGAGAGGGAGGGGGAGAGAGGGGTGGGCCCGGGCCCACCGGTTCACGAGGCGAGCGTGGCAACCGCCGGATTCAATTCAATTGTGTGCAGATCTCACTGCCGTTCCGTTGCATCCGTCGCTGCCTGTTTTGGTGTACCAAATTTGCGCCAGCACCTTTGCTGCTAGCAAACGCCTTGTTTTTCTTTTCCATCAAAAAAATTCGGTGAAAACCAGGTTATCACGAAAACCATGCCAAAAACCTATAGGGAGTGCTACAAGTCAGTCGGCGGCATCGCAACCAACCTGTGGTAGGACAGGACAGTGGTATCCCCGGTCCATCAGAGTTCAAGTCATACATTTACATTGGTGCTGGCATTTTCCTGAATTTATTTCAGGCCTTCCGGCGATGTGCATTCAGTGGGAGAAGGTGCTCCCGTCGACTAGGAAGGCGTATGTGGCAACTTCATGAATCTCAAGATGATGTGTCGGCTCCGTCTCTCGAAGGTGCTCGTAGGGATAGGGTGTGTGTGTGCTTCATAGAGATGAGTGTATGATTGTCTACGTATGTACTTGTTTGGAAAAAGAAAGATCCCCCGCCTAACGAGCCATTAATTTAACGCCGGATGGTCGTCAGACGAGCTTTGCAACAAGGATGATGCTGCATTCGGACATTTGCAACAGAGTTCATGTTACAGAACTTTTGCAACATAGGTATTTGTGCAGAATCTTTTTGCACCAGAGCTAATGCTGGAGATTATTTTTTGTCTTTACCTTTTATGTGGTGCTATGGGAGAAAATTATACAACATCACTGGTGTTGCAGAAATCTGTCTTGCAGTAGGGAGGATGTTGCAAGAAAAAAATCCGCCGTCGTACGCCGTGATCTCTCATCGTATGATGGTGAGGGAGGAGCAGCGCCGCCCGTCCTTGCCATCGCGCCACTACCGACAAGTGTCGGGACCTCTGACCAAGTCACCTCGCCGCCATCCTCCTCTCCGATGACGAGCACACCAATGAGCATGCCGGAGCACTGCGATCACCGACCACCGACTTGTTGCAGAAATTCCGACGACCCACCCTACAACACCCACCCATGGTGAGGCGGTCTCCCGCGAAATCCAACGACGACCTACACCACCCGAACATCCTTGTAGTGTCTCCTTCAAAAGGGCCCGGCGACGACGTGGTTTGCAACAAAGGCCGAGTACGGAAATGATTCTGAAACATGGGTCAAGTTGCAGGAAAGTGAAGTGGCGGAGGTTGGCTCCCGACCGTCTGACAATGAAGATTTGACGGGCACGAAGGTGGTTGACGCGGGCAGGTAGATCTGTCGGGTGAACACAAGCGTTTTCCAAAACTATATTACAATTAATCTGAAATTTCTAAAGTAAGAAGTAAATTTGGGAAGGTGATGTTCTACAAGCACGTAAAAAATCAAACTTGGGATCGATGTCATCAAACATGTATGGAAGACCCCAATTCAAGGATGATTAGTGACAAATAGTACAACACTAGGGGTGGATCAACGAGCTGCTCGGCACGTTAAGACTAGGCTCGTTAAACTTAACGAGCAGAAAAACTCTGCTCGGCTCTGTTCGTTTGAAGCTCGTTAAGCTCGTGAGATCTCATGAGCACTCGTTAACAGACAAGACTATGTTACGGCCTACTAAATGAGTGTGTTGGTGTGTTTTATAAAGTAAGACGGTGACTACAAAAGGATGTGCACTAGTTAATTTGTTGCCTCATATGGGCTAGGTTGTGTCGATTTGATTGAATAGATGGTCTGATGTGCTATAAATTGTCGTCACAAGGTAAAAATGCGGTGTGTTGTATTAACGAGCTGCTCGTGAAACTCGTTAGCTCGTTCATTAAGCTTAACAAGCTAAAACCAATGATTAACTCTGATCATTAAGAATCGAGCTACGAGCTTAACGAGCCGAGCTATCGAGCGCTCATTAATCTCGTGAACTACCAGCTTTTGGTCCAACCCTATATAACGCCACTATTCATGCACAGTTTGTAATTTTATTTTCTTCGCTCCCAAATGCACACTACTTTGAACTTCTAACTTCACATGTTTATCAGACAACTTCTTTCCCAAACGTCTATTAAATACTTTTTGAATATATCGAAACATGGTTCCCGTTAAGTCTTTAGTGTAACTTGATTTGCATTGGAGATTTCCTCGTTTTCCAGGTGACAAACGCCTTGTGCTGTGCCCCCTCTGCTCATGTAACTAGTAATCGATAAGGATGAGTCTTACCAATTGGTGTTTAGATGAGCTCTAGTTCATCTAGTTATGAATCCGGGTAGAGGTAATTTCGCACAGAAAATGGGCTCGAGGTGTAGAAAAATGTCCAGAAAATATATAAAACCTCTGTGTAATATGAAATAGTAGTACAATACACTGATTTTGCACAAATCTTCACATCTCTTGCTATTTGAAAAAGACGTAAGGTTGCGAGTCAGTCCATTCCTCCTTCGTCAGACCCTTATTTTATCACTACTCGGTTTTCCCACCGTTTTCCTTGAAAACCGCCGCAATGCCCATCACTTATTGAATTTCCAAATAAAATATATTTTCTTTAGTAAGCCAATAAGTACTTACCAAATAAGTATTTTTATCAATATTTTTACACAATCATATTAATACTGATAGGTAAATCACATACTAACATATTAGAAAATTTATACATTCCTGTAATACACAAACAATTATCTATTTTTAAAGATAAAAGTACCTAAGGCTCGGCTATGAGAAATCTTCCAACCGAAAACAAAGGCGAGAAAGGCTATATGTTTATAAATCAAATAGCTATTTAAAAATAACATCCAGTCTCAGATGTAACATCAAATCTTTTAGGAAAATATTTCAATCAATAAAAGGATTAGAGCATCGAGCATAACTCCCGATGGGAAGGGATCAAAAGAGGAGACGTGTCAAATTGACATTGAGACATGGTGATGGCTATGATGGATAAGTTATCGATTTTTGGATTGATTTATTCATGAATAAATTATGAACATGTCATTAACAGTGTTAAACTCATATTGATATCTTATCATGTAAGCATGTGCTACGTATATAGCAGATACATCTACGTAAATAGCTAGTACGTTAACCACAGAAATAAACATGAGGGGGATGAACAGATCATACCCTCCTATCGGCCAAGCCATAGTCGCGATGGTGATTGTATCCTCGGTAGCCTTCTTCTCGGACTCGGTCTGACTCACGATTAGTGGCTAATCACACGGGGTAGCGGACGAAGACGAACGGTGGCGAGCAGCCGCATATGAGACGCTCCTCAAAAACCTAACCCCCTTCTCCTAGTGCAGGATTGCAAAGGACAAAGGTCTGGAGGCCTGCTCTCCCATATAGCCGTGCACGTGGCGGGCGGGATGGGATCACCGAAAGCAGCAACAACGAGTGGAGCGCCGGTGGGTTGTGTGTGAGGAGGCAAATGCGAGCTGATGTGGGTGAATGCTAGGGTTGTTGATGCCTCCAATATATTAGGGTTGTGGTAAGAAGACGTGGGCTCGACCATGCTCGAGTAGACAACAATTCATGATTTGACGTTTCGGATTCGTAGCGCGTTCGTTAACAATCGTAATTAATTACTTCATCTACCCCATAATGTAAGACATTTTTTTATTTTAGTGTAGTGTCAAAAAATATCTTACATTATTGGATGGATGGAGTACTAATTAGATTTTCGTTTCTAACCGGCAAAAAATAACTACACACATGACATAGGCCTGAGCTCGGCTCATTCATGAAACATGACGCAAGTGAGGCGAGACGGGTGGCGGAGGAGGAGCAAGCAGGAACCACTTTTATTCTCATGCTTCAATAACATGTGAAATAGAATCCTTGTACGCCTTGTTCAATTAAACCTTCGCTCAAAGAGATTGGAGAGGATTGAAGGGGATTTAGAGAGATTTAGACCTCTCGGGATTTAATCCCTCTTAATCCTCTTCAAATCCACCTCAACCGAACAAGGCCTTAAAAAGGTCTAAAACTTTCTCCTCTCCTGGGATAGCATTAAACTTACATTATGGGATGGATGAAGTACTAATTAAATTTTCGTTCCTAACCGGTAAAAAATAACCGCACACATGACGCAAGCAAGGCGAGACGAGTGGCGGAGGAGGAGCACGCAGGAATCACTTTTATTCTCATGCTCCAATAGCATGTGAAAGAGAATCCCTTGTAGGCATTGTTCAGTTAAACCTTCTCTCGGGATTTAAACCCTCTCAATCCCCTTCAAATCCATCTCAACCGAACAAGGCTTTAAGAAGGTCTAAAACTTTCTTCACTCTTCAGATAGTATTAAATTTTGACCACCTAGTCATGACACCTGCATGGGCCTTTAGAGTTTTTTTTTCTGAAATTGTTTTATGGGCCTAAAGCCCATCTATATAACAAGCTAAGGCCGGCGATTTACACGCTTGGTGGGGTGTGAGAGGGCAAGGGCATTTCAGTCTTTACATACGAGCCCCCAAGAAAGCTAGGGCAAAGGGCATTTTGGTCCTTGCATCTGAATCCGACGAAGAAAAACTTGGACAAAAATGAGGGACAAGGGCATTTTGGTCTTTACATATGGAATCGATGAGAAAACCTAGGGCGAGGGTATTTTCGTCTTTTCACGCTAAATCGAGAGGAAAAATTGACAAGAAAAGCTAGGGCAATATATATGTATTGCAAAGTAAACGAAGGCAAATCGTCGAAATCCAGTCAAAATCATCAAATCTCAAAAACAAAACCACTGTTCCCCGTCCCCATTTTTTTCCGGGCATAAACACGGGGCTCGTCCCGTGCTTGCTCGCCGCCGCCGGCGGGTCGTGGCGAGGCCGCCGCCTCCCCGTCTTCTGCTTCCCCGCCGCTGCCAACCCCTTCGCTTCTCCCCCCGCGTCCGGTCTCTGTCGCGGGCGCCTCCTCATCTCGCTTCTCCGCCGCCGGCGCGGCCTTCTACCCTTTCCGTGCTTCCCCGCCGCCACCGCCGCCGCCGTACCCATCCAGAGCGACGGACCTCTTGAGCGTCTGCAGATTCCTTCCACTCTCGGTTTGATTAGGTGCAGATTTGGTGCTCCTTAGTGCTAGTTTGATTCCCCGCTCATGAACTGTTTATGAATATCCTTGAAAATTGTCGGACTTGATGCTTTCTTTTGAACTAAATTACAACTGCCTGCTGACATACCAGTGTAAACTGAATACAAGCGAATAAGTTCGCTGTTTTCATCCAGCAATTCTCCTAGTTAATTCCCACCAGGGGGGTGGGGTGGACCGGGGGGGGGGGGGGGGGGGGGGGCACCATCTAGAATTCTAGATCCACTGAGGGCACTGTTTGAGTTGGATGTACTTATAATTCAGTTATGCACCCTGATGGTTGGAATTGTACCAAAATTATGTATCTTCAGTTGATCTTTCGTATCTCTGTGACGTTCATGCACTCTATAGGGCGGTGTTTGGGTTTTGTGTAGTTATAATCACTGTCATGCTGGAGAGGACTGTATTTGTCAAAAATCTTGATGCTGCAATTAGTTGTATATACTATGATTTTTGTTAACATTTGATCCCTTTTGGGCAGGGCTTGGAAGGTTTGTTTGGTCACACTCTCAGCGCTGATTGGTGGAAGGTGTTGTGGTTCTCTGTTGTCTGATATCTCGCTCGAATCCATAGTGAGAGCGTGGCTGCTGTTCGTACCTTTTTGAGCTGTGACGGAATGGAGTGCAACAAGGATGAGGCCCTTAGGGCGAAGGAAATTGCAGAGAGGAAGTTCCAATCCAGGGACCTGCAGGGGGCCAAGAAATTCGCCCTCAAGGCCAAGGCTCTCTTTCCGGATCTCGAAGGTATTGTGCAGATGATCACTACCTTGGATGTTTACCTTACTTCGGAGGTGAAGATTGCTGGTGGGAAGGACTGGTACTCTATCCTTTCCGTGGACATGTCGGCAGATGATGAAACTCTGAAGAAGCAGTACAGGAAGTTGGTGCTTCAGCTCCATCCCGACAAGAACAAGTCAGTTGGTGCTGAGGGTGCTTTCCAGATGGTTCAAGAGGCATGGACCGTGCTGTCCGACAAAACCAAGAGAGCGCTGTTTGACCAAAAAAGGAAACTGATTGCAATGCAACAGAAGACATCTCAATCAAATAAGACAAGTGCAGCCAATGGCTTTGAACATTTCGCAGCCAAAGCACCCGCTTCCAAGGCAAGTGCAAACAAAGAAAAGACAGGATCAGCAACATCTGCAGTGCGCCAGCGCCCGCCCCCGCCCCCACCCCCACAGCGCCCGTCTCCACCCCCGCCACCACAGCGGCCGCTTCCCCGCCATCAGGCTGCTGCTCCAGCTCCACCTCCAGCAGCACAACCTACATTTTGGACCTCATGCAACAGGTGCAAGATGAATTTTGAATACCTCAGAGAGTATTTAAATCGCAATCTGCTTTGCCCTAGCTGCCGCGAGCCATTCATAGCAAAAGAGGTTCCGATGCCACCACCTGAGGTTGTTCAGGCAGTACGTGATTCAAACATCCGTGGTGCAACTCACGATGCAAGCACTGGCAGAAAGTTTCAGTGGGGTCTGTTCTCAAGGACAGCTGGTCCAGCTAGTGCTACTGCATCATCTGCTGCTGGTGCTCAAGCTGCTAATATGGTTCATCAGACGTATGAGAAAGTCAAGAGAGAGAGGGAGGAGGCGCAAGCTGCAGCAAGAAGGGAAGAAGCTCTTCAGAGGAAGCACAATCCTCTAAAAAGGAAAGCAAATGTGTCCGAGAATGTTAACCATGGAATGGGTGATGTTGCATCTGGAAAGAAGATGAAAACTGTGGGTAACGATGCTGGAGTTGGTTCTTCCTCCATTCTCTCAGGTCCATGGGCCAATTATGTTGGAACGCCTGGTGGAGCTATACCATTTTCAAGCAACAGTGGAGCCTTTGAGTTTCAAGGTGCTAATGGTGTGATACCGAATTGGAGACCCAGGCCTTCTACTCGGATCAGCGTAACTAGGACTTTCTCTAAGAAGGATATTAGGAGCATTTTGATTGACAAGATGAAGAGCAATTTGAGGGAGAATCTAAAGGAGATAAGAAGTAAACCACTCCAAGTTACAGTTAATGGAAAAGCTAGCGAGAAACATGTGGTTAACAAACATGTTGAGGGTAATGAAACTCTTGCATCAGATGATTCTACCGCAAACAAAGATGTCTCTGCTGATCCAGAGGAGAATGGTTCTTCTAATAGCGCAGATGCTGAAAATGAAGATGACAACACTTTCTCCTATACTGTTCCTGATCCTGATTTCCATGATTTTGACAAGGATCGTACTGAGGAATCTTTTCAGAGTGATCAAATTTGGGCTTCATATGATGATGAAGATGGTATGCCTCGTTATTACGCATACATTCAGAAAGTTATCTCCTTGACTCCATTTAAGGTCAAAATAAGTTATCTTGCATCGAGGACAAATAGTGAATTTGGACCATTGAATTGGGCTTCTTCTGGCTTCATAAAGACATGCGGTGATTTCAGGATTGGTAAATATGAAACCGTAGATATAATCAATATGTTCTCTCACCAGATAAAATGGGAGAAAGGTCCACGTGGGGTGGTCAAAATTTATCCGCGGAAAGGTGATATCTGGGCTTTGTACCGAAATTGGTCCCCTGACTGGAATGGAGATACTCCTGATAATGTGCTTCATGTTTATGATCTGGTTGAGGTACAGGATGATTATGATGAAGATAATGGAATTTCTGTCATTCCCTTGATTAAGCTCACTGGATTTCGAACAGTTTTCCAGCATCATCAGGACCGGGATGCCATCAAGAGGATTCCAAAGGGAGAGATGTTTCGGTTTTCACATCAGGTTCCCTTTTACAGGATGTCAGGGGAAGAAGCTCCAAATGTCCCTAAAGGTAGCTTTGAGGTAGATCCAGCTGCTATCTCTAAAGAACTTCTTCAGGGAATCACTGAAACTGTGAAGGAGGCAGAGGGAACTTCTAAATGCTGATTAAAACAGTTGATGCTGACTCGGTTACGCCTTTGTTGACCTGCCGTTTTGAATCAAATATTTGTTGACATCTGCTAGTTTCTATAGTTTCCTAGCCTCTACTACTTTTGACTATCACCTTTGTATACAGTTGTTGGTCTGGGGCTAGCCATTCCTAAATCATCTTGTATGGCATCTGGGCATGTGTCTTGTCATCTCAAAACTTAAACAGTGATGCTGATAATGTGAGTTAGAGACATAGTCATTTTGTATGTCACAAAAACTTGGAAGTGCTGATACTTCTACAATATGTTGTTTTATCTCTAGCTGTATGAGAATGAAGGTTTTGCTATTTTATCTGGTTGCTCAACATACCACTTGGTTAACATTATGGATGGTTTGGATCGGTACTCCACGAACATCCTTTTCCAGGTTGTTACCAGCAGTACTGATATTTGTGGCCGAACAGTGTATCACAGTATTGTTTTGTCCTTATTGTCAGCGAAGTTTTTCCCTTTTCTGGAGTTTTCTTTTAATTCTTTTACTCCCTCCGGTCCATATTGGTTGTCGCAGCTTTAGTACAACTTTGTACTAAAGCCGCGGATCAGAGGGAGTACTGCTAACCAAATCCTGAATGGCATTAATATTTGGACATATGAAGAAGAAAGTTCTTTGCAGAATATCCGCTGTTTGTTTTCAGGTATGCGGACTGTCCATGTAATGCTTACCTACAACCTTTTTTGTGGGCAAAAACATGTACTCATTAGATTCACAGCTTACTATGTACAGATTGCCTCTTCTGGACCTCACAGCCGCGATCTATAATGCCCCACAGCTGCGGTGTACAACCCCTCCTATTTCCAGAAGAAAAGAGTCTGGCAGCAATCGAAGGCAGAACCAGTTACTTGGTGAGCCTCATGGATGATGCACACTTGTGGAGAGTGAGCAATCAAGCATGGTTCAATCCTGAGGTGTCATTGTGGTTGTGGAAACTGAGGAACTAAGCAAGGTTCTTCAACCTCAGTTGACCTTTGTTGACAGTGAGTGGCCTGGCATGGCTAAGTGAAGCAAAATCGGTTCTTATCATAACTGCGCCCAGGGAAAGTCAAGGTATCAACTGTCATTTACTCATTTTTCTCCTGTCTTCCTGCATTTGCACAATACCGTTTGCTTTTCTTCTGACGTCCTTGTCTTGAAATATACTTTAGCTATTGTATGTCTGCATAAGATAGTATTACTGTCGATGTGAAACTTTTCCGCTGGAACTACTGTTACTATTAGACTTAGCAAAAACTTGTGTCTTGCTTGGCTTGGTGTACTTGCATTTATTTCATTATTATTAGTAAAATAGCGCGTCTGCTGAACTAGCCTATGTATTTTTTGTTATAAAGATATTGGAATATGTCCTTTTTGGCAAATTCCCCTTAACTTTACTCGAAGAACATTTAAGAGTTGCTGGTGACATAGCCCTTTTAGGTCCATATCACCAGGAACAAGAATCTCTGTCTTAAAGGAAAGAATGTAAGCAAAGCCAGAACGCATCGCATTTCCTTCACCCAAAGTCGAGATGGACATGTGAGCTTGTGTTTGATCTAGCTCCGGATATACTGCTTTGCATATATGGACTCAGGTGGAGCTATGTGGACCAAAGGGACTTTAGATATTTCCTAGGTACAGTAGTATGTTGCGCCAACGGTCTCTCGTCTCTCTGTTATCCGATTTAAGCTTTAACAAGCTATATGTAAGGTCATGTCTTACTGTGTGCCTTATGAAGGCTAGTTTTCCATTATCACGTGCTCACCATAGAGGCGCAAAAATTAATAAGCAATTGAACGGGAAAATGGGTGGAAAGCCTTGTGTGCTTACAAAGTGTTTGTACCGTGTTAGTTGTCTCTTATATTTCCGATGACCTACATTGATCTGATAATTTACTATCGGTTAGAGGTTGAGGCAGGTCTAACATCAGCTATTTTTGATGGCAACAGAACAGAGTATGGATGACGCATCTCTGGCCTGAGCACGACATGATCCAGGCGTTATCTAGGTAGGGTTGGTTATCGATCCTCTGTGATAACATTTATGTTCCCTGGATGTGAGTATGAAATCTGCTTTTTTTTATAACAGGCGAGTATGAAATCTTGCAGGTTGTTGGAATAGACTGCCCTGACGGTGAGGGTCGGTCAAATGCGGTCTTGATTGGTTGCCCACGGACACACTTGTCGGTCGGTTGCTACTGATTTTATCTTTCTTATTATTTTCATTTCTGATTGCCGTAAACCATGAAAGGAGTACCCGTCCATTCATCTTAATGGTTCTACAGTGGGTTTTCAGTAATGAAAATCGGAAGGGGGAAGCCCTTCTTTGATCAAAAATAATAATTCATAATGGAGGTTCGGGATTTGCATTGGATTGCGTGGCTATGGTTTGTTAGTGAATGAATGGCTGTGGTCCATCTTATAGGCTGGTACCAAATTGTTGCATACGGCCAGGCTCAAGTTTGAGCCCAAGAAATTGAAAAATCTGCAGACACAGCACATGCACATTGGCACATATCCGTTCATTTTGAAATGGCAGCAATCCAGCCAGGGCTGGAGCACGGCACTCTCCTTGTTCAATGGCGTTTCATTTCATTCAAGTGGACTGATGTCAACTCTGGATTGCATCTAGCGTCACGTTGATTAGTATCGTTAATTCGTTGGAGGTCGATCGGGTGGCTAGCGAACTAGCATTGCCGATAGAACCATGGCCTCCACTCCAGGCGCATCCCCGTGCCCGCTCGGCCGTCTTGTCCCCGCCGCGGAAGAGTACGCGGACGTCATCTCCGCCGTCGCCCAGGTTGATCAACACGCAATGCACCACTCCTCCTGCCCCCCCCCCCCCCCCCCCCCCCCTCGGTCGCCCCACACACTGCAAGATCGTCTACGTTTGCAGGTACGCCAATTTTACACAGATGGCGGCACCTACGCCTTCTCTGGGGAAGCACGCCAACGGCCCCAAACATACCATATGGCGAGCAGAGCCGGCCCGGGGAGGGTCCTCTCCTCTTCCCGCGGCACGAGGAGATGCTGCGTCGGCAATGCCAGGGAGCTGGCGCGGCTTCTCGGAGCGCTGCTGCCGAGGAGGCGGCGGGGCTGCCGGCGGACTCGTGAGGCTGTGCAGCATGGGCATGGAGACGCTGAGAGGCATCGGCGCCATCGTCCTTCTCGAGGAAAGGGAATGTGTGTGACCGTATGCATCGTTCTGATGCAGAGGCCGGAGAGTCCCCTCTTTTCGAAAAATAGGTGAACCATGTGACGAGGATCATCTTCTAAGTGTTAGTCGTGAGTAATCTACTCTTCTCACAAGTACTGGGAGCCCTCCTCTAGCGACACGGGGGCGCCCTGTTCGCACCGCCGCTCCCCTCCCTCCCTCGCACCCAGTCTCGCCGCCACCTGAGGAGGCCGCCGGCAAAGGCCGCGCGCGCTCCGGGGATGGTGGCGGCGAGACGCTTCTCCTCCACCGCACAGCCACCGTTTCGTCAGAGGAGGGACGACAGGCTGCATCAGATTGGATCGGGCGCCTGGCCTCGGAGGCGGGCGGAGGCAACGCCCGTCGGCGTCGTCCCAGTGTCCCTGCCAGCCAGTCCCGGCCCCCTGTGTGCGGCGGCCCGTTGCTGCTTGCTCGGGCGCTGCTGGTCTGGGACGGGGGCGGATCTGGGGCTTCCTTCCCAGATCCGGTCGGTGTTGGCTGGGCCGCCAGGTGGGGTCAGCCGGGGAGGTGGTGTTGCTGGGTGGTGGAGGTGGGAGTGGTGGAGGCTGGTGGCGGTGGGTGCTGTTGGTGGTGCTTGGTGGACTGCTGCGCCGGTTTTCGATCACCCCCGCCTTTGGTCAGTGCTATGGCGTTTCGGATCTGGTCTCCGGCAAGTGCACGGTGGCGCGCGTGGGGCGTGTTCGTGCTCCTGATGTTTGGCTACAGCCCGGGACCATGGTGGTTCCTGGCCTCGGGTAGCGCTCCTCTGCTCCTCGCCGGCATGGTGCTCGGTTAGGTTCGGCGGCTCGCGCTGCGTCCGGTGGCCCTGCGTTCGGACGGCCATTGGTGGTTCCAGTGCCTAGTGCTGATGTTTGGCCGTATGCGGTCTCCGCGGGGTGCGGTTGGCTGCGACGATTCATGTGCTTCTTTGTCTCGGAGGGGCCCGATGGTGCTGGTGGTCAGCTATCGTCTTGCTGTAAGTATGTGCTCAAACTCCGGGTGAGAACCTTGCATCGACTATGTCGATGTCGGCGGCAATGGTGTCTGTGGACATCGTTTTCCTCGTAGGAGGTGTCGTTGTGGAGCTCCAGCACCTGCAGTACCTTGTTTTGTGGTATCCAGGTGAAAACCTAAGATCTGGCTTCTCGGATCGGATGGCGGTCTTGTGTCCTTGTCGGCACTACCTCCCTGGAGGCGTCATCTTGGAGACCCAAACGGTGGCTTCTGTGCCTGCGTGTGGTTGAGGGTGCAGCGTTTGGTGGTGGTGGTGGTGGTGTGGCCAAGTTGGGAACAGTCGGAGGGTCCAATGGTGGTGGTGGTGGTGGTGCGACTGGCTTGGAGTCGACGGTGGTTGTTTGGTGATGTTCTTTGGGGTTTGGTGGCGGTGCCTTTGGTGCCGCAGGGCGGCCATCTGTTTCCCCCTCGTGAAGGTGTCTCGCTATGCATGCTCAAGACTCTCCCTTGGCGGCCGATGTATTGCGGCGAGCGTCGTGCTCTTGGTGATGTCTTGGTTCATCTTTGCTTTTTGATGGCGCTAGATGCCTCCCCAAATTGTTAATCGTTCCGATCTTCCGTGGCGGGGCACCCAGTCAAGGTTCGTGCTTTTCGCACTCGTTGGTTGTGGTTGCTCCTCAGTTGTGCCGTGGGGCTCGGTATGCATGCAATGCGGTGCGTTAGGTTCCTCGCAAAGTCTCAGTATTGTGATCCCTCGACAACACCCCATAACTACTTGTGTCTGCCGTGGTGATGGTCCTTTTAGTCTGCTAGCTAGGTCCCGCCCTTGTTGGGTGTCTTGCTCTTCTCTTCTTCTTGTAACCTTGTTGTACGGTTTTCGGCCCGGTTTCCCTTATAAACGGGTCAACTTGTTTTAGGTTTTCGATCCGGTTTCCCTTATAAACTGGATCACTCTCCTAGCATTTTGGCCACTTTGAGTAATATATTCAGGTGGAGGGACTCCTCCCCCCGGTGATTCTAAAAAAAAAAAATAGCGCCGGCGATGGCACAGCGCTTCGACGCCATTGTGGAGGAAAAGCTTCACGGGTCGTCGGGCTTGTCTTTCAAGTCTTGACCCCTTTTTCAACAACAAAAATTAGGGCCCACTTGTTTCATTATTATCACGGACTAGCACCTCAATTTTGTCAAACTCTGGTGTTATTATTGTTTGGTTCAAGAATTAAGAAACCGTAGTAGTAATAAGTTAGGTGAATGAATACATCTCCATAGCTAGTGTGCGTGGGTGGTGCATCTTGATCCTGCAAAGCATCCTGCCTTTGCCTTTTGCGACGCAGAGAAACGGACCGTACGCATTTCTCTCACTCTTGTGTCTAACAAACACGACAGCTGCCTAAGAACATGAAGACACAACCACAACAACACATTCGGCTCAACCGTGTGTACAAGTAACGTGGAAGGGGAATCAACTTGTCACTTCGCGACACACTGCCAAGACATGGAATGGGATGATGATTGATGAATGATATTCCCTCTGTAGAGAAATATAAACGGTCTTATATTTCTTTTCAGAGGGAGCACTGTACTAATCGACAGCAGGACATGGCAAAAGTTAACTGTAGCGCGGTGCGTTCCGGAGTTCCCCTCGCCCGATTTAACAAGCAGGTCTTCCCTCTGCTCTTCTTCAAACTAGGAACAGAAATTGGGGCCAGACAGATCCATCACCTTGGACATGTGAGCGCTGCTATGACATGATGACACTTCTTCAAATGCAGATCGACGGCCTTAACTTAACTACACCTTAAACAAGCAACAAGTCAACCATTAACGACATACATAGTTCAACGAGTCAGATGGGCTCATGATGAACTAGTGCATCGAATAATCAAGCGTGCTCAACGGCGCGGCACCTGCCGACTGACGAGGCTTCTACTCACCAGAAAAGAACCGTGGAGGGAGGAGAACTTACATCGATCGATCCTCACGCCAGCTCGCAAGGCACCCATTGTTTCACTCTCAGGCTCAGCTCGCTAGGAACGGAGGTTGACCACTCCTCCAAATCCGGAAGGGGACCCGTCAACGCGATGTAGTTTACGCTCTCCTTCTCCGAAAGCCTCTTCCAGTTTAGCTGCGATATAGTAGGGTCGTATCATCAGCAGGAGATCATTTTGCACCAGCAGTCGAGAATACACAGTTTCAGTAGTCTGGTAAAAAAAAAGATTCTTACTTGCCCTGGAAATGCAGAGCATAGAGCCTTGATTGTGGGATTCTGAACCCAGGAGGAAACATCCCCGTCGGCAGCAAGAGATACGGCGGTATCTCCAGCGCCGCAGTTGACCATGATTCGACCATCGGGCATCAGCTTCTTCGCAATCTCTAACCAAGTTTCAACCTGCAACAATGTCGACACCACGGTGAAGACAGCGGAAGTTCGTCGAAATGATGTAAATACTCCGTAAAAGCACCATTCATCAATTTACAATTCTCGGATGTGCTGTTTGTAGAAA
This sequence comes from Triticum urartu, assembly GCF_056163025.1. Lineage (NCBI taxonomy): Eukaryota > Viridiplantae > Streptophyta > Magnoliopsida > Poales > Poaceae > Triticum > Triticum urartu. The sequence goes on along the minus strand of NC_141877.1, from coordinate 639,164,910 downwards.
TATGCAAAATCTTTGTGTACCACAGTTCCTCTAATTCTGTTATAAAGATCATTTCATTTTTATGCATTTGCATTTATTCTGGAATGTATAAGTTTTTTTATGTCAGCTTTTCAATGCCAATTACATACCAGACCGAACTGAGTATGAGCATTCATTTATACAACATGCTAACAGTTCAAATTTGTAACCACCATGAATTTATTTGTGGTGGAGCTATGGTGACCATACCACAATATGGTTCTGTTGTGTTGTGAAGGGAGCACGAGACATATATAATACTGAAAAACTATAAACTCTAAATGCTAGCCATGGTAGAAATACATACAGAATAATAACAAATGAACTAAAAGGGAATAGCAAGGGAGATTTTACTTCCTGTAGCTGAGGTAAGACTTTTCCATCAGCAAATAAATCAACAACAATACCTGCAGACATGAGCTAGGTACCGTCAGGCACGAGCAAGTCAGTTCCCCAAACTAAAAACTTTAAAGCCTCTGAAAAGCCAATTATATGTATTCTATCACCATTTTTTATCACACTGAGTCTAAATTTACTACAGATAATCATTGAAAACTGATTACTAGAGAGCTTGCCATAATTAAATTCCAAGAAGGCAGTAAAACATGCATTATGTTTGCATCAGATAAAATGTTCACCAGCAAATCCTCCTTCGACTGTAGCCGATGGGGAAAGTGCATCGCCAATATGCACTGAAAGTGAACCACCTAGTTCCGTGGTCTTCTCTAAAGTGGACATACCAAAATAATCCCTCGACAATTCAATTACCTGTCATGAAACGATAAAGTTTTTCAGGGTTTTCAGTTATGAAAATATAAATAGATGGCTGTATGATCAGGAAAAGAATAAAACACAAAAAACAAGGCTGAAAAACATGAATAGTTGTAATTGCGTAAGCAATCACAGAATAATGGTAATGGATGTTTTCTTGAAATAGCATAACCAACATTACTGGTATAAAAAAAAGCCCAAAAAAATTACAAAAAAATAATGCTGTTCTGACAAGTTTCCAAGACTACCGTATAACTGAAATTGGTAAAATTCTCCAGACATTCAGTCATGTATTCAGTAAACAAATTGAAGGACAGTGATAACAGTTTTCACCGTCGGATCAATCTCCCATCCGATAAGTTCTATCCAAGGCCAAACTTCTAGCATCATGTGTGCTGCTGTCCCAGCACCCTGAAAGAAGCATGTAGAGAAGAAATGAATCACATCTGCAAGAGGTGTGAATAGCTAATTATTTAAATAAGGAGCGCTATGACGCTGTATTGCTTGTCTAAGTAGATCACCTAATGCTCTTACTAGGAATTGTGACGTACAATACTCTATACAAACTCGTTGCAACTGGTTGAATACTAAAGTAGCGCGTAAAACAGCAGATTTTTTTTACTATTTTTTGGATTTTACTGTTCATGTGAGCCCGAGCTCACAAAGTCACTTTGGTTTCGCAGAAACAATGACGTGTATAGAACAGGAGCATGGCTAAGAAATGTCAGAGAATGGATTTACCAAACCTAGAAGTGCAACAGGGCCGCGTGGAACAACGGTAGGTAGGCTGACACACTCATCCTGAATGAAAAAAAAAACAAAACGGGTTATAAGAATTTACATTCAGTGACCGCTTTGAGGGAAAGAAAAATGGTACTATGTAAATACAAGAGGTGAAAGAATAATATATATGATGCCTTCATTAAGAAATTAACCCCTTGCATTGCACGGCCAACTGGCGATGAATGATGATGCCAGCAATGAGCAGTGTTGGAAGCTGATTAAAACTTTTTCTGTGTGATAAAACATATTTTCCGTGCGATGGTTCTACATATGTAACAAATCCTGTGCGGTGAAAACAACTTTTTTGTTGTCATACCGAAAACGTAGGGGTGCATTTATAATGCTAACAGAGCAACAGACCTATTGGAAGCATCGAGCATAAATTCCTAATGCCTACAGCCTACTAGGTGCTCGATAATATGCTTATAACAATTATGTATTCATACCGGTTAGCATGCTTTGTCCATAGACCCTCTTATCTGGCGACCGTTCGCTGGGAGGGGGTGGCATTTGTGAACGACGACAATTTTAATTGGTTGGGGGGTGGTAGTTTCTTTAAAACAACATGGCATTTTCTGGAATGAAGCCATGGCATTTTCTGGAATGAAGACTCAAAACCGCCATCCTCCAAAAAATGTCATGCTGTTCTGAAGAAATTGTCACCCCCTATACAATTAGAACTGCCAGGAAAAACATTGGAAATGTCACGCTCTTCTAGTATTGAGCCTTTGGTTAGGTTGTGAGTTCAAAACTTTGTATTGTGTTTTTGCTATTTTCATCTATTTTACAATTTTTCACTATTTTTATCCGATGTGATTGCAGGTAATTTCTTTGGAAAATTAAAATTTCAATCAAGATTAATCAGATTTACGGATCATGTGGATGCAACATGTGCAACGCTGTTCAAACAGTTTGGGATGGTCCGAGGATGATATTTCATCTGTTTTAAGACTGATAAAATGCAACGATGTGTTGTTTTAAAATGTCTTAAAAAGGCCCTAGCTTTTTTAAATACAAACATTGGCTCTAATTTTCAACTTGTATTTACCTCCATATCTTTGATAATTCATGATGATTAGTATAAATACATAAAAATAATTGAAATTAATATGAACTAGAAAGATGTTGGTAAAGAAACAACAAGAAGGTGGACTAGAACTTAACACCAAGGCACGTCAAGATCCAACACTCTAGGAGAGCAGTGACCACACGATCCACCGACCTCCTCTATGGTGTCAACATGACCGTCACCAACAAGGTGTATCAAGGTGGACCACCACAATGCCATTACTGGGGAACAAAACTCTTAACCCTAAGAGACCTAACTTTAATGCTGCAACACATATATGGGTCACTCCGCACCGGAGGAGGAGGGGACTCGTGGCTTTGTCGGCGGGGAGTAGGTGGAGCGGTGGCGGCTATTGTGGTTTTATGGAGAGGGATATGGCTACACAACCTATATCGTTCAACATGTCATGACCGGCGAAATAACGTCGTGAGAACCAGAATGACCTCGTCAATCTCAAAATTTCTCCTTCCGAGTAGGACTGGACACTATGAAATTTTGAAATAAAAAACAAAAGCAACCTAAAGTTTAAACATAAATGTCTCACCCCCGCAAAAAAAAACATAAATGTCTCTTAAATTGGCTTTCGTTGGTTTAATTCAGTTAGGAAACATCAATGTACTTGATATATATTATAGAAACCGGACCGTACCATACATCAAAGGAGAAAAGCTAAAACTAGCCTTAGTGGTTTTTAAGCATATCGACTATCCCCATCATCAAACTAGTAAAAACCGGTAGAACCGTTCGATTGATAGTGAACCAGGCTGTTCAATCTCCATCCACAAATATCGCTCAATATTTTTATTTCGTGTGGGAAATATATGGGTAAAAACTTTTACGAACGAAAATAGTAAAGAAAACACGTCAGCTAGGTTTCCTTATCTGGCCTGGACCATGTGATTTGGAGGCGTTTCCGTTTTCTTTTTTGGAAATGGGGGCGTTTCCTTATGTGGCCTGAGGTAAGAGATGACCGGCTAAGGCAAATATATTTACAAGTGTTAATTTTCTCAACTGTTCAGATATTCTATGCCCTCTACTACCTCCCGTGAGGTAAGAGGGGCCATGTTAAAACAGCTCTACCGTCATACGTTTTGTCAAGAAAAGAAAAGAAAAGAAAAGCTCTACCGTCATACGAGGTATATACTCATATGATGGATGTAGAGCGGTAATCTAAAAATGTCGGCTCATGCATCCAAATTCTGTTTAGATTAGTACCCAGTAGGAATTGGTCCAGGCGCTCTTCTTGGGGAGAATGCTGTGGATGTTCCCTGCACGAGACAACCAAACACGGAGCTCGAACTCACTCGATTCAGAAACCAACACCAGTCCAAATCGGCGAGCAACCGGTGACACGTACGGGTGGGGTCGAGGACGAGGTAGCGGTTGGAGGGCGAGTCGATGACCATGATGACCTCGTTGAAGGCGGTGCGGTAGGAGGCGAGGAGCACCAGCTCCTCCTCCTCCCCCTGCTGCTGCTCGGCGGTCGTGGCCGCGACCTCGTCGGGGGCGCAGCGGAGCCGCGCGAGGGAGCGCGGCTGCTGGACCTTGGCTTGGCGGCCGCGGTGGAGGAGGAGGAGGCGGGCCGGGGACAAGGTTAGCGGCATGGTGGCCGGCATTGCTCTTGCTGCTGCGGGATAGAGCTGGGGCTCGGCTCCTTGTTAGTGTTAGCTAAATATAGTTAGCTGTCCCAAGATCAAACCTAAGTGGACCGGAGCAGCTGCACGAGGACTCCAATCCTTATATAGGAGATTACTACAAGGTGACATAGAGCGGCAAATTTTCGTGTTTTGACCCTTTTCTGAAATCTATTCGAGATTTGATCCTAATTTGATTTTTTTTCGAGATCTGATCCTTTTGCTATCGCGAGAGTCCATGGCGATAGGGTCTAACAGCCTACCGCCAGGGACTGTGGCGGTAGGAAACATCGCTACCGCCAACCGGGCTGGTAGTAGCCTGCATAACCCTACCGCCAAGGTGCTTGGCGGTAGGCACGAGCACGCACTGTGTTCAATACTTAGAAGATTTTTGGCGGTAGGGCATGCAACCCTACCGCCAGGGACCTTGGCGGCAGGCTGTTATACCCTACCGTCATGGTCTTTGGCGGTAGCAAAAAGATCAGATCTCGAATTTTTTTTAAACTAGGGTCAAATCTCAAATAGATTTTAAAAAAGAGTCAAAACACAAAATTTAGCCACATAGAGCTGCACGTGAGCAGCCAGCACACATATTGCTAGAAGCTAATACTATAACCGGTAAGGTATCAGCCTTGCCGACTTCCTATATCAGGATATTTCTTCTCTCCAGATATTTGTGCACTGCCGACATGCATGTTAGATATTTCCAGCAATCAGTTCACTGCTAGATGCACTTGCCAGGCAACATGATTATTTGCAACATTTCATGCCTTAATCGTGTTGCCTATCTTTGATATCTTGTATGCCTATTCGCTCTCTTATTTGCAGAAACTTGGGTCTGCCGAGGGGTTTAGTGAGAGATACCTGCTAACTGGCCATCTTTAGTTGAGACGCACTTTGCCTCGATTTTACCATCTTCCATGCACTCATGTATGAAGTTGTACCTTGTGTCGATGTGCTTTGCTTCTGTCGTGATAAACCGGATTCTTGCATAATGCAATTGCTGATTTGTTGTTCACCCTGAGCGTAACCTTGCCATCTGATTGGGTTTTCAATTCATTAAGCAGTCGTGCAACCCATATGTTTCTTAGTTGGTGTTTCCATGTAGCGACTCACAATTCCAACCGCATAAGCTATGTATGGTCTTGTATTCACCAAATATCAAAGGCCTCCAACTACACTGCGGTAGTCTGTCTAATCAACTAGATGCCTCTCGCTTGATTTACTCAACTTTAACCTCGCCTCTATCAGTGTCTGTGACGTTGCAAGTAGCAAGCCGACACTTCTTTAATATTTTTGCTGCATAAGATAATTGACACAAGATAATTTCTTCATCTTTCTGTTTTACCTCAATCCCCAAATAATAGCTTAATAATCCGAGGTCACTCATGCTGAATAATTGCTTCATCTGCATCTTGAATTTTGCAATTTCAATGGGTGCTCTCGTTCCTGTGATAATCAAGTCATCCACATAGACACCAACTAGGAGACTTGTATCACCAATAATTCTCTTGTAGACAGCATGCTCAAGTGGGCTTCTCTCAAACATGAGTGGCACTAGGCCTTTATCAAGTTTTGTGTACCATGCTCTTGGTGCTTTATGAAGTGGATATTCAATTTGGGTCTCGGGTCCAGCACCGCTTCGATGCTTGAAGATAGTGTGCTGGCCTACAACTTCACGCAATCACGCATTAATTCTGGGTCATGAGAATCTTAAATCGTATATCTCCAACTATTATAAACAACTATTCGGGCCTCCGGCAGAGAGCACGGTTTTCCTGAATGAGTCTGTTATTGGAGATATCCCTCAACTTAGGTCAGAGGAAAATGAGATCCTAACTGCACCATTTATCGAGAAGGAGGTTCTAGATGCAATATCACAAATGAAACCGAACAAAGCACCGGGACCAGATGGGTTCCCTGCGGAGTTCTATAGAAAATGTTGGCATATTATTAAGGATGACCTTATGCCTATGTTTCACGATTTTTTTAACGGGCATCTAGAACTATTTTATCTTAACTTTGGTATGGTTACATTATTGCCAAAGAAAGAAGGAGCGATTCGTATCGAGCAGTTTAGGCCGATATGTCTTCTGAACATGAGTTTCAAAATATTCACGAAAGTAGGGACTAATAAACTGACACGGATCGCCCATTCAGTGGTGCATCCTAGTCAGACGGCCTTCATGCCTGGGAGGCACATCCTAGAAGGGGTAGTCGTTCTCCATGAAATGCTCCATGAAATCCATTCGAAGAAGCTAGATGGGGTTATTTTCAAAGTGGATTTTGAGAAGGCATACGATAAAGTTATTGGCCTTTTCTCCAGCAAGCAATGCGCATGAAAGGTTTTAATGAGATACGGCAGAACCAAGTGGGTTCTCTAGTCCAAAAATGTAGTGTCGAAATTAAGGTCAACGATGATATCGGTCACTATTTTCAGATTCATAAAGGTTTGAGACAAGGGATTCGATGTCTCCCCTCTTATTTAATATAGTGACGAATATGTTGACCGTTCTTCATCTAGTTGATGGGGGAGTTTCCATTTTACAATATGCGGATGACACTATTCTTTTCATGGAGCATGACATTGCAAAAGCTCGGAACATGAAATTAGTTTTATGTCTCTTCGAACAATTATCGGGGCTAAAAGTCAACTTCAACAAAAGCGAATTGTTCTGCTTTGGTCGGGCCAAAAAGGAGCAAGACACATATAGACAATTGTTCGGTTGCGAATTAGGTTCTTTGCCCTTTAGTTAATTGGGCATACCAATTCACCATCGCAAACTCTCCAATGAAGAGTGGAAATGCATCGAAGATCGAATTGAAAAGAAGCTTAGCTGTTGGAAGGGAAAGCTAATGTCGTATGGCGGTCAGCTAATGCTTATTAAGTCAGTACTCTGATGTTCCTACTATCTTTCTTTGAGGTACCCAAAGAGGTACATAAGAGACTAGATTTCTTTCGATATCAATTCTTCTGGCAGTCAGATGAGGCCAAGAAGAAATATCGCCTAGCACGATGGGATATAGTATGCCGACCCAAGGATCAGGGAGGTCTCGGTATGGAGAACCTGGAAATTAAGAATAAATGCCTTATGAGTAAATGGCTTTATAGGTTATCAGTAGAGAATGACGATATGTGAGCACAAATATTACACAATAAATATCTGCAACCGAAAACTCTTGCCCAAGTCACCACGAGGCTGAATGATTCGCCATTCTGGAAGGGGCTTATGAGAACGAAAGACTTGTTCTTTCGTAGGACCAAATTTCTTGTTGGCAATGGGATGACAACAAGAATTTTGGGAGGATACGTGGCTAGGGGAGACAACATTAGCCATACAATATCCAAGCCTTTATAATATTGTCCAACGTAAGGAAGATTATGTAGACACAGTATTACAATCGGTTCCCTTGAATATTCAGTTTAGGAGATCTTTAGTTGGGGAGCGGTGAAATTCATGGATGCATTTGGTACGGAGATTGATGGATGTTCAATTATCCGACCAACCTGACTCATTACACTGGAAGTTGGCTAGAAACGGAGTGATTACGGTAAAATCTTTTTATTTGGATCTCATTAATTCTGGCCCAATCCCGAGATCTATTCATATATGGAAAGTTAAGGTTCCCTTGCGTATTAAAATCTTTATGTGGTTTGTCCACAAGCAAGTGATCCTAGCAAAGATAATTTGTTAAAGTGACGATGGGTAGGCAGTTCACAATGTTGTTTTTGTGATCATGATGAAACAATAAAACATCTCTTCATAGACTGCCCTCTCGCCAAATTACTTTGGCGAAAGATTCATATAGCCTTCAACATCTTCAGTTAGCATTGAATCATTATTTGGGACGTGGTTAGCTGGCATGGACCATACTACCGTGGCTCGTATTCGAATTGGAATATGTGCACTTATGTGGGCTATATGGAACTGCAGGAATGATATGATTTTTAATAGACAACATATTTTAACCTTCTTGCAGGTCATCTTCAGAGCTACGGCATGGATCCGTACGTGGTCCTTACTCACTCCTATGGACTTCAGGGAGCCATTGATTATTGGGTGCAACCAATGGAAGATGGTAGCACGGGCTATATTCAACCGGTTGGATGACCGTCGCATAACAAGATAGGAGTCTAGGGCCCTAGTCCTTTAATTCATACCGGTTGTGACTTTGCGTTCTTTTATGTCTATTTGCTCCTTTTGCGAGCTGTAATATTTTGAATACTTTGTACTTCTTTGAGCTTTTAATAATATGACGACATGCATCATTCACATGCAGAGAGGTGGCTACCGTGGACATCGAGGTGGCCGGGGTGGTGGCCGTGGGAGGTTTCGTCGACAGCCTCCGCCCCCGGCTGCTGTTGACCATGCGGCGACAGCTGTTGAGACAGATAAATGCTCAGTCTACTGATCTTACTAGTCAGGCGATGGATGTGGTAACGGCCCTGGCTAATGTTGAGGTTCCTGTGCCTGGGGCTGTGGCTGAGGCGTCTGACAGGTCTGATTCTGAGAGGGCGGCCAAGTGGGCGCGCAAGAAGGAAAAGATGCTCTGTTACCGGTGTGGTGAGAAGGGCCATTTTATTGCAGAGTGCGTGGCAGAGCTGTGTGACTCGTGTGGCAAGCCAGCACATGCTTCGGGAGAGTGCCCGTTATTGCGTGACCAGGCTCCTGCTCTGACTATGTATGGACTATATTGTGCGGAGCTTTTATTCTTCGAGTCCCTGGTCGCGAGGGAGATTCCAGAGGAGACACAAGGCTTGACTACCGGGATTGTGAAAGCAATCCAGGGCGAGGTGACTGAGGCTCAGATTATCCGGAGGCTTCAGGAGTTGGCACCGGGTGACTTCCAGTGGGAGCTGGTCAGCCTCGAAGCTAATGTTTTCAAGGTGGATTTCCCTTCTGTGGAGGATTTGTAGAAACTGCCGAGCTTTGGCTTGTGTAGAGTTCCTGGTACTAAGTGTATTTTGGAGTTTCACGAGTGGACGAAGGTGGAGCCTAAAGGAAAGCCACTTACTGTTGGAAATATTCCCTAGAGGCAATAATAAATTAGTTATTATTATTATATTTCCTTATTCATGATAATCGTTTATTATCCATGCTAGAATTGTATTGATAGGAAACTCAGATACATGTGTGGATACATAGACAACACCATGTCCCTAGTAAGCCTCTAGTTGACTAGCTCGTTGATCAATAGATGGTTACGGTTTCCTGACCATGGACATTGGATGTCGTTGATAACGGGATCACATCATTAGGAGAATGATGTGATGGACAAGACCCAATCCTAAGCATAGCACAAGATCGTGTAGTTCGTATGCTAAAGCTTTTCTAATGTCAAGTATCATTTCCTTAGACCATGAGATTGTGCAACTCCCGGATACCGTAGGAGTGCTTTGGGTGTGCCAAACGTCACAACGTAACTGGGTGGCTATAAAGGTACACTACAGGTATCTCCGAAAGTGTCTGTTGGGTTGGCACGAATCGAGAGTGGGATTTGTCACTCCGTGTAAACGGAGAGGTATCTCTGGGCCCACTCGGTAGGACATCATCATAATGTGCACAATGTGATCAAGGAGTTTATCACGGGATGATGTGTTACGGAACGAGTAAAGAGACTTGCCGGTAACGAGATTGAACAAGGTATCGGGATACCGACGATCGAATCTCGGGCAAGTGTCGTACCGATAGACAAAGGGAATTGTATACGGGATTGATTAAGTCCTTGACATCGTGGTTCATCCGATGAGATCATCGTGGAACATGTGGGAGCCAACATGGGTATCCAGATCCCGCTGTTGGTTATTGACCGGAGAGTCATCTCGGTCATGTCTGCATGTCTCCCGAACCCGTAGGGTCTACACACTTAAGGTTCGGTGACGCTAGGGTTATAGAGATATTAGTATGCGGTAACCCGAAAGTTGTTCGGAGTCCCGGATGAGATCCCGGACTTCACGAGGAGTTCCGGAATGGTCCGGAGGTAAAGAATTATATATAGGAAGTGCTATTTCGGCCATCGGGACAAGTTTCGGGGTCACCGGTATTGTACCGGGACCACCGGAAGGGTCCCGGGGGTCCACCGGGTGGGGCCACCTGCCCCGGGGGGCCACATGGGCTGTAGGGGGTGCGCCTTGGCCTATATGGGCCAAGGGCACCAGCCCCAAGAGGCCCATGCGCCAAGAGAAGAGGGAAAGGAAGAGTCCTAAAGGGGGATGGCACCTCCTAGGTGCCTTGGGGAGGATGGACTCCTCCCTTGGCCGCACCCTTCCTTGGAGGAAGGGCCAAGGCTGCGCCCCCCCTCTCCCTTGGCCCTATATATAGTGGGGGGAAGGGAGGGCAACATAACCTAAGCCCTGGCGCCTCCCTCTCCCTCCCATGACACATCTCCCTCCTCCCGCAGCGCTTGGCGAAGCCCTGTTGGAATCCCGCTACTTCCACCACCACGCCGTCGTGCTGCTGGATCTCCATCAACCTCTCCTCCCCCCTTGCTGGATCAAGAAGGAGGAGACGTCGCTGCTCCGTACATGTGTTGAACACGGAGGTGCCGTCCGTTCGGCGCTAGGATCATCGGTGATTTGGATCACGACGAGTACGACTCCATCAACCCCGTTCTCTTGAACGCTTCCGCGCGCGATCTACAAGGGTATGTAGATCCACTCCTCCCACGTTGCTAGATGACTCCATAGATAGATCTTGGTGACACGTAGGAAAATTTTGAATTTATGCTACGTTACCCAACAGTGGCATCATGAGCTAGGTCTATGCGTAGTTTCTATGCACGAGTAGAACACAAAGTAGTTGTGGGCATTGATTTTGTCAATTTACTTGCCGTTACTAGTCTTATCTTGATTCGGCGGCATCGTGGGATGAAGCGGCCCGGACCAACCTTACACATACGCTTACGTAAGACCGGTTCCACCGACTGACATGCACTAGTTGCATTAGGTGGCTGGCGGGTGTCTGTCTCTCCCACTTTAGTCGGATCGGATTCGATGAAAAGGGTCCTTATGAAGGGTAAATAGGAATTGGCATATCACGTTGTGGTTTTTGCGTAGGTAAGAAACGTTCTTGCTAGAAACCCATAGCAGCCACGTAAAACATGCAAACAACAATTAGAGGACGTCTAACTTGTTTTTGCAGGGTATGCTATGTGATGTGATATGGCCAAAAGGATGTGATGAATGATATGTGATGTATGAGATTGATCATGTTCTTGTAATAGGAATCACGACTTGCATGTCGATGAGTATGACAACCGGCAGGAGCCATAGGAGTTGTCTTAATTTATTTATGACCTGCGTGTCAACATAAACGTCATGTAATTACTTTACTTTATTGCTAACCGTTAGCTATAGTAGTAGAAGTAATAGTTGACGAGACAACTTCATGAAGACACGATGATAGAGATCATGATGATGGAGATCATGGTGTCATGCCGGTGACAAGATGATCATGGAGCCCCAAGATGGAGATCAAAGGAGCTATATGATATTGGCCATATCATGTCACTATTATTTGATTGCATGTGATCTTTATCATGTTTATACATCTTGTTTACTTAGAACGACGGTAGTAAATAAGATGATCCCTCACTAAAATTTCAAGAAGGTGTTCCCCCTAACTGTGCACCGTTGCGACAGTTCATTGTTTCGAAGCACCACGTGATGATCGGGTGTGATAGATTCTAACGTTCACATACAACGGGTGTAAGACAGATTTACACACGCGAAACACTTAGGTTGACTTGATGAGCCTAGCATGTGTACAGACATGGCCTCGGAACACAAGAGACCGAAAGGTCGAGCATGAGTCGTATGGTAGATACGATCAACATGAAGATGTTCACCGATGTTGACTAGTCCGTTTCACGTGATGATCGGACACGGCCTAGTTGACTCGGATCATGTAATCACTTAGATGACTAGAGGGATGTCTATCTGAGTGGGAGTTCATAAGATGAACTTAATTATCCTGAACATAGTCAAAAGGTCTTCGCAAATTATGTCGTAGCTCGCGCTTCAGTTCTACTGTTTAGATATGTTCCTAGAGAAAATTTAGTTGAAAGTTGATAGTAGCAATTATGCGGACTAGGTCCGTAAACTGAGAATTGTCCTCATTGCTTCATAGAAGGCTTATGTCCTTAATGCACCGCTCAGTGTGCTGAACCTCGAACGTTGTCTGTGGATGTTGCGAACATCTGACATACACGTTTTGATGACTACATGATAGTTCAGTGCGTAATGCTAAATGCTTTAGAATTGAGGCACCAAAGATATTTTTTGAAACGTCGCAAAACATATGAGATGTTTTGAGGGCTGAAATTGGGATTTCAGGCTTGTGCCCACGTCAAGAGGTATAAGACCTCCGACGATTTTCTTAGCCTGCAAACTAAGGGAGAAAAGCTCAATTGTTGAACTTGTGCTCAGATTGTCTGAGTACAACAATCGCTTGAATCAAGTGGGAGTTGATCTTCCAGTTGAAATAGTGATGGTTCTCCGAAGTCATTACCACCAAGCTGCTAAAGCTTCGTAATGAACTATAATATATCAGGGACATGTATGATGATCCTTGAGATATTCGCGATGTTTGACACCACAAAAGTAGAGATCAAGAAGGAGCATCAATTGTTGATGGTTGGTGAAACCACTAGTTTCAAGAAGGGTAAGGGCAAAAAGGGATGCTTCATGAAACGGCAAATCAGCTGCTGCTCTAGTGAAGAAACCCAAGGTTGAACCCAAACCCAAGACTAAGTGCTTCTGTAATAAAGGGAACAGCCACTAGAGCAGAATTACCCTAGATACTTGGTAGATAAGAAGGCTGGCAAGGTCGATAGAAGTATATTGGATGTATTATGTTAATGTGTACTTTACTAGTACTCCTAGTAGCACCAGGGTATTAGATACCGGTTCGGTTGCTAAGTGTTAGTAACTCGAAATAAAAGCTACGGAATAAACGGAGACTGGCTAAAGGTGAGATGACGATATGTGTTGGAAGTATTTCCAAGGTTGATCAAATATCGTACGCTCCCTCTACCATCGAGATTGGTGTTTGCGTTGAGCATAGACATGATTGGATTATGTCTATCGCAATACGGTTATTCATTTAAAGAGAATAATAGTTACTCTATTTATTTGAATAATACCTTCAATGGTCTTGCACCTAAAATGAATGGTTTATTGAATCTCGATCGTAGTAATACACATGTTCATGCCAAAAGATATAAGATAGTAATGATGGTACCACCTACTTGTGGCACTGCCACGTAAGTCATATCGGTATAAAACGCATGAAGAAGCTCCATGTTGATGGATCTTTGGGCTCATTCGTTTTGAAAAGTTTGAGACATGCGAACCATGTCTATTGGTGTATATGCATGAAGAAACTCCATGCAAATGGACCGTTTGGACTCACTTGATTTTTGAATCACTTGAGACATGCAAATCATACCACATGGGCAAGATGACTGAAAGCCTCGGTTTCAGTAAAATGGAACCAGAAAGCAACTTGCTGGAAGTAATACATTTTGATGTGTGCAGTCCAATGAGTGCTGAGGCGTGTAGTGGATATCGTTATGTTCTTACTTCACAGATGATTTGAGTAGATGTTGAGTATATTTACTTGATGAATCACGAGTCTGAATTATTGAAAGGTTCAAGTAATTTCAGGGTGAAGTTGTAAGATTGTCGTGACAAGAGGATAAAATATTTATGATATGATCATAGAGATGAATATCTGAATTACGAGTTTGGCACAGAATTAAGACATTGTGGAAATTGTTTCACAACTAATACAGCTTGGAACACCATAGTGTGATGGTGTGTCCGAACATCATAATTGCACCCTATTGGATATGATGCATACCATGATGTCTCTTATCGAATTACCACGATAGTTTATGGGTTAGGCATTAGAGACAACCACATTCACTTTAAATAGGGCACCACGTAATTCCAATGAGATGACACCGTATGAACTATGGTTTAGAGAAACCTAAGCTGTCATTTCTTAAAAGTTTGGGGCTGCGACGCTTATGTGAAAAAGTTTCAGGCTGATAAGCTCGAACCCAAAGCGGATAAATGCATTTTCATAGGACACCCAAAAACAGTTGGGTATACCTCCTGTCTCAGATCCGAAAGCAATTGTTTCTAGAATCCGGTCCTTTCTCGAGGAAAAGTTTCTCTCGAAAGAATTGAGTGGGAGGATGGTGGAGACTTGATGAGGTTATTAAACCGTCTCTTCAACTAGTGTGTGGCAGGGCGCAGAAAGTTGTTCCTGTGGCACCTACACCAATTGAAGTGGAAGCTTATGATAGTGATCATGAAACTTTAGATCAAGTCACTACCAAACCTCGTGGGATGACAAGGATGCGTGCTACTTCAGAGTGGTACGTAATCCTGTCTTGGAAGTCATGTTGCTAGACAACAATGAACCTACGAGCTATGGAGAAGCGATGGTGGGCCCGGATTCCGATAAATGGCTCGAGGCCATATAATCCGAGAGAGGATCCATCTATAAAAACAAAGTGTAGACTTTGGAAGAACTACTTGATGGTCGTAAGGCTGTTAGGTACATATGGATTTTAAAAGGAAGACGGACAATGATGGTAAGTATCACCATTAAGAAAGCTCGACTTGTCGTTAAGATGTTTTCCGACAAGTTCAAGGAGTTGACTACAATGAGACTTTCTCACCCGTAGCGATGCTAAGAGTCTGTTGGAATTATGTTAGCGATTACTGCATTATTTATGAAATCTTGCAGATAGGATGTCAAAACATTGTTTCCTCGACGATTTTCTTGAGGAAAGGTTGTATGTGATACAACCGGAAGGTTTTGTCAATCCAGAAAGATGCTAATAAGTATGCAAAGCTCCAGCAATCCTTCTGAGGACTGGAGTAAGCATCTCGGAGTTGGAATGTATGCTTTGATAATGATCAAAGATTTTGGGTTTGTACAAAGTTTATGAGAAATTTGTATTTCCAAAGAAGTGAGTGGGAGCACTATAGAATTTCTGATGAGTATATGTTGTTGACATATTGTTGATCAGAAATGACATAGAATTTCTGGAAAGCATATAGGGTTATTTGGAAAGTGTTTTTCAATGGAAAGCCTGGATTAAGCTACTTGAACATTGAGCATCAAGATCTATAAGGATAGATCAAAACGCTTAATAGTACTTTCAAATGAGCACATACCTTGACATGATCTTGAAGGTGTTCAAGATGGATCAGTCAAAGAAGGAGTTCTTGCCTGAGTTGTAAGGTATGAAGTTAAGACTTAAAGCTCGACCACGGCAAAATAGAGAGAAAGGACGAAGGTCATCCCCTATGCTTAAGACATAGGCTCTATAGTATGCTATGCTGTGTACCGCACCTGAAGTGTGCCTTGCCATGAGTCAGTCAAGGGGTACAAGAGTGATCTAAGAATGGATCACAGGACAACGGTCAAAGTTATCCTTAGTAACTAGTGGACTAAGGAATTTTCTCGATTATGGAGGTGATAAAGAGTTCGACGTAAAGAGTTACGTCGATGCAAGCTTAACACCTATCCGGATAGCTCTGAGTAGAGATACCGGATACGTATAATGGAGCAACAATTTAGAATAGCTCCAAGTAGAACAGTTATTTGAAATGGCTCCAAATATAGCGTAGTAGCTGCATCTACAAGATGACATAGAGATTTGCGAAGTACATACGGATCTGAAAGATTCAGACCCGTTGACTATAACATCTCTCACAAGCATAACATGATCAAACCCAGAACTCATCGAGTGTTAATCACATGGTAATGTGAACTAGATTATTGACTCTAGTAAACTCTTTGGGTGTTAGTCACATGGGGATGTGACCTTGAGTGTTAGTCACATAGCGATGTGAACTGGATTATTGACTCTAGTGCAAGTGGGAGACTGTTGGAAATATTCCCTAGAGGCAATAATAAATTATTTATTATTATTATATTTCCTTGTTCATGATAATCGTTTATTATCCATGCTAGAATTGTATTGATAGGAAACTCAGATACATGTGTGGATACATAGACAACACCATGTCCCTAGTAAGCCTCTAGTTGACTAGCTCGTTGATCAATAGATGGTTACGGTTTCCTGACCATGGACATTGGATGTCGTTGATAACGGGATCACATCATTAGGAGAATGATGTGATGGACAAGACCCAATCCTAAGCATAGCACAAGATCGTGTAGTTCGTATGCTAAAGCTTTTCTAATGTCAAGTATCATTTCCTTAGACCATGAGATTGTGCAACTCCCGGATACCGTAGGAGTGCTTTGGGTGTGCCAAATGTCACAACGTAACTGGGTGGCTATAAAGGTACACTACAGGTATCTCCGAAAGTGTCTGTTGGGTTGGCACGAATCGAGAGTGGGATTTGTCACTCCGTGTAAACGGAGAGGTATCTCTGGGCCCACTCGGTAGGACATCATCATAATGTGCACAATGTGATCAAGGAGTTTATCACGGGATGATGTGTTACGGAACGAGTAAAGAGACTTGCCGGTAACGAGATTGAACAAGGTATCGGGATACCGACGATCGAATCTCGGGCAAGTGTCGTACCGATAGACAAAGGGAATTGTATACGGGATTGATTAAGTCCTTGACATCGTGGTTCATCCGATGAGATCATCGTGGAACATGTGGGAGCCAACATGGGTATCCAGATCCCGCTGTTGGTTATTGACCGGAGAGTCATCTCGGTCATGTCTGCATGTCTCCCGAACCCGTAGGGTCTACACACTTAAGGTTCGGTGACGCTAGGGTTATAGAGATATTAGTATGCGGTAACCCGAAAGTTGTTCGGAGTCCCGGATGAGATCATGGACGTCACGAGGAGTTCCAGAATGGTCCGGAGGTAAAGAATTATATATAGGAAGTGCTATTTCGGCCATTGGGACAAGTTTCGGGGTCACCGGTATTGTACCGGGACCACCGGAAGGGTCCCGGGGGTCCACCGGGTGGGGCCACCTGCCCCGGGGGGCCACATGGGCTGTAGGGGGTGCGCCTTGGCCTATATGGGCCAAGGGCACCAGCCCCAAGAGGCCCATGCGCCAAGAGAAGAGGGAAAGGAAGAGTCCTAAAGGGGGAAGGCACCTCCTAGGTGCCTTGGGGAGGATGGACTCCTCCCTTGGCTGCACCCTTCCTTGGAGGAAGGGCCAAGGCTGCGCCCCCCCTCTCCCTTGGCCCTATATATAGTGGGGGGAAGGGAGGGCAGCATAACCTAAGCCCTGGCGCCTCCCTCTCCCTCCCACGACACATCTCCCTCCTCCCGCAGCGCTTGGCGAAGCCCTGTTGGAATCCCGCTACTTCCACCACCACGCCGTCGTGCTGCTGGATCTCCATCAACCTCTCCTCCCCCCTTGCTGGATCAAGAAGGAGGAGACGTCGCTGCTCCGTACGTGTGTTGAACGCGGAGGTGCCGTCCGTTCGGCGCTAGGATCATCGGTGATTTGGATCACGACGAGTACGACTCCATCAACCCCGTTCTCTTGAACGCTTCCGCGCACGATCTACAAGGGTATGTAGATCCACTCCTCCCTCGTTGCTAGATGACTCCATAGATAGATCTTGGTGACATGTAGGAAAATTTTGAATTTATGCTACGTTACCCAACCGCAGGTATGGTTGAGGTTTTCTGGGGCCCCATCTAAGCCTTTGCAGGATGTTCGAGTTGTGGCCAGTATGGGTATCATGGTTGGGAAGACGGAGAGAGTGGAAATGGCTTTCACTCGTGCTCATGGAGTGGCCCGGATCTTGGTGAGTGTTCTGAATGTTGATTTCGTGCCTGATGTGGTCCACTGGACATATAGGGGAGAGGTATTTCCGCTTGACATAGAGTTCGAGGACACTGAGATGTTTGCTGAGGAGGTTAATGGGGATGATGTTGATATGCACGAGAGTGACGACGGTGCAGGAGCCAAGGGGGCATCGGCCGAGTCCGCTCAAGAGGGGTCAACCGGGTCTCGCCCAGATGCTCAGTTGCCGGGGGAGGGGACCGGGGTTGAGCCGGCACCCTCACCTTCGGTGCCTATGACGTCACTACGATTTGGGTCTTTTGAGCCTGCTTCTGCGCCTCCCAGACTTTGGAGTGATCGGGTGGAGACTGATGATATGTTTGAACACACGCTTCCTTTGTTGGACTTTGAGGGGGCTGCAGTTCGGGAAGGAGAGCCGGAGGTCGCTTCTATTTCCCTTGCTTCACCGGTGGTCGTGGCTCCGGTGATGTCTTCTACGTTCGAGGTGGGCCTTGGGGGGGGGGGTCAGGGCAGGTGGCCTCGACTTCTCCATTCCCTGTACCGACGCCGGTGACGCCGCTCGCGTCGGGGTCGCCCAACGCTGGGAGTGGGAGCCCGAGGCAGGCAGCCTTGGCTCTTCCTCCTCAGGTCTTGGCGGTGGCACCCGCGTCTCCTGAGGCGCTGGCAGAGGGGGGGGGGTTGGGCCAGGTGGCCCTAGTCCTCCCTTTCTCCACTGCGGTCAGGAGGATCGCGCCTCCTGCGACTTCGACGCTTCGCTCCGAGCCGATGGGTGGGGCAGGGGGAGGGAGCGGGCAGGTGGCCCCAGCTGTCCTGTCTCTTGTCCTACCTGCGGGAAACTTGTCCGAGGGCCCTGGGAGCCCGCAGCCGCCTCCTCTGTTCACTAGAGAGGAGGTTGTTGCCTTTGGCGGGATCCCGGACCCGGTCTCGACGGGGAGACGGATGAGTGCTCGCGTTCAGGACCTTCCGGAGGTGGATGATATGCAGCAGCGGTGCGCTATGAGGGCGGCTAAGCTTCATAATGCTGCGATATCTTCTGGTATGTCCGTCAACATATCTAATTCTTTATTGCATTTTTCTCATGAGGACATTATTAATAATGCGAACCAATTAGGAGTTTCACTTGGTGCTACTGCTAATGAGATCTCTAATTCGGTGAATGATATGTTAGATTTGGAGGCGGAGCGTGCCTTAGAGACTATTCGTAATCTTGCAGTGGTTAAACCCATGAATGATGAGGAGATTGATGCTTT
Organism: Triticum urartu; assembly: GCF_056163025.1. NCBI lineage: Eukaryota > Viridiplantae > Streptophyta > Magnoliopsida > Poales > Poaceae > Triticum > Triticum urartu. The sequence goes on along the minus strand of NC_141877.1, from coordinate 639,145,610 downwards.
AGGGGTTAGAGTGCTAGATAATCTGTGTGCAGATCTAGCACCTTCTAATCAGGAGTCTGAGGACGATGATGTGCCTTTAGATGTTCCAGCTGTTAGTTCCGTTCAGCCCGGTTATGAGGACTGGGCGACAGAGCCCACTATGCCAAAGCGTAAGTGGAAACGGAAGATTTATCCCGATTCTGCAGTTCGTAGGACTACTAAAAAATTCCATGATGAACTATGAAAGGAATCTTTTGGAATAGCAGAGGTCTGAAAGACTTGGCTAAAAGAAGGTTTCTTGCTGAGGCTTCTCTGGAACACCGGTTAGATTTTATTGCTTTATCAGAAACTGGTCGAGATAATTTTGCGCCACAGTTTCTATCCTCTCTTGTGGGTGGTATTGATTTCGATTGGCATTGCCTCCCTCCGCGAGGAAGATCAGGAGGTATCTTATTGGGTGTGAGATGCGACTCCCTTGAAGTCCGGAGTGTAGTAATGGGCGACTTCGCGGTAAAGTTTCGAGTTAGGTCTAAAGTTGATGGGTTCAACTGGGCATTGGTGGCGGTTTATGGTGCCGCACAGCCCGAACTTAAACCGGACTTTCTAGCGGACCTGGTTCGGATCTGTGGATCCGAGCAGCTTCCGTTGTTGGTCGGGGGTGATTTCAATATCATTAGGAGGAGAGAGGAGAAAAATAATGATAATTTCGACGGCAGGTGGTCGTTTATGTTCAATACCATTATTGAAAGCTTGGATCTAAGGGAGATAGAGCTTTCTGGTAGAAAGTTTACCTGGGCTAATGCTTTGCCAAACCCGACATATGAAAAGCTTGATCGAGTTCTCGCGAGCATGGAGTGGGAACAGAAGTTCCCTCTTGTTACGGTGCAAGCTCTCACGCGGGGAATTTCTGATCACACACCATTGTTCGTCGACTCAGGGGCTTTCTGGTAGAAAGTTTACCTGGGCTAATGCTCTGCCAAACCCGACATATGAAAAGCTTGATCGAGTTCTCGCGAGCGTGGAGTGGGAACAGAAGTTCCCTCTTGTTACGGTGCAAGCTCTCACTCGGGGAATTTCTGATCACACACCATTGTTCGTCGACTCAGGGGAGCCGAACCATTTAGGAAACAAAAACACCTTTTCATTTGAGATGGCCTGGTTCGAACGCGAGGGGTTCTTCGACCTCATAGCCAGGGAATGGGCTAAGGGGGTAGGAGGAAGGACGGCGGTCGAGCGTTGGCAGAATAAGATTAGGCATTTGAGAAGTTTCTTACGGGGTTGGGCTAAGCACCTCAGTGGGGTGTATAAGATCGAGAAGGATAGGCTCCTTTCTCTTGTACAGGCCCTGGACATAAAAGCCGAACCCGCAATTTTGCTGCCTCCTGAGCTTCAGGTCAAAAATGAGGCGGAGAAGAGGCTGAAAGAACTTCTCCGCGAAGAAGAATTGAAGTGGGCTTCGCGAGCTAAGGTCCGCAAAGTGGTCCAAGGGGACGCAAATACTCAATTCTTTCACCTCATTGCTAATGGTAAGCACAGAAAGAAGCGGATCTTTCAGCTTGAACAGGATGAGGGTACGATTTTAGGTCAAGATAATCTCAAAACCTATATTACCGAGTATTATAGACAGTTATTTGGACCTCCGGAGGATAATTGCGTGTCCCTCGATGAGTCCAGGACTGAGGATGTGCCTCAGCTGTCTGCTGCTGATAATGATATCCTGGTTGCCCCGTTCTCAGAGAAGGAGGTGTTCGATGCTATTGCACAAATGAAAAACAATAAGGCTCCCGGACCGGATGGGTTCCCGGCTGAGTTCTATAAAAAGTGCTGGCACATTATTAAGGGGGATTTACTACCTATGTTTTATGATCTCTTCTCTGGACAGCTTCAATTATTTCACCTGAATTTTGGAACTATCACATTGCTCCCTAAGAAAACGGATGCTGTGAGAATTGAGCAGTTCAGACCGATCTGCCTCCTCAATGTTAGTTTTAAAATCTTCACCAAGGCCGGGACCAATAGGCTCACACAGATTGCACATTCTGTGGTGAAACAATCCCAAACCACTTTCATGCCGGACAGGAACATCCTTGAAGGGGTGGTTGTTCTTCATGAAACGCTCCATGAAATCCATTCCAAAAAATTAGATGGAGTAATTTTTAAGGTGGATTTCAAAAAAGCGTACGATAAGGTCAAATGGCCATTCCTCCAACAAGCATTGCGTATGAAGGGTTTTGATGAAGCCTGGCGCCAACAGGTCGAATCCTTTACGCAAAAACGGAGTGTGGGAATTAAAGTGAATGACGATATAGGTCATTACTTCCAGACACATAAAGGCCTCAGACAAGGAGATCCGATGTCCCCTATCTTGTTTAACATTGTGGTGGATATGTTAGCAATTTTGATAGGGAGGGCAAGGAGAATGGTCAAGTGGGTGGTTTGGTATCTCATCTCATTGATGGAGGTGTTTCCATCCTTCAATACGCAGATGATACAATCATCTTTATGGAGCATGATTTGGCCAAGGCGAGAAATATGAAGCTGGTGTTATGCCTTTTTGAACAATTGACCGGGTTAAAGATTAACTTTCATAAGAGCGAGTTGTTTTGCTTTGGTAGATTCAAAGACGACCAGGAGTCTTATAGGCAATTGTTTGGGTGCGAGTTGGGGAGTTTACCTTTCTCATACCTTGGTATTCCGATACAGCATCGTAGGCTAACAAACAGAGAATGGAAGTGCATCGAGGATCGATTTGAGAAAAAACTGAGCTGCTGGAAGGGTAAGCTCATGTCATACGGAGCCCGTTTGATATTGATTAATTCGGTGCTCACGAGTATGCCTATGTTCCTCTTATCATTTTTTGAGGTCCCAGTTGGTGTTAGGAAAAGACTGGACTTCTATCGGTCGCGTTTCTTCTGGCAGGGTGATGATCTTAAAAGAAAATACCGGCTTGCTAAATGGGACATCATCTGTTGACCGAAAGACCAAGGGGGTCTTGGTATTGAAAATCTTGAAGTCAAGAACAGATGCCTTCTTAGTAAGTGGTTGTGGAAGCTTTCTTCCGGGACTGAGGCCATGTGGGCGCAGATCCTCCGCAGCAAGTACCTCCAGACTAAAACATTATCCCAGGTCACAGTCAGACCAACTGATTCGCCTTTCTGGAAAGGACTAATGAAAGTGAAACAATCAATGTTCAATAGTGAAAGAACATGCGGTGCCCCATGTTTGGTTTTGGTAATTGATGACAATCTCTATGGACTAATGGTTGCCTTGAGTTATATTTGAAGGTTTTGTCCATAGGCTTTTCTTGGAGTACATGTGTTGGTTTCAAGGAGAGTTTGTGTCGACCAAGGTGTTATTCAAGGAATTATCCAAAGATTGGTCATGTGAGAGTTGAGCTTATTGCAAGCATGTCTTGAAGAAGAAGATTATGTGATCATTCATGTCTACCTTCAAGACATCATTCAAATGAAGAGAATTGGAAAGGTTCAAGGATGATCAAGACTAAGTCAAGAGTGAATCAAGTTGATCAACTCACAAAGCGCAGAAGATGTACCGAGAGGGATCAAGTGATCCCATGGTATGGTAACAATTGTCAATTATGCTTTGTGTACTAACCCATGGTCTTCGTGAGAGTTCTTTGTGGGGTTAGGTTGCGGTGCACAAGTTCAAGTGGAGCATCACGAAGAGATCAAATGCTTGAAGCTTGCCGTCCTTTGTGGTGATAATGGACTTGTGAAGATGTGCGGAAGAGTGGCTCACCCATAGTGGAGTATGGGGGAGCAATCAACTAGTCTTCATCGAGTCAACACAATCAAGAAAGGTGGTCCAACTTGAGGGAGTCAAGATTGTCATCATCTAGCTCAAGTGGACCATGTGCAAGGAAAAGGTTTGCCCTTGATAGTTTTTCTATTTTACAGGTCTCATGATGGTAGTTGGGAGACCGTGTTATAGGATCGATTGCCGTACTATCAAGGGGGGCTCTCGATGAGTAGCTTGATCGTATCGTTCGTAGAGAGCTCAAACCATTGCATCCTTGCATCATCTTTCTTGGTTCTTGTTTGGTTCTCTTTGTGAGTCTTAGAGCTTATGGTCATCTTGATGACAAGCTCGAGTTCATCGAAAACGGAGTTCACATGCATCTTCTATGATGTTTTCGATGTTGGAGGTTTTGCCGGTTCTTCTCAGTTGGAGGTTTCACTCCTCTATTTGTTGGCATACCTCCCCTGCCTCTTCTTACTATATCCAGTCGCTGTTTTGATGCTACTCGTCGTCTTGTTTCCAACAAGCTTGAGTTTGCTCAATTCGGAGCTCATATGCAGAAGTTATGGCAGTTCTGGTTTTCTTGAGAGTGGTTTTTGTCTGGTCCCAGCGGTAGTACCGCGTGCCCCAGCGGTAGTACCGCTTGGAGCTCTCAGCCGTTGTACCGCTTCTTTCGGGCGGTGGTACCGCCAACTTGCTCAGCAAAGACTTGGGCGGTTGTTCCGGCCAGGCACCGCCCAAGTACCGGTCAGGACTCTGTTTTGATGCGGTACTCGGGCGGTGGTGGCCCGGTTGGTCCGGTCGTACCGGTACCACCGGTGTCCGGAGCGGTTCGACCGCTCAGGACTTAGCCGCCCGAGCGCTCAAGGCCATGCGGTTGCACCGGCCCGGTATCGCTCGACTACCGTACTCAGGGGTGACTCCCTTCTGTTCCTATGCGGTGGTTGAGCGATGGCTGGGCGGTTGGTCCGGTTGTTCTTCTCAACCGGTGCTACCGCCTGATCGCCCGGTTGTACCGCCTAGTAGGGTTCTGCACGTATACTGTGAGTCCCGGTTGTACCGGGACCAGGAGCGGTAGTACCGCTCGTGTGCGGGTTGAGCACATAACGGTTGGATTTTCCCCCTCCTATAAAAAGGGGGTCTTCTTCCCCATTGAACCTAATCTTTTGAGCTCGTGTTCTTCCCTCATTGTTGACCTTCTTTGAGCTTGCTAACTCTCAATCCCTCCATGGATTCTTGCTAGTTTTTGAGGGAAAAGAGAGAGGAGATCTAGATCCACATTTCCACCAATCACTTTCTCCTTTATGTGAGGGGAAACCCTTGGATCTAGATCTTGGAGTTCTTGGTGTTCTCCTTCTTGTTCTTTCTCTCATTTTCCTTCCTAGCATTAGTTGCTCCGGTGGGATTTGAGAGAGAAGGACTTGGGCACTCCGTGTGCCCTTGCCATTGCATTTGGTGCATCGGTTTGAGTTCTCCACGGTGATACGTGGAAGTGAAGTTTGAGAAGCTTATTACTCTTGGGTGTTTGGGCACCCTAGAGCTTGTTCCTCTTGGGTGCCTTGGCGCCCTAGACGGTTGGTGTTGTTCGGAGCTCAATCATTGTGGTGTAAAGCTCCGGGCAAGCGTCGGGGTCTCCAATTAGGTTGTGGAGATCGCCCCGAGCAATTTGACGGGTACCGGTGACCGCCCCCAAGGGTTGCCAAAGTGTACGGGTTCGGTGACCGCCCCCAAGGGTTGCCATTTGTACGGGTTTGGTGACCGCCCTCAAGGGTCCCTTAGTGGAATCACGGCATCTTGCATTGTGCGAGGGCGTGAGGAGATTACGGTGGCCCTAGTGGCTTCTTGGGAAGCATTGTGCCTCCACACCGCTCCAAACGGAGATTAGCATCCGCAAGGGTGTGAACTTCGGGATACATCATCGTCTCCGCGTGCCTCGGTTATCTCTTACCCGAGCTCTTTACTTATGCACTTTACTTTGTGATAGCCATATTGTTTCTTGTCATATATCTTGCTATCACATAGTTGCTTATCTTTCTTAGCATAAGTTGTTGGTGCACATAGGTGAGCCTAGTTGTTTTAGGTTTTGTGCTTGACAAATTAACCGCTAGGTTTATTCCGCATTTGTTCAAGCCTAAATCGTAATTGTTTTAAAATGCCTATTCACCCCCCTGTAGGCGACATCCACGATCTTTCAATTGGTATCAGAGCCTCGTCTCTCTTTGTTAGGCTTAACCGCCTATAGAGTAAAGATGTCGACTAGGGGATTAGGATTCTCTCACACTCTTAGTTTTGATGGCACAAATTTTGATGTTTGGGTAATTCGCATGCTTAATCTCTTTAGGGTCATGGACCCAAATTTAGAGCGAATTGTAGATATGGGTTTTTCTCCTCCAAAGTATCCTCAAAGATTATCTTTAGAGGATGAGAAACACTCTTATCTCAATGCTCAAGCTTCTAATGTGCTTTTCGATGCTTTGAGCAATGTAGTTATATTTCAACTCATGCCGTTCCAGGATGCTCATGAGTTGTGGACAAAGCTTCAAGATAAATATGGCGTGTCCAAGATTTGTGGGGATGATTGTTCTCTCTCCACCTCCGGTCGTATAGTCTTCTCAACTTCTTCTACTTCACCTACATGTGGATTGCCACAAGGTAATGTTATGGTGAGTAGTGTTGGTCATTGCAATGATGATAGTGTGCTTATCGTTGATGACTCTTCATCACTATCTTGTTGCAATGCTCCATCTTTGTACTTTAGCACTTCGAGCACTCCAAATGTCTCACATGCTTGTGTTGATAGTTCTTGCATATCATGTAGAAATTGCTTGACTAAATCTCATGATGATATGCTTGCTATGCCTTGTTGCCATGATAAAAATGTATCTATTTCCTCGAGTTGTTGTGCTAACAATGTAGAGGAAACCCAACACTCCATGGAACAAGATGTGGTTTTAAATGGTGCTTCAAGGGATCCTACATCATCATCTATTGCTTTTTTCCTTATGGCTAAGGCTTCAAAGGTATCTCCTACTTTGAAACCCAATATGTCTCTTGATGATGATGTTGATGCTAATGATGATGAGGATAATGATGAAGAGAATGATAGTGTTGCCTCCTTAAAAATTAAGGGGGAAATAGTTTTTAAAGCTCTTCATAAAAATAAAATTGCTCGTTCCAACTTCATGGAAATCATGTCCATTGCCATTGAGGGCAAGAAGTATATTGATGAGTTGGAATCTCGTCTTGAGGAGCATGAGGTCACCATTGATAAAATGGAAGGTTATGAGCGTGATTACGCTAATGAAATTGCGGACCTCTCTCAAGCTCTTGAACTTGAACAAACCACCAAGGAATCTCTTGAGGAGACTTTTGCTCTAGAATTATCTAGAGTGAGGGAATCTCGTGATAGAGCTCTTGAGGTGGCCAATGATTTTGAAACTAAAAATGAGGAGCTTGAAGTTGCGCATGCTAAACTCCTTGAGGACTTTGAGCACCTCGAAAATGGCTCAAGGGTCATTAGGAGTGAGCTCATCAAACTCACCGAGTCTCATGCTCAACTTAAAGCTTCATATTCTAAAGAGCTTGCCAAGTTGTCTTCTCCTCTTGTTGCTAATGATGATGCTTGTGCTACTAACTCTATCTCTTGTGAAGCATCCATATTGAAGGAGAATGTTGAGCTAAGGGCTCAACTTGAGTTGCTATCTAGCAATTATGGAATGTTGGAAGAAAATCATGTAAAGCTCACAAGCTCCAATGATGATCTTCTAGTATCCCATAATGTGCTACAATTAGCTCATGAGGCCATGCTTGCTAAGGTAACATCTAGTGAGCCTCATGTGGATACTAGCACTACTTCTAGTCAAAATGCTATATTGCCAGGTGCTAGTCCTTGTAATTCATCTACTCACAATGTTGGTACATCTTGTGATGAATTGCTTTTCTTGCCTTGTTGCTCTAACGATGAAGCTTATACTTACTCTAGTACTTGTGTTGAGACTAACCATGTAGAGGAAATCAAAGAGCTCAAGGCCCAAGTCACTTCTTTGAAGAAAGACTTGGAAAAGAGTCATGAAGGGAAATCCACACTCAACAATATCTTGAGTGTGCAAAAATCCCCCAATGACAAAGGTGGACTTGGATTCAACTCCAATAAAAAGAAGAAGCCCAAGATGATCAAGAAGAAGGGCCAAGAACAAGTCAAGAATTCGTCCAAGATTATTTGCTTCAAGTGCAAAGTAGAAGGGCATCATGTTAGATCTTGCCCATTGAAGAAGAAGCCCATTAGTGACAAGCAACAAGGGAAGCGGCCACAAGTTCACTCTCATTCTCAACCTCAAGTTGAAGAAAGGCCTCTTCCCAAGAAGACTCAAGCTAATGCTTCTCAAGTTGAGAAATCAAGTGAGAAGAAAGTGAAGAGTAGACGTTGCTACCTATGTCATGAGAAAGGTCACCTCGCTTCCTCATGCACTAGTGGTAACTTATCCAACTCAATTATTATTGATGATGTCTATTCTCTTGGGAAGGATAAGGTTGGCAATGTGTTCGCCAAATTTGTTGGTGCTCAAAGTGGTGTCAAGAAAAGAACCATTTGGGTAGCCAAGCCTATTGTGACTAACCTCTTAGGACCCAACTTGGTTGGGGACCAACTATCTCATACTTGATCAATAGGTGTTTGCCCTTGATAGTTTTTCTATTTTACCGGTCTCATGATGGTAGTTGGGAGACCGGGTTATAGGATCGATTGCCGTACTATCAAGGGGGGCTCTCGATGAGTAGCTTGATCGTATCGTTCGTAGAGAGCTCAAACCATTGCATCCTTGCATATCTTTCTTGGTTCTTGTTTGGTTCTCTTTGTGAGTCTTAGAGCTTATGGTCATCTTGATGACAAGCTCGAGTTCATCGAAAACGGAGTTCACATGCATCTTCTATGATGTTTTCGATGTTGGAGGTTTTGCCGGTTCTTCTCGGTTGGAGGTTTCACTCCTGTTTTGATGCTACTCGTCGTCTTGTTTCCAACAAGCTTGAGTTTGCTCAATTCAGAGCTCATATGCAGAAGTTATGGCAGTTCTGGTTTTCTTGAGAGTGGTTTTTGTCTGGTCCCAGCGGTAGTACCGCGTGCCCCAGCGGTAGTACCGCTTGGAGCTCTCAGCCGTTGTACCGCTGCTTTCGGGCGGTGGTACCGCCAACTTGCTCAGCAAAGACTTGGGCGGTTGTTCCGGCCAGGCACCGCCCAAGTACCGGTCAGGCCTCTGTTTTGATGCGGTACTCGGGCGGTGGTGGCCCGGTTGGTCCGGTCGTACCGGTACCACCGGTGTCCGGAGCGGTTCGACCGCTCAGGACTTAGCCGCCCGAGCGCTCAAGGCCATGCGGTTGCACCGGCCCGGTACCGCTCGACTACCGCACTCAGGGGTGACTCCCTTCTGTTCCTATGCGGTGGTTGAGCGGTGGCTGGGCGGTTGGTCCGGTTGTTCTTCTCAACCGGTGCTACCGCCTGATCGCCCGGTTGTACCGCCTGGTAGGGTTCTGCACGTATACTGTGAGTCCCGGTTGTACCGGGACCAGGAGCGGTAGTACCGCTCGTGTGCGGGCTGAGCACATAACGGTTGGATTTTCCCCCTCCTATAAAAAGGGGGTCTTCTTCCCCATTGAACCTAATCTTTTGAGCTCGTGTTCTTCCCCCATTGTTGACCTTCTTTGAGCTTGCTAACTCTCAATCCCTCCATGGATTCTTGCTAGTTTTTGAGGGAAAAGAGAGAGGAGATCTAGATCCACATTTCCACCAATCACTTTCTCCTCTATGTGAGGGGAACCCCTTGGATCTAGATCTTGGAGTTCTTGGTGTTCTCCTTCTTGTTCTTCCTCTCATTTTCCTTCCTAGCATTAGTTGCTCCGGTGGGATTTGAGAGAGAAGGACTTGGGCACTCCGTGTGCCCTTGCCATTGCATTTGCTGCATCGATTTGAGTTCTCCACGGTGATACGTGGAAGTGAAGTTTGAGAAGCTTATTACTCTTGGGTGTTTGGGCACCCTAGAGCTTGTTCCTCTTGGGTGCCTTGGCGCCCTAGACGGTTGGTGTTGTTCGGAGCTCAATCATTGTGGTGTAAAACTCCGGGCAAGCGTCGGGGTCTCCAATTAGGTTGTGGAGATCGCCCCTAGCAATTTGACGGGTATCGGTGACCGCCCCCAAGGGTTGCCAAAGTGTACGGGTTCGGTGACCGCCCCCAAGGGTTGCCATCTGTACGGGTTCGGTGACCGCCCTCAAGGGTCCCTTAGTGGAATCACGGCATCTTGCATTGTGCGAGGGCGTGAGGAGATTACGGTGGCCCTAGTGGCTTCTTGGGAAGCATTGTGTCTCCACACCGCTCCAAACGGAGATTAGCATCCGCAAGGGTGTGAACTTCGGGATACATCATCGTCTCCGCGTGCCTCGGTTATCTCTTACCCGAGCTCTTTACTTATGCACTTTACTTTGTGATAGCTATATTGTTTCTTGTCATATATCTTGCTATCACATAGTTGCTTATCTTTCTTAGCATAAGTTGTTGGTGCACATAGGTGAGCCTAGTTGTTTTAGGTTTTGTGCTTGACAAATTAACCGCTAGGTTTATTCCGCATTTGTTCAAGCCTAAATCGTAATTGTTTTAAAACGCCTATTCACCCCCCCCTCTAGGCGACATCCACGATCTTTCAAATAGGACGAGATTTGTTATTGGAAACGGTGCAAGTACACATTTCTGGGAAGATACTTGGCTTGGCGACTCACCTTTAGCCATTCAATATCCGTCTTTATATCGGATTGCTCAACGACGTGAGGTATTTGTGGCAACGGTATTTCAATCTATCCCCCTTAATATTCAGTTTAGACGGTCGCTAGCGGGCAATCGTTGGGAAGAATGGCTCCATCTAGTTAGGAGACTGATGAACGTTTAACTTTCTCACCAACCCGATGAATTACGCTGGAAGTTGACTAGGTCTGGAGTATTTACAGTTAAATCAATGTATATTGATGTTATTAATTCGAACTCCATTCCAACTTCCAAGTATGTTTGGGCAGTCAAAGTTCCTTTAAAAAATTAAAGTGTTTATGTGGTTTGTCCATAAACAAGTTATTTTAACAAAGGACAACTTGATAAAGCGTAATTGGACATGACCTACTAGGTGTAGTTTCTGTGATCGGAATGAGACGATTAAGCATTTATTCTTTGATTGTCTGTTGGCCAAAGTCCTTTGGCGGACTGTCCATATTGCTTTTAATATTACTCCACCGACTTCGGTCAATGCATTATTTGGGACATGGCTTAATGGGGTAGAGCCTGACTTAGCAAGACATATTCGGGTTGGAGTTTGCGCTTTGTTGTGGACTATCTGAAATTGCAGAAATGATTTGGTTTTTAACAGAACATCACAGATTTATCTTTTGCAGATTATTTTCCGAGCTATGGCAGTGATCCGTTCGTGGTCGCTACTCACTCCGATGGAGGCCAGGGAGCGTTTGGTTACTGAATCTTTCCGTTGGGAGATGGTAGTTCGGGATATTTTCAACCGGTTTGGATGGCGGTCATGTAATAGGATAGGCAATTAGTTTACCTATTTATTTTTAGCCAGCCGGTTGTGGCATCTTTTCCTGACTAGTTTGTGTATCTAGCCTTTTTAAGCTCTGTGTGAGCTGCATTTTCCTTCTATCAACTGGAGACTTTGGAACCTTGTTGACACCTTTTGTTATTTGGTTAATAAGATGGCCGTATGCATCACTCTGATGCAGAGGCCGAGAAGCCCCCCCTTTTCGAAAAAGAAAACTAATTCTTCATATCAGCATGTTAAACTTTATCTCATTGACTGGTTCCTTTCTCGTCAAAAACTCTCAATAGTGACGCCTTTACTGACAACGCATGATCAACACGCGGCTGCAGTAACCTACCGCTTAGAGCATCTCTGGCAGAGATCCACTAAAAATCCCAAACCGTAAAACCAGCTTGCGGTACCCCGAAACTGGTTTTACGGGTTGCAAAAGCTTCAACCTGAACAGATCCCCTAAACGATATTGGATAATTAAAAAATATATTTCACGCGAGAATTTGTTCGAGATCACGCGTCAGTTCATCACAAACACAATGCGCACGAAAGGAGACGACTTCATCGAACATACCGAAAGGATTACATACTAAGAGACTTAACTCTAACCCTAGCTCACTTGCCGTAAGCGAGAGGTAATGCTTCACGGCCTACTTGCGCAGCGCCACCACCAGTATAACAATTATGTAGCCGTGTAAGAACCTGATGTTGAACAACAACATTACACTGGCAAAAGACTGCAAACTGTGGCTGGCTTTGATTCAGCTCAGCCGCGGCACGAATCGGTCGTTTAAACAGCAGGAAAAACAAGTTGTTACCTAAAAAAACAAAGGGATGTAACGCGCGCTTACTAATCAGCGACTGAACTTGACACTTTGCAACACTATCAAGACATGGAATGATGAACGGCAATCAATAGCAGGTCAGCAGGACATGCCAAAAATTGTAGCGTGCTGTTCTTCAAGCTTCTGGAGCCAGATAGACTACCTTCCCCACTGCAATTCCCTCCTTGGACATGTGAGTGCTGCTATGATATGGTACTTCTTCAGATGCAGACAGATGGCCTTATGTACACCTTGAGCAAGTAACAATTCAACGATTAACATAATTCAAAATAATCAAGTGTACGGTATGTACTGGCTGCAGCAACTACTTACTACCTTAAAAGGACCGTGGAGGGAGGAGACAGACAAAGTTGTAGAAGCAAGTAAAGGTGCAACCAGAAGAAAACGCACATCCTCACGCGAGCTCGCAAGGCACCCATTGTTTCACTCTTGGGCTTAGCTCGCTAGGAACCGAGGTTGACCACTCCTCCAGGTCTGGAAGGGGACCCGTCAACGCGACGTAGTTTACACTCTCCTTCTCCGAAAGTCTCTTCCAGTTTAGCTGCGATATAGGGTCGTATCATCAGCAGGACATCATTTCGCACCAACAGTCGAAAATATATAGTTTCAGTGGTCTGGTAACTATTACTCTTACCTGCCCAGGGAACGCGGAGCACAGAGCCTTGATTGTAGGATTCTGGACCCAAGACGAAACACCCGTGTTAGCAGCAAGAGATACGGGGGTATCTGCTCCGCCGCAGTTGACCATGATTCGACCATCTGGCATGAGCTTTTTTGCAATCTCTAGCCAAGTTTCAGCCTGTGACAATGTTGACATTACATTAAACCCAGCGCAAATCAGAGTGTACTATGTAGTTTGGTGAATGAAGTAAATACTCCATACAAATATAGCACCCAAGAACTTACAAATCTCAGAAGTATGTTTTGTCATAAGAATACAAAAGCTTTATATAAATTTAGTTTGGTATAAGCATCATATCAGAGTATTCTTGAACACACCAATGTTTCCTCGAACACGAGAGTTGCTAAGGTTGCAAGAAGTAGCTAACTTTTGTTAGCGTCTCCCTAGAGCAGAGATCCTCGAGGTCCTAGATCACTTTTATGCATTTGCATGTGCTCTAGTATTTACTTTGGGATGTGTAAGCACATTTTCTACGTCGGTAAATTAAATACCAGACTGAACTGAGTTTGTGCACTCATTAATACAGCATGATAACAGTTCAAATTCACAAGCACAAAGATATTTGTTGTGGAGCTATGGTGGTTCCTGCATGCTATACCATATAACAATATGACTCTGATGTGTTCCGGAAGGAGCACGAGGTAAATATATATAGTGAAAAATACAAACGAGCCATGGTAGAAATAGAGAATAATAACAAATGAATTAAAAAGGCATGGGATATTTACTTCTTGTAGCTGAGGTAAGACTTTTCCATCAGCAAATAAATCAACAACAACGCCTGCAGGCATGAGCAAGGTACCGTCAGCCTATTGCAAGTCAGTTCCCGAAACTGAAAACTTAAAATGCTTTGAAAAGCTAATTAAAGGCATTCGAAACACTAACATAATAACAGAGTCTAAAATTTATTACAGATAATTATTGAAAAACTGATTACTAAGAGCATGTCATAATTCAATTCCAATAAGGCAGTAAGACATGCATTATGTTTGCATCAGATCAGATGTTCACCAGCAAATCCTCCTTCAACTGTAGCTGATGGGGAAAGTGCATCGCCTATACGCACCGAAAGTGAACCACCTAATTCCGTGGTCTTCTCTAAATTGGACATACCAAAATAATCCCTCGACAATTCAATTATCTGTCATGAAACGATACAGTTTTGCAGGGATGTCAGTTAGGAAAATATAAACAGATGGCTGTATGATTGCGAAAAGCAAAAATCTGAAGAAACGAGGCTGAAAAACATGAATAGTTGTAATAGCATAACCAGTCACACAATCCTGGTAATGCAAGTGTGCTTGAAATAGCATAACCAACATTACAAAAAATTAATGCTCTTCTGACAAGTTTCCAAGACTGCTGTATGACGAAATTGGAAAAATTCTGCAGACTTAAGTCATGTGATCAGTAAACAAATGAAAGGACAGTGAGAACAGTTTTCACCGTCGGATCAATCTCCCATCCAATAAGTTGTATCCAGGGCCAAACTTCTAGCATCATATGTGCTGCTGTCCCAGCACCCTGAAAGAAGCATGTAGAGAAGAAATGAATCACATCTGCAAGTGTGTGAAGAGCTAATTATTTAAATAAGGAGCGCTATGAGCCTATGACACTATGTTGCTTGTGTAAATAGATCACCTACTGTTCTTACAAGGAATTGTGATGCACAATACTCTATACAGACTCATTGCAACTTGTGGAATAGAGAAGTACTAGTGTGTAAAACATCTCCTCAACTCCCCCTAAGCATACTATAGGATGTAATCCCAGAAGCAGCTTCACAGAAACAATAAAGAACAGGAGTATAGCTGAGAAATGTCAGAGAAGGGGTTTACCAAACCTAGAAGTGCAACAGGACCACGTGGAACAACGGGAGGTAGGCTGACGAACTCATCCTGAATGATAGCAAAAGCAAACATGTTATAAGAATTTACATCCAATAGCTGCTTTGAGCAATTGAACACGGTGTTGGAAGACGATTAAAACATTTTTTCTGTGCGCAGATCCTCCGCAGCAAGTACCTCCAGACTAAAACATTATCCCAGGTCACAGTCAGACCAACTGATTCGCCTTTCTGGAAAGGACTAATGAAAGTGAAACAATCAATGTTCAATAGTGAAAGAACATGCGGTGCCCCATGTTTGGTTTTGGTAATTGATGACAATCTCTATGGACTAATGGTTGCCTTGAGTTATATTTGAAGGTTTTGTCCATAGGCTTTTCTTGGAGTACATGTGTTGGTTTCAAGGAGAGTTTGTGTCGACCAAGGTGTTATTCAAGGAATTATCCAAAGATTGGTCATGTGAGAGTTGAGCTTATTGCAAGCATGTCTTGAAGAAGAAGATTATGTGATCATTCATGTCTACCTTCAAGACATCATTCAAATGAAGAGAATTGGAAAGGTTCAAGGATGATCAAGACTAAGTCAAGAGTGAATCAAGTTGATCAACTCACAAAGTGCAGAAGATGTACCGAGAGGGATCAAGTGATCCCATGGTATGGTAACAATTGTCAATTATGCTTTGTGTACTAACCCATGGTCTTCGTGAGAGTTCTTTGTGGGGTTAGGTTGCGGTGCACAAGTTCAAGTGGAGCATCACGAAGAGATCAAATGCTTGAAGCTTGCCGTCCTTTGTGGTGATAATGGACTTGTGAAGATGTGCGGAAGAGTGGCTCACCCATAGTGGAGTATGGGGGAGCAATCAACTAGTCTTCATCGAGTCAACACAATCAAGAAAGGTGGTCCAACTTGAGGGAGTCAAGATTGTCATCATCTAGCTCAAGTGGACCATGTGCAAGGAAAAGGTTTGCCCTTGATAGTTTTTCTATTTTACAGGTCTCATGATGGTAGTTGGGAGACCGGGTTATAGGATCGATTGCCGTACTATCAAGGGGGGCTCTCGATGAGTAGCTTGATCGTATCGTTCGTAGAGAGCTCAAACCATTGCATCCTTGCATCATCTTTCTTGGTTCTTGTTTGGTTCTCTTTGTGAGTCTTAGAGCTTATGGTCATCTTGATGACAAGCTCGAGTTCATCGAAAACGGAGTTCACATGCATCTTCTATGATGTTTTCGATGTTGGAGGTTTTGCCGGTTCTTCTCAGTTGGAGGTTTCACTCCTCTATTTGTTGGCATACCTCCCCTGCCTCTTCTTACTATATCCAGTCGCTGTTTTGATGCTACTCGTCGTCTTGTTTCCAACAAGCTTGAGTTTGCTCAATTCGGAGCTCATATGCAGAAGTTATGGCAGTTCTGGTTTTCTTGAGAGTGGTTTTTGTCTGGTCCCAGCGGTAGTACCGCGTGCCCCAGCGGTAGTACCGCTTGGAGCTCTCAGCCGTTGTACCGCTTCTTTCGGGCGGTGGTACCGCCAACTTGCTCAGCAAAGACTTGGGCGGTTGTTCCGGCCAGGCACCGCCCAAGTACCGGTCAGGACTCTGTTTTGATGCGGTACTCGGGCGGTGGTGGCCCGGTTGGTCCGGTCGTACAGGTACCACCGGTGTCCGGAGCGGTTCGACCGCTCAGGACTTAGCCGCCCGAGCGCTCAAGGCCATGCGGTTGCACCGGCCCGGTATCGCTCGACTACCGTACTCAGGGGTGACTCCCTTCTGTTCCTATGCGGTGGTTGAGCGATGGCTGGGCGGTTGGTCCGGTTGTTCTTCTCAACCGGTGCTACCGCCTGATCGCCCGGTTGTACCGCCTAGTAGGGTTCTGCACGTATACTGTGAGTCCCGGTTGTACCGGGACCAGGAGCGGTAGTACCGCTCGTGTGCGGGCTGAGCACATAACGGTTGGATTTTCCCCCTCCTATAAAAAGGGGGTCTTCTTCCCCATTGAACCTAATCTTTTGAGCTCGTGTTCTTCCCTCATTGTTGACCTTCTTTGAGCTTGCTAACTCTCAATCCCTCCATGGATTCTTGCTAGTTTTTGAGGGAAAAGAGAGAGGAGATCTAGATCCACATTTCCACCAATCACTTTCTCCTTTATGTGAGGGGAAACCCTTGGATCTAGATCTTGGAGTTCTTGGTGTTCTCCTTCTTGTTCTTCCTCTCATTTTCCTTCCTAGCATTAGTTGCTCCGGTGGGATTTGAGAGAGAAGGACTTGGGCACTCCGTGTGCCCTTGCCATTGCATTTGGTGCATCGGTTTGAGTTCTCCACGGTGATACGTGGAAGTGAAGTTTGAGAAGCTTATTACTCTTGGGTGTTTGGGCACCCTAGAGCTTGTTCCTCTTGGGTGCCTTGGCGCCCTAGACGGTTGGTGTTGTTCGGAGCTCAATCATTGTGGTGTAAAGCTCCGGGCAAGCGTCGGGGTCTCCAATTAGGTTGTGGAGATCGCCCCGAGCAATTTGACGGGTACCGGTGACCGCCCCCAAGGGTTGCCAAAGTGTACGGGTTCGGTGACCGCCCCCAAGGGTTGCCATTTGTACGGGTTTGGTGACCGCCCTCAAGGGTCCCTTAGTGGAATCACGGCATCTTGCATTGTGCGAGGGCGTGAGGAGATTACGGTGGCCCTAGTGGCTTCTTGGGAAGCATTGTGCCTCCACACCGCTCCAAACGGAGATTAGCATCCGCAAGGGTGTGAACTTCGGGATACATCATCGTCTCCGCGTGCCTCGGTTATCTCTTACCCGAGCTCTTTACTTATGCACTTTACTTTGTGATAGCCATATTGTTTCTTGTCATATATCTTGCTATCACATAGTTGCTTATCTTTCTTAGCATAAGTTGTTGGTGCACATAGGTGAGCCTAGTTGTTTTAGGTTTTGTGCTTGACAAATTAACCGCTAGGTTTATTCCGCATTTGTTCAAGCCTAAATCGTAATTGTTTTAAAATGCCTATTCACCCCCCTGTAGGCGACATCCACGATCTTTCAATTGGTATCAGAGCCTCGTCTCTCTTTGTTAGGCTTAACCGCCTATAGAGTAAAGATGTCGACTAGGGGATTAGGATTCTCTCACACTCTTAGTTTTGATGGCACAAATTTTGATGTTTGGGTAATTCGCATGCTTAATCTCTTTAGGGTCATGGACCCAAATTTAGAGCGAATTGTAGATATGGGTTTTTCTCCTCCAAAGTATCCTCAAAGATTATCTTTAGAGGATGAGAAACACTCTTATCTCAATGCTCAAGCTTCTAATGTGCTTTTCGATGCTTTGAGCAATGTAGTTATATTTCAACTCATGCCGTTCCAGGATGCTCATGAGTTGTGGACAAAGCTTCAAGATAAATATGGCGTGTCCAAGATTTGTGGGGATGATTGTTCTCTCTCCACCTCCGGTCGTATAGTCTTCTCAACTTCTTCTACTTCACCTACATGTGGATTGCCACAAGGTAATGTTATGGTGAGTAGTGTTGGTCATTGCAATGATGATAGTGTGCTTATCGTTGATGACTCTTCATCACTATCTTGTTGCAATGCTCCATCTTTGTACTTTAGCACTTCGAGCACTCCAAATGTCTCACATGCTTGTGTTGATAGTTCTTGCATATCATGTAGAAATTGCTTGACTAAATCTCATGATGATATGCTTGCTATGCCTTGTTGCCATGATAAAAATGTATCTATTTCCTCGAGTTGTTGTGCTAACAATGTAGAGGAAACCCAACACTCCATGGAACAAGATGTGGTTTTAAATGGTGCTTCAAGGGATCCTACATCATCATCTATTGCTTTTTGCCTTATGGCTAAGGCTTCAAAGGTATCTCCTACTTTGAAACCCAATATGTCTCTTGATGATGATGTTGATGCTAATGATGATGAGGATAATGATGAAGAGAATGATAGTGTTGCCTCCTTAAAAATTAAGGGGGAAATAGTTTTTAAAGCTCTTCATAAAAATAAAATTGCTCGTTCCAACTTCATGGAAATCATGTCCATTGCCATTGAGGGCAAGAAGTATATTGATGAGTTGGAATCTCGTCTTGAGGAGCATGAGGTCACCATTGATAAAATGGAAGGTTATGAGCGTGATTACGCTAATGAAATTGCGGACCTCTCTCAAGCTCTTGAACTTGAACAAACCACCAAGGAATCTCTTGAGGAGACTTTTGCTCTAGAATTATCTAGAGTGAGGGAATCTCGTGATAGAGCTCTTGAGGTGGCCAATGATTTTGAAACTAAAAATGAGGAGCTTGAAGTTGCGCATGCTAAACTCCTTGAGGACTTTGAGCACCTCGAAAATGGCTCAAGGGTCATTAGGAGTGAGCTCATCAAACTCACCGAGTCTCATGCTCAACTTAAAGCTTCATATTCTAAAGAGCTTGCCAAGTTGTCTTCTCCTCTTGTTGCTAATGATGATGCTTGTGCTACTAACTCTATCTCTTGTGAAGCATCCATATTGAAGGAGAATGTTGAGCTAAGGGCTCAACTTGAGTTGCTATCTAGCAATTATGGAATGTTGGAAGAAAATCATGTAAAGCTCACAAGCTCCAATGATGATCTTCTAGTATCCCATAATGTGCTACAATTAGCTCATGAGGCCATGCTTGCTAAGGTAACATCTAGTGAGCCTCATGTGGATACTAGCACTACTTCTAGTCAAAATGCTATATTGCCAGGTGCTAGTCCTTGTAATTCATCTACTCACAATGTTGGTACATCTTGTGATGAATTGCTTTTCTTGCCTTGTTGCTCTAACGATGAAGCTTATACTTACTCTAGTACTTGTGTTGAGACTAACCATGTAGAGGAAATCAAAGAGCTCAAGGCCCAAGTCACTTCTTTGAAGAAAGACTTGGAAAAGAGTCATGAAGGGAAATCCACACTCAACAATATCTTGAGTGTGCAAAAATCCCCCAATGACAAAGGTGGACTTGGATTCAACTCCAATAAAAAGAAGAAGCCCAAGATGATCAAGAAGAAGGGCCAAGAACAAGTCAAGAATTCGTCCAAGATTATTTGCTTCAAGTGCAAAGTAGAAGGGCATCATGTTAGATCTTGCCCATTGAAGAAGAAGCCCATTAGTGACAAGCAACAAGGGAAGCGGCCACAAGTTCACTCTCATTCTCAACCTCAAGTTGAAGAAAGGCCTCTTCCCAAGAAGACTCAAGCTAATGCTTCTCAAGTTGAGAAATCAAGTGAGAAGAAAGTGAAGAGTAGACGTTGCTACCTATGTCATGAGAAAGGTCACCTCGCTTCCTCATGCACTAGTGGTAACTTATCCAACTCAATTATTATTGATGATGTCTATTCTCTTGGGAAGGATAAGGTTGGCAATGTGTTCGCCAAATTTGTTGGTGCTCAAAGTGGTGTCAAGAAAAGAACCATTTGGGTAGCCAAGCCTATTGTGACTAACCTCTTAGGACCCAACTTGGTTGGGGACCAACTATCTCATACTTGATCAATAGGTGTTTGCCCTTGATAGTTTTTCTATTTTACCGGTCTCATGATGGTAGTTGGGAGACCGGGTTATAGGATCGATTGCCGTACTATCAAGGGGGGCTCTCGATGAGTAGCTTGATCGTATCGTTCGTAGAGAGCTCAAACCATTGCATCCTTGCATATCTTTCTTGGTTCTTGTTTGGTTCTCTTTGTGAGTCTTAGAGCTTATGGTCATCTTGATGACAAGCTCGAGTTCATCGAAAACGGAGTTCACATGCATCTTCTATGATGTTTTCGATGTTGGAGGTTTTGCCGGTTCTTCTCGGTTGGAGGTTTCACTCCTGTTTTGATGCTACTCGTCGTCTTGTTTCCAACAAGCTTGAGTTTGCTCAATTCAGAGCTCATATGCAGAAGTTATGGCAGTTCTGGTTTTCTTGAGAGTGGTTTTTGTCTGGTCCCAGCGGTAGTACCGCGTGCCCCAGCGGTAGTACCGCTTGGAGCTCTCAGCCGTTGTACCGCTGCTTTCGGGCGGTGGTACCGCCAACTTGCTCAGCAAAGACTTGGGCGGTTGTTCCGGCCAGGCACCGCCCAAGTACCGGTCAGGCCTCTGTTTTGATGCGGTACTCGGGCGGTGGTGGCCCGGTTGGTCCGGTCGTACCGGTACCACCGGTGTCCGGAGCGGTTCGACCGCTCAGGACTTAGCCGCCCGAGCGCTCAAGGCCATGCGGTTGCACCGGCCCGGTACCGCTCGACTACCGCACTCAGGGGTGACTCCCTTCTGTTCCTATGCGGTGGTTGAGCGGTGGCTGGGCGGTTGGTCCGGTTGTTCTTCTCAACCGGTGCTACCGCCTGATCGCCCGGTTGTACCGCCTGGTAGGGTTCTGCACGTATACTGTGAGTCCCGGTTGTACCGGGACCAGGAGCGGTAGTACCGCTCGTGTGCGGGTTGAGCACATAACGGTTGGATTTTCCCCCTCCTATAAAAAGGGGGTCTTCTTCCCCATTGAACCTAATCTTTTGAGCTCGTGTTCTTCCCCCATTGTTGACCTTCTTTGAGCTTGCTAACTCTCAATCCCTCCATGGATTCTTGCTAGTTTTTGAGGGAAAAGAGAGAGGAGATCTAGATCCACATTTCCACCAATCACTTTCTCCTCTATGTGAGGGGAACCCCTTGGATCTAGATCTTGGAGTTCTTGGTGTTCTCCTTCTTGTTCTTCCTCTCATTTTCCTTCCTAGCATTAGTTGCTCCGGTGGGATTTGAGAGAGAAGGACTTGGGCACTCCGTGTGCCCTTGCCATTGCATTTGCTGCATCGATTTGAGTTCTCCACGGTGATACGTGGAAGTGAAGTTTGAGAAGCTTATTACTCTTGGGTGTTTGGGCACCCTAGAGCTTGTTCCTCTTGGGTGCCTTGGCGCCCTAGACGGTTGGTGTTGTTCGGAGCTCAATCATTGTGGTGTAAAACTCCGGGCAAGCGTCGGGGTCTCCAATTAGGTTGTGGAGATCGCCCCTAGCAATTTGACGGGTATCGGTGACCGCCCCCAAGGGTTGCCAAAGTGTACGGGTTCGGTGACCGCCCCCAAGGGTTGCCATCTGTACGGGTTCGGTGACCGCCCTCAAGGGTCCCTTAGTGGAATCACGGCATCTTGCATTGTGCGAGGGCGTGAGGAGATTACGGTGGCCCTAGTGGCTTCTTGGGAAGCATTGTGTCTCCACACCGCTCCAAACGGAGATTAGCATCCGCAAGGGTGTGAACTTCGGGATACATCATCGTCTCCGCGTGCCTCGGTTATCTCTTACCCGAGCTCTTTACTTATGCACTTTACTTTGTGATAGCTATATTGTTTCTTGTCATATATCTTGCTATCACATAGTTGCTTATCTTTCTTAGCATAAGTTGTTGGTGCACATAGGTGAGCCTAGTTGTTTTAGGTTTTGTGCTTGACAAATTAACCGCTAGGTTTATTCCGCATTTGTTCAAGCCTAAATCGTAATTGTTTTAAAACGCCTATTCACCCCCCCCTCTAGGCGACATCCACGATCTTTCAAATAGGACGAGATTTGTTATTGGAAACGGTGCAAGTACACATTTCTGGGAAGATACTTGGCTTGGCGACTCACCTTTAGCCATTCAATATCCGTCTTTATATCGGATTGCTCAACGACGTGAGGTATTTGTGGCAACGGTATTTCAATCTATCCCCCTTAATATTCAGTTTAGACGGTCGCTAGCGGGCAATCGTTGGGAAGAATGGCTCCATCTAGTTAGGAGACTGATGAACGTTTAACTTTCTCACCAACCCGATGAATTACGCTGGAAGTTGACTAGGTCTGGAGTATTTACAGTTAAATCAATGTATATTGATGTTATTAATTCGAACTCCATTCCAACTTCCAAGTATGTTTGGGCAGTCAAAGTTCCTTTAAAAATTAAAGTGTTTATGTGGTTTGTCCATAAACAAGTTATTTTAACAAAGGACAACTTGATAAAGCGTAATTGGACATGACCTACTAGGTGTAGTTTCTGTGATCGGAATGAGACGATTAAGCATTTATTCTTTGATTGTCTGTTGGCCAAAGTCCTTTGGCGGACTGTCCATATTGCTTTTAATATTACTCCACCGACTTCGGTCAATGCATTATTTGGGACATGGCTTAATGGGGTAGAGCCTGACTTAGCAAGACATATTCGGGTTGGAGTTTGCGCTTTGTTGTGGACTATCTGAAATTGCAGAAATGATTTGGTTTTTAACAGAACATCACAGATTTATCTTTTGCAGATTATTTTCCGAGCTATGGCAGTGATCCGTTCGTGGTCGCTACTCACTCCGATGGAGGCCAGGGAGCGTTTGGTTACTGAATCTTTCCGTTGGGAGATGGTAGTTCGGGATATTTTCAACCGGTTTGGATGGCGGTCATGTAATAGGATAGGCAATTAGTTTACCTATTTATTTTTAGCCAGCCGGTTGTGGCATCTTTTCCTGACTAGTTTGTGTATCTAGCCTTTTTAAGCTCTGTGTGAGCTGCATTTTCCTTCTATCAACTGGAGACTTTGGAACCTTGTTGACACCTTTTGTTATTTGGTTAATAAGATGGCCGTATGCATCACTCTGATGCAGAGGCCGAGAAGCCCCCCCTTTTCGAAAAAGAAAACTAATTCTTCATATCAGCATGTTAAACTTTATCTCATTGACTGGTTCCTTTCTCGTCAAAAACTCTCAATAGTGACGCCTTTAGTGACAACGCATGATCAACACGCGGCTGCAGTAACCTACCGCTTAGAGCATCTCTGGCAGAGATCCACTAAAAATCCCAAACCGTAAAACCAGCTTGCGGTACCCCGAAACTGGTTTTACGGGTTGCAAAAGCTTCAACCTGAACAGATCCCCTAAACGATATTGGATAATTAAAAAATATATTTCACGCGAGAATTTGTTCGAGATCACGCGTCAGTTCATCACAAACACAATGCGCACGAAAGGAGACGACTTCATCGAACATACCGAAAGGATTACATACTAAGAGACTTAACTCTAACCCTAGCTCACTTGCCGTAAGCGAGAGGTAATGCTTCACGGCCTACTTGCGCAGCGCCACCACCAGTATAACAATTATGTAGCCGTGTAAGAACCTGATGTTGAACAACAACATTACACTGGCAAAAGACTGCAAACTGTGGCTGGCTTTGATTCAGCTCAGCCGCGGCACGAATCGGTCGTTTAAACAGCAGGAAAAACAAGTTGTTACCTAAAAAAACAAAGGGATGTAACGCGCGCTTACTAATCAGCGACTGAACTTGACACTTTGCAACACTATCAAGACATGGAATGATGAACGGCAATCAATAGCAGGTCAGCAGGACATGCCAAAAATTGTAGCGTGCTGTTCTTCAAGCTTCTGGAGCCAGATAGACTACCTTCCCCACTGCAATTCCCTCCTTGGACATGTGAGTGCTGCTATGATATGGTACTTCTTCAGATGCAGACAGATGGCCTTATGTACACCTTGAGCAAGTAACAATTCAACGATTAACATAATTCAAAATAATCAAGTGTACGGTATGTACTGGCTGCAGCAACTACTTACTACCTTAAAAGGACCGTGGAGGGAGGAGACAGACAAAGTTGTAGAAGCAAGTAAAGGTGCAACCAGAAGAAAACGCACATCCTCACGCGAGCTCGCAAGGCACCCATTGTTTCACTCTTGGGCTTAGCTCGCTAGGAACCGAGGTTGACCACTCCTCCAGGTCTGGAAGGGGACCCGTCAACGCGACGTAGTTTACACTCTCCTTCTCCGAAAGTCTCTTCCAGTTTAGCTGCGATATAGGGTCGTATCATCAGCAGGACATCATTTCGCACCAACAGTCGAAAATATATAGTTTCAGTGGTCTGGTAACTATTACTCTTACCTGCCCAGGGAACGCGGAGCACAGAGCCTTGATTGTAGGATTCTGGACCCAAGACGAAACACCCGTGTCAGCAGCAAGAGATACGGGGGTATCTGCTCCGCCGCAGTTGACCATGATTCGACCATCTGGCATGAGCTTTTTTGCAATCTCTAGCCAAGTTTCAGCCTGTGACAATGTTGACATTACATTAAACCCAGCGCAAATCAGAGTGTACTATGTAGTTTGGTGAATGAAGTAAATACTCCATACAAATATAGCACCCAAGAACTTACAAATCTCAGAAGTACGTTTTGTCATAAGAATACAAAAGCTTTATATAAATTTAGTTTGGTATAAGCATCATATCAGAGTATTCTTGAACACACCAATGTTTCCTCGAACACGAGAGTTGCTAAGGTTGCAAGAAGTAGCTAACTTTTGTTAGCGTCTCCCTAGAGCAGAGATCCTCGAGGTCCTAGATCACTTTTATGCATTTGCATGTGCTCTAGTATTTACTTTGGGATGTGTAAGCACATTTTCTACGTCGGTAAATTAAATACCAGACTGAACTGAGTTTGTGCACTCATTAATACAGCATGATAACAGTTCAAATTCACAAGCACAAAGATATTTGTTGTGGAGCTATGGTGGTTCCTGCATGCTATACCATATAACAATATGACTCTGATGTGTTCCGGAAGGAGCACGAGGTAAATATATATAGTGAAAAATACAAACGAGCCATGGTAGAAATAGAGAATAATAACAAATGAATTAAAAAGGCATGGGATATTTACTTCTTGTAGCTGAGGTAAGACTTTTCCATCAGCAAATAAATCAACAACAACGCCTGCAGGCATGAGCAAGGTACCGTCAGCCTATTGCAAGTCAGTTCCCGAAACTGAAAACTTAAAATGCTTTGAAAAGCTAATTAAAGGCATTCGAAACACTAACATAATAACAGAGTCTAAAATTTATTACAGATAATTATTGAAAAACTGATTACTAAGAGCATGTCATAATTCAATTCCAATAAGGCAGTAAGACATGCATTATGTTTGCATCAGATCAGATGTTCACCAGCAAATCCTCCTTCAACTGTAGCTGATGGGGAAAGTGCATCGCCTATACGCACCGAAAGTGAACCACCTAATTCCGTGGTCTTCTCTAAATTGGACATACCAAAATAATCCCTCGACAATTCAATTATCTGTCATGAAACGATACAGTTTTGCAGGGATGTCAGTTAGGAAAATATAAACAGATGGCTGTATGATTGCGAAAAGCAAAAATCTGAAGAAACGAGGCTGAAAAACATGAATAGTTGTAATAGCATAACCAGTCACACAATCCTGGTAATGCAAGTGTGCTTGAAATAGCATAACCAACATTACAAAAAATTAATGCTCTTCTGACAAGTTTCCAAGACTGCTGTATGACGAAATTGGAAAAATTCTGCAGACTTAAGTCATGTGATCAGTAAACAAATGAAAGGACAGTGAGAACAGTTTTCACCGTCGGATCAATCTCCCATCCAATAAGTTGTATCCAGGGCCAAACTTCTAGCATCATATGTGCTGCTGTCCCAGCACCCTGAAAGAAGCATGTAGAGAAGAAATGAATCACATCTGCAAGTGTGTGAAGAGCTAATTATTTAAATAAGGAGCGCTATGAGCCTATGACACTATGTTGCTTGTGTAAATAGATCACCTACTGTTCTTACAAGGAATTGTGATGCACAATACTCTATACAGACTCATTGCAACTTGTGGAATAGAAAAGTACTAGTGTGTAAAACATCTCCTCAACTCCCCCTAAGCATACTATAGGATGTAATCCCAGAAGCAGCTTCACAGAAACAATAAAGAACAGGAGTATAGCTGAGAAATGTCAGAGAAGGGGTTTACCAAACCTAGAAGTGCAACAGGACCACGTGGAACAACGGGAGGTAGGCTGACGAACTCATCCTGAATGATAGCAAAAGCAAACATGTTATAAGAATTTACATCCAATAGCTGCTTTGAGCAATTGAACACGGTGTTGGAAGACGATTAAAACATTTTTTCTGTGCGCAGATCCTCCGCAGCAAGTACCTCCAGACTAAAACATTATCCCAGGTCACAGTCAGACCAACTGATTCGCCTTTCTGGAAAGGACTAATGAAAGTGAAACAATCAATGTTCAATAGTGAAAGAACATGCGGTGCCCCATGTTTGGTTTTGGTAATTGATGACAATCTCTATGGACTAATGGTTGCCTTGAGTTATATTTGAAGGTTTTGTCCATAGGCTTTTCTTGGAGTACATGTGTTGGTTTCAAGGAGAGTTTGTGTCGACCAAGGTGTTATTCAAGGAATTATCCAAAGATTGGTCATGTGAGAGTTGAGCTTATTGCAAGCATGTCTTGAAGAAGAAGATTATGTGATCATTCATGTCTACCTTCAAGACATCATTCAAATGAAGAGAATTGGAAAGGTTCAAGGATGATCAAGACTAAGTCAAGAGTGAATCAAGTTGATCAACTCACAAAGTGCAGAAGATGTACCGAGAGGGATCAAGTGATCCCATGGTATGGTAACAATTGTCAATTATGCTTTGTGTACTAACCCATGGTCTTCGTGAGAGTTCTTTGTGGGGTTAGGTTGCGGTGCACAAGTTCAAGTGGAGCATCACGAAGAGATCAAATGCTTGAAGCTTGCCGTCCTTTGTGGTGATAATGGACTTGTGAAGATGTGCGGAAGAGTGGCTCACCCATAGTGGAGTATGGGGGAGCAATCAACTAGTCTTCATCGAGTCAACACAATCAAGAAAGGTGGTCCAACTTGAGGGAGTCAAGATTGTCATCATCTAGCTCAAGTGGACCATGTGCAAGGAAAAGGTTTGCCCTTGATAGTTTTTCTATTTTACAGGTCTCATGATGGTAGTTGGGAGACCGGGTTATAGGATCGATTGCCGTACTATCAAGGGGGGCTCTCGATGAGTAGCTTGATCGTATCGTTCGTAGAGAGCTCAAACCATTGCATCCTTGCATCATCTTTCTTGGTTCTTGTTTGGTTCTCTTTGTGAGTCTTAGAGCTTATGGTCATCTTGATGACAAGCTCGAGTTCATCGAAAACGGAGTTCACATGCATCTTCTATGATGTTTTCGATGTTGGAGGTTTTGCCGGTTCTTCTCAGTTGGAGGTTTCACTCCTCTATTTGTTGGCATACCTCCCCTGCCTCTTCTTACTATATCCAGTCGCTGTTTTGATGCTACTCGTCGTCTTGTTTCCAACAAGCTTGAGTTTGCTCAATTCGGAGCTCATATGCAGAAGTTATGGCAGTTCTGGTTTTCTTGAGAGTGGTTTTTGTCTGGTCCCAGCGGTAGTACCGCGTGCCCCAGCGGTAGTACCGCTTGGAGCTCTCAGCCGTTGTACCGCTTCTTTCGGGCGGTGGTACCGCCAACTTGCTCAGCAAAGACTTGGGCGGTTGTTCCGGCCAGGCACCGCCCAAGTACCGGTCAGGACTCTGTTTTGATGCGGTACTCGGGCGGTGGTGGCCCGGTTGGTCCGGTCGTACAGGTACCACCGGTGTCCGGAGCGGTTCGACCGCTCAGGACTTAGCCGCCCGAGCGCTCAAGGCCATGCGGTTGCACCGGCCCGGTATCGCTCGACTACCGTACTCAGGGGTGACTCCCTTCTGTTCCTATGCGGTGGTTGAGCGATGGCTGGGCGGTTGGTCCGGTTGTTCTTCTCAACCGGTGCTACCGCCTGATCGCCCGGTTGTACCGCCTAGTAGGGTTCTGCACGTATACTGTGAGTCCCGGTTGTACCGGGACCAGGAGCGGTAGTACCGCTCGTGTGCGGGCTGAGCACATAACGGTTGGATTTTCCCCCTCCTATAAAAAGGGGGTCTTCTTCCCCATTGAACCTAATCTTTTGAGCTCGTGTTCTTCCCTCATTGTTGACCTTCTTTGAGCTTGCTAACTCTCAATCCCTCCATGGATTCTTGCTAGTTTTTGAGGGAAAAGAGAGAGGAGATCTAGATCCACATTTCCACCAATCACTTTCTCCTTTATGTGAGGGGAAACCCTTGGATCTAGATCTTGGAGTTCTTGGTGTTCTCCTTCTTGTTCTTCCTCTCATTTTCCTTCCTAGCATTAGTTGCTCCGGTGGGATTTGAGAGAGAAGGACTTGGGCACTCCGTGTGCCCTTGCCATTGCATTTGGTGCATCGGTTTGAGTTCTCCACGGTGATACGTGGAAGTGAAGTTTGAGAAGCTTATTACTCTTGGGTGTTTGGGCACCCTAGAGCTTGTTCCTCTTGGGTGCCTTGGCGCCCTAGACGGTTGGTGTTGTTCGGAGCTCAATCATTGTGGTGTAAAGCTCCGGGCAAGCGTCGGGGTCTCCAATTAGGTTGTGGAGATCGCCCCGAGCAATTTGACGGGTACCGGTGACCGCCCCCAAGGGTTGCCAAAGTGTACGGGTTCGGTGACCGCCCCCAAGGGTTGCCATTTGTACGGGTTTGGTGACCGCCCTCAAGGGTCCCTTAGTGGAATCACGGCATCTTGCATTGTGCGAGGGCGTGAGGAGATTACGGTGGCCCTAGTGGCTTCTTGGGAAGCATTGTGCCTCCACACCGCTCCAAACGGAGATTAGCATCCGCAAGGGTGTGAACTTCGGGATACATCATCGTCTCCGCGTGCCTCGGTTATCTCTTACCCGAGCTCTTTACTTATGCACTTTACTTTGTGATAGCCATATTGTTTCTTGTCATATATCTTGCTATCACATAGTTGCTTATCTTTCTTAGCATAAGTTGTTGGTGCACATAGGTGAGCCTAGTTGTTTTAGGTTTTGTGCTTGACAAATTAACCGCTAGGTTTATTCCGCATTTGTTCAAGCCTAAATCGTAATTGTTTTAAAATGCCTATTCACCCCCCTGTAGGCGACATCCACGATCTTTCAATTGGTATCAGAGCCTCGTCTCTCTTTGTTAGGCTTAACCGCCTATAGAGTAAAGATGTCGACTAGGGGATTAGGATTCTCTCACACTCTTAGTTTTGATGGCACAAATTTTGATGTTTGGGTAATTCGCATGCTTAATCTCTTTAGGGTCATGGACCCAAATTTAGAGCGAATTGTAGATATGGGTTTTTCTCCTCCAAAGTATCCTCAAAGATTATCTTTAGAGGATGAGAAACACTCTTATCTCAATGCTCAAGCTTCTAATGTGCTTTTCGATGCTTTGAGCAATGTAGTTATATTTCAACTCATGCCGTTCCAGGATGCTCATGAGTTGTGGACAAAGCTTCAAGATAAATATGGCGTGTCCAAGATTTGTGGGGATGATTGTTCTCTCTCCACCTCCGGTCGTATAGTCTTCTCAACTTCTTCTACTTCACCTACATGTGGATTGCCACAAGGTAATGTTATGGTGAGTAGTGTTGGTCATTGCAATGATGATAGTGTGCTTATCGTTGATGACTCTTCATCACTATCTTGTTGCAATGCTCCATCTTTGTACTTTAGCACTTCGAGCACTCCAAATGTCTCACATGCTTGTGTTGATAGTTCTTGCATATCATGTAGAAATTGCTTGACTAAATCTCATGATGATATGCTTGCTATGCCTTGTTGCCATGATAAAAATGTATCTATTTCCTCGAGTTGTTGTGCTAACAATGTAGAGGAAACCCAACACTCCATGGAACAAGATGTGGTTTTAAATGGTGCTTCAAGGGATCCTACATCATCATCTATTGCTTTTTGCCTTATGGCTAAGGCTTCAAAGGTATCTCCTACTTTGAAACCCAATATGTCTCTTGATGATGATGTTGATGCTAATGATGATGAGGATAATGATGAAGAGAATGATAGTGTTGCCTCCTTAAAAATTAAGGGGGAAATAGTTTTTAAAGCTCTTCATAAAAATAAAATTGCTCGTTCCAACTTCATGGAAATCATGTCCATTGCCATTGAGGGCAAGAAGTATATTGATGAGTTGGAATCTCGTCTTGAGGAGCATGAGGTCACCATTGATAAAATGGAAGGTTATGAGCGTGATTACGCTAATGAAATTGCGGACCTCTCTCAAGCTCTTGAACTTGAACAAACCACCAAGGAATCTCTTGAGGAGACTTTTGCTCTAGAATTATCTAGAGTGAGGGAATCTCGTGATAGAGCTCTTGAGGTGGCCAATGATTTTGAAACTAAAAATGAGGAGCTTGAAGTTGCGCATGCTAAACTCCTTGAGGACTTTGAGCACCTCGAAAATGGCTCAAGGGTCATTAGGAGTGAGCTCATCAAACTCACCGAGTCTCATGCTCAACTTAAAGCTTCATATTCTAAAGAGCTTGCCAAGTTGTCTTCTCCTCTTGTTGCTAATGATGATGCTTGTGCTACTAACTCTATCTCTTGTGAAGCATCCATATTGAAGGAGAATGTTGAGCTAAGGGCTCAACTTGAGTTGCTATCTAGCAATTATGGAATGTTGGAAGAAAATCATGTAAAGCTCACAAGCTCCAATGATGATCTTCTAGTATCCCATAATGTGCTACAATTAGCTCATGAGGCCATGCTTGCTAAGGTAACATCTAGTGAGCCTCATGTGGATACTAGCACTACTTCTAGTCAAAATGCTATATTGCCAGGTGCTAGTCCTTGTAATTCATCTACTCACAATGTTGGTACATCTTGTGATGAATTGCTTTTCTTGCCTTGTTGCTCTAACGATGAAGCTTATACTTACTCTAGTACTTGTGTTGAGACTAACCATGTAGAGGAAATCAAAGAGCTCAAGGCCCAAGTCACTTCTTTGAAGAAAGACTTGGAAAAGAGTCATGAAGGGAAATCCACACTCAACAATATCTTGAGTGTGCAAAAATCCCCCAATGACAAAGGTGGACTTGGATTCAACTCCAATAAAAAGAAGAAGCCCAAGATGATCAAGAAGAAGGGCCAAGAACAAGTCAAGAATTCGTCCAAGATTATTTGCTTCAAGTGCAAAGTAGAAGGGCATCATGTTAGATCTTGCCCATTGAAGAAGAAGCCCATTAGTGACAAGCAACAAGGGAAGCGGCCACAAGTTCACTCTCATTCTCAACCTCAAGTTGAAGAAAGGCCTCTTCCCAAGAAGACTCAAGCTAATGCTTCTCAAGTTGAGAAATCAAGTGAGAAGAAAGTGAAGAGTAGACGTTGCTACCTATGTCATGAGAAAGGTCACCTCGCTTCCTCATGCACTAGTGGTAACTTATCCAACTCAATTATTATTGATGATGTCTATTCTCTTGGGAAGGATAAGGTTGGCAATGTGTTCGCCAAATTTGTTGGTGCTCAAAGTGGTGTCAAGAAAAGAACCATTTGGGTAGCCAAGCCTATTGTGACTAACCTCTTAGGACCCAACTTGGTTGGGGACCAACTATCTCATACTTGATCAATAGGTGTTTGCCCTTGATAGTTTTTCTATTTTACCGGTCTCATGATGGTAGTTGGGAGACCGGGTTATAGGATCGATTGCCGTACTATCAAGGGGGGCTCTCGATGAGTAGCTTGATTGTATCGTTCGTAGAGAGCTCAAACCATTGCATCCTTGCATATCTTTCTTGGTTCTTGTTTGGTTCTCTTTGTGAGTCTTAGAGCTTATGGTCATCTTGATGACAAGCTCGAGTTCATCGAAAACGGAGTTCACATGCATCTTCTATGATGTTTTCGATGTTGGAGGTTTTGCCGGTTCTTCTCGGTTGGAGGTTTCACTCCTGTTTTGATGCTACTCGTCGTCTTGTTTCCAACAAGCTTGAGTTTGCTCAATTCAGAGCTCATATGCAGAAGTTATGGCAGTTCTGGTTTTCTTGAGAGTGGTTTTTGTCTGGTCCCAGCGGTAGTACCGCGTGCCCCAGCGGTAGTACCGCTTGGAGCTCTCAGCCGTTGTACCGCTGCTTTCGGGCGGTGGTACCGCCAACTTGCTCAGCAAAGACTTGGGCGGTTGTTCCGGCCAGGCACCGCCCAAGTACCGGTCAGGCCTCTGTTTTGATGCGGTACTCGGGCGGTGGTGGCCCGGTTGGTCCGGTCGTACCGGTACCACCGGTGTCCGGAGCGGTTCGACCGCTCAGGACTTAGCCGCCCGAGCGCTCAAGGCCATGCGGTTGCACCGGCCCGGTACCGCTCGACTACCGCACTCAGGGGTGACTCCCTTCTGTTCCTATGCGGTGGTTGAGCGGTGGCTGGGCGGTTGGTCCGGTTGTTCTTCTCAACCGGTGCTACCGCCTGATCGCCCGGTTGTACCGCCTGGTAGGGTTCTGCACGTAAACTGTGAGTCCCGGTTGTACCGGGACCAGGAGCGGTAGTACCGCTTGTGTGCGGGTTGAGCACATAACGGTTGGATTTTCCCCCTCCTATAAAAAGGGGGTCTTCTTCCCCATTGAACCTAATCTTTTGAGCTCGTGTTCTTCCCCCATTGTTGACCTTCTTTGAGCTTGCTAACTCTCAATCCCTCCATGGATTCTTGCTAGTTTTTGAGGGAAAAGAGAGAGGAGATCTAGATCCACATTTCCACCAATCACTTTCTCCTCTATGTGAGGGGAACCCCTTGGATCTAGATCTTGGAGTTCTTGGTGTTCTCCTTCTTGTTCTTCCTCTCATTTTCCTTCCTAGCATTAGTTGCTCCGGTGGGATTTGAGAGAGAAGGACTTGGGCACTCCGTGTGCCCTTGCCATTGCATTTGCTGCATCGATTTGAGTTCTCCACGGTGATACGTGGAAGTGAAGTTTGAGAAGCTTATTACTCTTGGGTGTTTGGGCACCCTAGAGCTTGTTCCTCTTGGGTGCCTTGGCGCCCTAGACGGTTGGTGTTGTTCGGAGCTCAATCATTGTGGTGTAAAACTCCGGGCAAGCGTCGGGGTCTCCAATTAGGTTGTGGAGATCGCCCCTAGCAATTTGACGGGTATCGGTGACCGCCCCCAAGGGTTGCCAAAGTGTACGGGTTCGGTGACCGCCCCCAAGGGTTGCCATCTGTACGGGTTCGGTGACCGCCCTCAAGGGTCCCTTAGTGGAATCACGGCATCTTGCATTGTGCGAGGGCGTGAGGAGATTACGGTGGCCCTAGTGGCTTCTTGGGAAGCATTGTGTCTCCACACCGCTCCAAACGGAGATTAGCATCCGCAAGGGTGTGAACTTCGGGATACATCATCGTCTCCGCGTGCCTCGGTTATCTCTTACCCGAGCTCTTTACTTATGCACTTTACTTTGTGATAGCTATATTGTTTCTTGTCATATATCTTGCTATCACATAGTTGCTTATCTTTCTTAGCATAAGTTGTTGGTGCACATAGGTGAGCCTAGTTGTTTTAGGTTTTGTGCTTGACAAATTAACCGCTAGGTTTATTCCGCATTTGTTCAAGCCTAAATCGTAATTGTTTTAAAACGCCTATTCACCCCCCCCTCTAGGCGACATCCACGATCTTTCAAATAGGACGAGATTTGTTATTGGAAACGGTGCAAGTACACATTTCTGGGAAGATACTTGGCTTGGCGACTCACCTTTAGCCATTCAATATCCGTCTTTATATCGGATTGCTCAACGACGTGAGGTATTTGTGGCAACGGTATTTCAATCTATCCCCCTTAATATTCAGTTTAGACGGTCGCTAGCGGGCAATCGTTGGGAAGAATGGCTCCATCTAGTTAGGAGACTGATGAACGTTTAACTTTCTCACCAACCCGATGAATTACGCTGGAAGTTGACTAGGTCTGGAGTATTTACAGTTAAATCAATGTATATTGATGTTATTAATTCGAACTCCATTCCAACTTCCAAGTATGTTTGGGCAGTCAAAGTTCCTTTAAAAATTAAAGTGTTTATGTGGTTTGTCCATAAACAAGTTATTTTAACAAAGGACAACTTGATAAAGCGTAATTGGACATGACCTACTAGGTGTAGTTTCTGTGATCGGAATGAGACGATTAAGCATTTATTCTTTGATTGTCTGTTGGCCAAAGTCCTTTGGCGGACTGTCCATATTGCTTTTAATATTACTCCACCGACTTCGGTCAATGCATTATTTGGGACATGGCTTAATGGGGTAGAGCCTGACTTAGCAAGACATATTCGGGTTGGAGTTTGCGCTTTGTTGTGGACTATCTGAAATTGCAGAAATGATTTGGTTTTTAACAGAACATCACAGATTTATCTTTTGCAGATTATTTTCCGAGCTATGGCAGTGATCCGTTCGTGGTCGCTACTCACTCCGATGGAGGCCAGGGAGCGTTTGGTTACTGAATCTTTCCGTTGGGAGATGGTAGTTCAGGATATTTTCAACCGGTTTGGATGGCGGTCATGTAATAGGATAGGCAATTAGTTTACCTATTTATTTTTAGCCAGCCGGTTGTGGCATCTTTTCCTGACTAGTTTGTGTATCTAGCCTTTTTAAGCTCTGTGTGAGCTGCATTTTCCTTCTATCAACTGGAGACTTTGGAACCTTGTTGACACCTTTTGTTATTTGGTTAATAAGATGGCCGTATGCATCACTCTGATGCAGAGGCCGAGAAGCCCCCCCTTTTCGAAAAAGAAAACTAATTCTTCATATCAGCATGTTAAACTTTATCTCATTGACTGGTTCCTTTCTCGTCAAAAACTCTCAATAGTGACGCCTTTACTGACAACGCATGATCAACACGCGGCTGCAGTAACCTACCGCTTAGAGCATCTCTAGCAGAGATCCACTAAAAATCCCAAACCGTAAAACCAGCTTGCGGTACCCCGAAACTGGTTTTACGGGTTGCAAAAGCTTCAACCTGAACAGATCCCCTAAACGATATTGGATAATTAAAAAATATATTTCACGCGAGAATTTGTTCGAGATCACGCGTCAGTTCATCACAAACACAATGCGCACGAAAGGAGACGACTTCATCGAACATACCGAAAGGATTACATACTAAGAGACTTAACTCTAACCCTAGCTCACTTGCCGTAAGCGAGAGGTAATGCTTCACGGCCTACTTGCGCAGCGCCACCACCAGTATAACAATTATGTAGCCGTGTAAGAACCTGATGTTGAACAACAACATTACACTGGCAAAAGACTGCAAACTGTGGCTGGCTTTGATTCAGCTCAGCCGCGGCACGAATCGGTCGTTTAAACAGCAGGAAAAACAAGTTGTTACCTAAAAAAACAAAGGGATGTAACGCGCGCTTACTAATCAGCGACTGAACTTGACACTTTGCAACACTATCAAGACATGGAATGATGAACGGCAATCAATAGCAGGTCAGCAGGACATGCCAAAAATTGTAGCGTGCTGTTCTTCAAGCTTCTGGAGCCAGATAGACTACCTTCCCCACTGCAATTCCCTCCTTGGACATGTGAGTGCTGCTATGATATGGTACTTCTTCAGATGCAGACAGATGGCCTTATGTACACCTTGAGCAAGTAACAATTCAACGATTAACATAATTCAAAATAATCAAGTGTACGGTATGTACTGGCTGCAGCAACTACTTACTACCTTAAAAGGACCGTGGAGGGAGGAGACAGACAAAGTTGTAGAAGCAAGTAAAGGTGCAACCAGAAGAAAACGCACATCCTCACGCGAGCTCGCAAGGCACCCATTGTTTCACTCTTGGGCTTAGCTCGCTAGGAACCGAGGTTGACCACTCCTCCAGGTCTGGAAGGGGACCCGTCAACGCGACGTAGTTTACACTCTCCTTCTCCGAAAGTCTCTTCCAGTTTAGCTGCGATATAGGGTCGTATCATCAGCAGGACATCATTTCGCACCAACAGTCGAAAATATATAGTTTCAGTGGTCTGGTAACTATTACTCTTACCTGCCCAGGGAACGCGGAGCACAGAGCCTTGATTGTAGGATTCTGGACCCAAGACGAAACACCCGTGTCAGCAGCAAGAGATACGGGGGTATCTGCTCCGCCGCAGTTGACCATGATTCGACCATCTGGCATGAGCTTTTTTGCAATCTCTAGCCAAGTTTCAGCCTGTGACAATGTTGACATTACATTAAACCCAGCGCAAATCAGAGTGTACTATGTAGTTTGGTGAATGAAGTAAATACTCCATACAAATATAGCACCCAAGAACTTACAAATCTCAGAAGTACGTTTTGTCATAAGAATACAAAAGCTTTATATAAATTTAGTTTGGTATAAGCATCATATCAGAGTATTCTTGAACACACCAATGTTTCCTCGAACACGAGAGTTGCTAAGGTTGCAAGAAGTAGCTAACTTTTGTTAGCGTCTCCCTAGAGCAGAGATCCTCGAGGTCCTAGATCACTTTTATGCATTTGCATGTGCTCTAGTATTTACTTTGGGATGTGTAAGCACATTTTCTACGTCGGTAAATTAAATACCAGACTGAACTGAGTTTGTGCACTCATTAATATAGCATGATAACAGTTCAAATTCACAAGCACAAAGATATTTGTTGTGGAGCTATGGTGGTTCCTGCATGCTATACCATATAACAATATGACTCTGATGTGTTCCGGAAGGAGCACGAGGTAAATATATATAGTGAAAAATACAAACGAGCCATGGTAGAAATAGAGAATAATAACAAATGAATTAAAAAGGCATGGGATATTTACTTCTTGTAGCTGAGGTAAGACTTTTCCATCAGCAAATAAATCAACAACAACGCCTGCAGGCATGAGCAAGGTACCGTCAGCCTATTGCAAGTCAGTTCCCGAAACTGAAAACTTAAAATGCTTTGAAAAGCTAATTAAAGGCATTCGAAACACTAACATAATAACAGAGTCTAAAATTTATTACAGATAATTATTGAAAAACTGATTACTAAGAGCATGTCATAATTCAATTCCAATAAGGCAGTAAGACATGCATTATGTTTGCATCAGATCAGATGTTCACCAGCAAATCCTCCTTCAACTGTAGCTGATGGGGAAAGTGCATCGCCTATACGCACCGAAAGTGAACCACCTAATTCTGTGGTCTTCTCTAAATTGGACATACCAAAATAATCCCTCGACAATTCAATTATCTGTCATGAAACGATACAGTTTTGCAGGGATGTCAGTTAGGAAAATATAAACAGATGGCTGTATGATTGCGAAAAGCAAAAATCTGAAGAAACGAGGCTGAAAAACATGAATAGTTGTAATAGCATAACCAGTCACACAATCCTGGTAATGCAAGTGTGCTTGAAATAGCATAACCAACATTACAAAAAATTAATGCTCTTCTGACAAGTTTCCAAGACTGCTGTATGACGAAATTGGAAAAATTCTGCAGACTTAAGTCATGTGATCAGTAAACAAATGAAAGGACAGTGAGAACGGTTTTCACCGTCGGATCAATCTCCCATCCAATAAGTTGTATCCAGGGCCAAACTTCTAGCATCATATGTGCTGCTGTCCCAGCACCCTGAAAGAAGCATGTAGAGAAGAAATGAATCACATCTGCAAGTGTGTGAAGAGCTAATTATTTAAATAAGGAGCGCTATGAGCCTATGACACTATGTTGCTTGTGTAAATAGATCACCTACTGTTCTTACAAGGAATTGTGATGCACAATACTCTATACAGACTCATTGCAACTTGTGGAATAGAAAAGTACTAGTGTGTAAAACATCTCCTCAACTCCCCCTAAGCATACTATAGGATGTAATCCCAGAAGCAGCTTCACAGAAACAATAAAGAACAGGAGTATAGCTGAGAAATGTCAGAGAAGGGGTTTACCAAACCTAGAAGTGCAACAGGACCACGTGGAACAACGGGAGGTAGGCTGACGAACTCATCCTGAATGATAGCAAAAGCAAACATGTTATAAGAATTTACATCCAATAGCTGCTTTGAGCAATTGAACACGGTGTTGGAAGACGATTAAAACATTTTTTCTGTGCGCAGATCCTCCGCAGCAAGTACCTCCAGACTAAAACATTATCCCAGGTCACAGTCAGACCAACTGATTCGCCTTTCTGGAAAGGACTAATGAAAGTGAAACAATCAATGTTCAATAGTGAAAGAACATGCGGTGCCCCATGTTTGGTTTTGGTAATTGATGACAATCTCTATGGACTAATGGTTGCCTTGAGTTATATTTGAAGGTTTTGTCCATAGGCTTTTCTTGGAGTACATGTGTTGGTTTCAAGGAGAGTTTGTGTCGACCAAGGTGTTATTCAAGGAATTATCCAAAGATTGGTCATGTGAGAGTTGAGCTTATTGCAAGCATGTCTTGAAGAAGAAGATTATGTGATCATTCATGTCTACCTTCAAGACATCATTCAAATGAAGAGAATTGGAAAGGTTCAAGGATGATCAAGACTAAGTCAAGAGTGAATCAAGTTGATCAACTCACAAAGTGCAGAAGATGTACCGAGAGGGATCAAGTGATCCCATGGTATGGTAACAATTGTCAATTATGCTTTGTGTACTAACCCATGGTCTTCGTGAGAGTTCTTTGTGGGGTTAGGTTGCGGTGCACAAGTTCAAGTGGAGCATCACGAAGAGATCAAATGCTTGAAGCTTGCCGTCCTTTGTGGTGATAATGGACTTGTGAAGATGTGCGGAAGAGTGGCTCACCCATAGTGGAGTATGGGGGAGCAATCAACTAGTCTTCATCGAGTCAACACAATCAAGAAAGGTGGTCCAACTTGAGGGAGTCAAGATTGTCATCATCTAGCTCAAGTGGACCATGTGCAAGGAAAAGGTTTGCCCTTGATAGTTTTTCTATTTTACAGGTCTCATGATGGTAGTTGGGAGACCGGGTTATAGGATCGATTGCCGTACTATCAAGGGGGGCTCTCGATGAGTAGCTTGATCGTATCGTTCGTAGAGAGCTCAAACCATTGCATCCTTGCATCATCTTTCTTGGTTCTTGTTTGGTTCTCTTTGTGAGTCTTAGAGCTTATGGTCATCTTGATGACAAGCTCGAGTTCATCGAAAACGGAGTTCACATGCATCTTCTATGATGTTTTCGATGTTGGAGGTTTTGCCGGTTCTTCTCAGTTGGAGGTTTCACTCCTCTATTTGTTGGCATACCTCCCCTGCCTCTTCTTACTATATCCAGTCGCTGTTTTGATGCTACTCGTCGTCTTGTTTCCAACA
The DNA here is from genome assembly GCF_056163025.1 of Triticum urartu. Lineage (NCBI taxonomy): Eukaryota > Viridiplantae > Streptophyta > Magnoliopsida > Poales > Poaceae > Triticum > Triticum urartu. Next base: position 639,106,012 of record NC_141877.1, on the reverse strand, counting down.
AGCTTGAGTTTGCTCAATTCGGAGCTCATATGCAGAAGTTATGGCAGTTCTGGTTTTCTTGAGAGTGGTTTTTGTCTGGTCCCAGCGGTAGTACCGCGTGCCCCAGCGGTAGTACCGCTTGGAGCTCTCAGCCGTTGTACCGCTTCTTTCGGGCGGTGGTACCGCCAACTTGCTCAGCAAAGACTTGGGCGGTTGTTCCGGCCAGGCACCGCCCAAGTACCGGTCAGGACTCTGTTTTGATGCGGTACTCGGGCGGTGGTGGCCCGGTTGGTCCGGTCGTACAGGTACCACCGGTGTCCGGAGCGGTTCGACCGCTCAGGACTTAGCCGCCCGAGCGCTCAAGGCCATGCGGTTGCACCGGCCCGGTATCGCTCGACTACCGTACTCAGGGGTGACTCCCTTCTGTTCCTATGCGGTGGTTGAGCGATGGCTGGGCGGTTGGTCCGGTTGTTCTTCTCAACCGGTGCTACCGCCTGATCGCCCGGTTGTACCGCCTAGTAGGGTTCTGCACGTATACTGTGAGTCCCGGTTGTACCGGGACCAGGAGCGGTAGTACCGCTCGTGTGCGGGCTGAGCACATAACGGTTGGATTTTCCCCCTCCTATAAAAAGGGGGTCTTCTTCCCCATTGAACCTAATCTTTTGAGCTCGTGTTCTTCCCTCATTGTTGACCTTCTTTGAGCTTGCTAACTCTCAATCCCTCCATGGATTCTTGCTAGTTTTTGAGGGAAAAGAGAGAGGAGATCTAGATCCACATTTCCACCAATCACTTTCTCCTTTATGTGAGGGGAAACCCTTGGATCTAGATCTTGGAGTTCTTGGTGTTCTCCTTCTTGTTCTTCCTCTCATTTTCCTTCCTAGCATTAGTTGCTCCGGTGGGATTTGAGAGAGAAGGACTTGGGCACTCCGTGTGCCCTTGCCATTGCATTTGGTGCATCGGTTTGAGTTCTCCACGGTGATACGTGGAAGTGAAGTTTGAGAAGCTTATTACTCTTGGGTGTTTGGGCACCCTAGAGCTTGTTCCTCTTGGGTGCCTTGGCGCCCTAGACGGTTGGTGTTGTTCGGAGCTCAATCATTGTGGTGTAAAGCTCCGGGCAAGCGTCGGGGTCTCCAATTAGGTTGTGGAGATCGCCCCGAGCAATTTGACGGGTACCGGTGACCGCCCCCAAGGGTTGCCAAAGTGTACGGGTTCGGTGACCGCCCCCAAGGGTTGCCATTTGTACGGGTTTGGTGACCGCCCTCAAGGGTCCCTTAGTGGAATCACGGCATCTTGCATTGTGCGAGGGCGTGAGGAGATTACGGTGGCCCTAGTGGCTTCTTGGGAAGCATTGTGCCTCCACACCGCTCCAAACGGAGATTAGCATCCGCAAGGGTGTGAACTTCGGGATACATCATCGTCTCCGCGTGCCTCGGTTATCTCTTACCCGAGCTCTTTACTTATGCACTTTACTTTGTGATAGCCATATTGTTTCTTGTCATATATCTTGCTATCACATAGTTGCTTATCTTTCTTAGCATAAGTTGTTGGTGCACATAGGTGAGCCTAGTTGTTTTAGGTTTTGTGCTTGACAAATTAACCGCTAGGTTTATTCCGCATTTGTTCAAGCCTAAATCGTAATTGTTTTAAAATGCCTATTCACCCCCCTGTAGGCGACATCCACGATCTTTCAATTGGTATCAGAGCCTCGTCTCTCTTTGTTAGGCTTAACCGCCTATAGAGTAAAGATGTCGACTAGGGGATTAGGATTCTCTCACACTCTTAGTTTTGATGGCACAAATTTTGATGTTTGGGTAATTCGCATGCTTAATCTCTTTAGGGTCATGGACCCAAATTTAGAGCGAATTGTAGATATGGGTTTTTCTCCTCCAAAGTATCCTCAAAGATTATCTTTAGAGGATGAGAAACACTCTTATCTCAATGCTCAAGCTTCTAATGTGCTTTTCGATGCTTTGAGCAATGTAGTTATATTTCAACTCATGCCGTTCCAGGATGCTCATGAGTTGTGGACAAAGCTTCAAGATAAATATGGCGTGTCCAAGATTTGTGGGGATGATTGTTCTCTCTCCACCTCCGGTCGTATAGTCTTCTCAACTTCTTCTACTTCACCTACATGTGGATTGCCACAAGGTAATGTTATGGTGAGTAGTGTTGGTCATTGCAATGATGATAGTGTGCTTATCGTTGATGACTCTTCATCACTATCTTGTTGCAATGCTCCATCTTTGTACTTTAGCACTTCGAGCACTCCAAATGTCTCACATGCTTGTGTTGATAGTTCTTGCATATCATGTAGAAATTGCTTGACTAAATCTCATGATGATATGCTTGCTATGCCTTGTTGCCATGATAAAAATGTATCTATTTCCTCGAGTTGTTGTGCTAACAATGTAGAGGAAACCCAACACTCCATGGAACAAGATGTGGTTTTAAATGGTGCTTCAAGGGATCCTACATCATCATCTATTGCTTTTTGCCTTATGGCTAAGGCTTCAAAGGTATCTCCTACTTTGAAACCCAATATGTCTCTTGATGATGATGTTGATGCTAATGATGATGAGGATAATGATGAAGAGAATGATAGTGTTGCCTCCTTAAAAATTAAGGGGGAAATAGTTTTTAAAGCTCTTCATAAAAATAAAATTGCTCGTTCCAACTTCATGGAAATCATGTCCATTGCCATTGAGGGCAAGAAGTATATTGATGAGTTGGAATCTCGTCTTGAGGAGCATGAGGTCACCATTGATAAAATGGAAGGTTATGAGCGTGATTACGCTAATGAAATTGCGGACCTCTCTCAAGCTCTTGAACTTGAACAAACCACCAAGGAATCTCTTGAGGAGACTTTTGCTCTAGAATTATCTAGAGTGAGGGAATCTCGTGATAGAGCTCTTGAGGTGGCCAATGATTTTGAAACTAAAAATGAGGAGCTTGAAGTTGCGCATGCTAAACTCCTTGAGGACTTTGAGCACCTCGAAAATGGCTCAAGGGTCATTAGGAGTGAGCTCATCAAACTCACCGAGTCTCATGCTCAACTTAAAGCTTCATATTCTAAAGAGCTTGCCAAGTTGTCTTCTCCTCTTGTTGCTAATGATGATGCTTGTGCTACTAACTCTATCTCTTGTGAAGCATCCATATTGAAGGAGAATGTTGAGCTAAGGGCTCAACTTGAGTTGCTATCTAGCAATTATGGAATGTTGGAAGAAAATCATGTAAAGCTCACAAGCTCCAATGATGATCTTCTAGTATCCCATAATGTGCTACAATTAGCTCATGAGGCCATGCTTGCTAAGGTAACATCTAGTGAGCCTCATGTGGATACTAGCACTACTTCTAGTCAAAATGCTATATTGCCAGGTGCTAGTCCTTGTAATTCATCTACTCACAATGTTGGTACATCTTGTGATGAATTGCTTTTCTTGCCTTGTTGCTCTAACGATGAAGCTTATACTTACTCTAGTACTTGTGTTGAGACTAACCATGTAGAGGAAATCAAAGAGCTCAAGGCCCAAGTCACTTCTTTGAAGAAAGACTTGGAAAAGAGTCATGAAGGGAAATCCACACTCAACAATATCTTGAGTGTGCAAAAATCCCCCAATGACAAAGGTGGACTTGGATTCAACTCCAATAAAAAGAAGAAGCCCAAGATGATCAAGAAGAAGGGCCAAGAACAAGTCAAGAATTCGTCCAAGATTATTTGCTTCAAGTGCAAAGTAGAAGGGCATCATGTTAGATCTTGCCCATTGAAGAAGAAGCCCATTAGTGACAAGCAACAAGGGAAGCGGCCACAAGTTCACTCTCATTCTCAACCTCAAGTTGAAGAAAGGCCTCTTCCCAAGAAGACTCAAGCTAATGCTTCTCAAGTTGAGAAATCAAGTGAGAAGAAAGTGAAGAGTAGACGTTGCTACCTATGTCATGAGAAAGGTCACCTCGCTTCCTCATGCACTAGTGGTAACTTATCCAACTCAATTATTATTGATGATGTCTATTCTCTTGGGAAGGATAAGGTTGGCAATGTGTTCGCCAAATTTGTTGGTGCTCAAAGTGGTGTCAAGAAAAGAACCATTTGGGTAGCCAAGCCTATTGTGACTAACCTCTTAGGACCCAACTTGGTTGGGGACCAACTATCTCATACTTGATCAATAGGTGTTTGCCCTTGATAGTTTTTCTATTTTACCGGTCTCATGATGGTAGTTGGGAGACCGGGTTATAGGATCGATTGCCGTACTATCAAGGGGGGCTCTCGATGAGTAGCTTGATCGTATCGTTCGTAGAGAGCTCAAACCATTGCATCCTTGCATATCTTTCTTGGTTCTTGTTTGGTTCTCTTTGTGAGTCTTAGAGCTTATGGTCATCTTGATGACAAGCTCGAGTTCATCGAAAACGGAGTTCACATGCATCTTCTATGATGTTTTCGATGTTGGAGGTTTTGCCGGTTCTTCTCGGTTGGAGGTTTCACTCCTGTTTTGATGCTACTCGTCGTCTTGTTTCCAACAAGCTTGAGTTTGCTCAATTCAGAGCTCATATGCAGAAGTTATGGCAGTTCTGGTTTTCTTGAGAGTGGTTTTTGTCTGGTCCCAGCGGTAGTACCGCGTGCCCCAGCGGTAGTACCGCTTGGAGCTCTCAGCCGTTGTACCGCTGCTTTCGGGCGGTGGTACCGCCAACTTGCTCAGCAAAGACTTGGGCGGTTGTTCCGGCCAGGCACCGCCCAAGTACCGGTCAGGCCTCTGTTTTGATGCGGTACTCGGGCGGTGGTGGCCCGGTTGGTCCGGTCGTACCGGTACCACCGGTGTCCGGAGCGGTTCGACCGCTCAGGACTTAGCCGCCCGAGCGCTCAAGGCCATGCGGTTGCACCGGCCCGGTACCGCTCGACTACCGCACTCAGGGGTGACTCCCTTCTGTTCCTATGCGGTGGTTGAGCGGTGGCTGGGCGGTTGGTCCGGTTGTTCTTCTCAACCGGTGCTACCGCCTGATCGCCCAGTTGTACCGCCTGGTAGGGTTCTGCACGTATACTGTGAGTCCCGGTTGTACCGGGACCAGGAGCGGTAGTACCGCTCGTGTGCGGGCTGAGCACATAACGGTTGGATTTTCCCCCTCCTATAAAAAGGGGGTCTTCTTCCCCATTGAACCTAATCTTTTGAGCTCGTGTTCTTCCCCCATTGTTGACCTTCTTTGAGCTTGCTAACTCTCAATCCCTCCATGGATTCTTGCTAGTTTTTGAGGGAAAAGAGAGAGGAGATCTAGATCCACATTTCCACCAATCACTTTCTCCTCTATGTGAGGGGAACCCCTTGGATCTAGATCTTGGAGTTCTTGGTGTTCTCCTTCTTGTTCTTCCTCTCATTTTCCTTCCTAGCATTAGTTGCTCCGGTGGGATTTGAGAGAGAAGGACTTGGGCACTCCGTGTGCCCTTGCCATTGCATTTGCTGCATCGATTTGAGTTCTCCACGGTGATACGTGGAAGTGAAGTTTGAGAAGCTTATTACTCTTGGGTGTTTGGGCACCCTAGAGCTTGTTCCTCTTGGGTGCCTTGGCGCCCTAGACGGTTGGTGTTGTTCGGAGCTCAATCATTGTGGTGTAAAACTCCGGGCAAGCGTCGGGGTCTCCAATTAGGTTGTGGAGATCGCCCCTAGCAATTTGACGGGTATCGGTGACCGCCCCCAAGGGTTGCCAAAGTGTACGGGTTCGGTGACCGCCCCCAAGGGTTGCCATCTGTACGGGTTCGGTGACCGCCCTCAAGGGTCCCTTAGTGGAATCACGGCATCTTGCATTGTGCGAGGGCGTGAGGAGATTACGGTGGCCCTAGTGGCTTCTTGGGAAGCATTGTGTCTCCACACCGCTCCAAACGGAGATTAGCATCCGCAAGGGTGTGAACTTCGGGATACATCATCGTCTCCGCGTGCCTCGGTTATCTCTTACCCGAGCTCTTTACTTATGCACTTTACTTTGTGATAGCTATATTGTTTCTTGTCATATATCTTGCTATCACATAGTTGCTTATCTTTCTTAGCATAAGTTGTTGGTGCACATAGGTGAGCCTAGTTGTTTTAGGTTTTGTGCTTGACAAATTAACCGCTAGGTTTATTCCGCATTTGTTCAAGCCTAAATCGTAATTGTTTTAAAACGCCTATTCACCCCCCCCCCTCTAGGCGACATCCACGATCTTTCAAATAGGACGAGATTTGTTATTGGAAACGGTGCAAGTACACATTTCTGGGAAGATACTTGGCTTGGCGACTCACCTTTAGCCATTCAATATCCGTCTTTATATCGGATTGCTCAACGACGTGAGGTATTTGTGGCAACGGTATTTCAATCTATCCCCCTTAATATTCAGTTTAGACGGTCGCTAGCGGGCAATCGTTGGGAAGAATGGCTCCATCTAGTTAGGAGACTGATGAACGTTTAACTTTCTCACCAACCCGATGAATTACGCTGGAAGTTGACTAGGTCTGGAGTATTTACAGTTAAATCAATGTATATTGATGTTATTAATTCGAACTCCATTCCAACTTCCAAGTATGTTTGGGCAGTCAAAGTTCCTTTAAAAATTAAAGTGTTTATGTGGTTTGTCCATAAACAAGTTATTTTAACAAAGGACAACTTGATAAAGCGTAATTGGACATGACCTACTAGGTGTAGTTTCTGTGATCGGAATGAGACGATTAAGCATTTATTCTTTGATTGTCTGTTGGCCAAAGTCCTTTGGCGGACTGTCCATATTGCTTTTAATATTACTCCACCGACTTCGGTCAATGCATTATTTGGGACATGGCTTCATGGGGTAGAGCCTGACTTAGCAAGACATATTCGGGTTGGAGTTTGCGCTTTGTTGTGGACTATCTGAAATTGCAGAAATGATTTGGTTTTTAACAGAACATCACAGATTTATCTTTTGCAGATTATTTTCCGAGCTATGGCAGTGATCCGTTCGTGGTCGCTACTCACTCCGATGGAGGCCAGGGAGCGTTTGGTTACTGAATCTTTCCGTTGGGAGATGGTAGTTCGGGATATTTTCAACCGGTTTGGATGGCGGTCATGTAATAGGATAGGCAATTAGTTTACCTATTTATTTTTAGCCAGCCGGTTGTGGCATCTTTTCCTGACTAGTTTGTGTATCTAGCCTTTTTAAGCTCTGTGTGAGCTGCATTTTCCTTCTATCAACTGGAGACTTTGGAACCTTGTTGACACCTTTTGTTATTTGGTTAATAAGATGGCCGTATGCATCACTCTGATGCAGAGGCCGAGAAGCCCCCCCTTTTCGAAAAAGAAAACTAATTCTTCATATCAGCATGTTAAACTTTATCTCATTGACTGGTTCCTTTCTCGTCAAAAACTCTCAATAGTGACGCCTTTACTGACAACGCATGATCAACACGCGGCTGCAGTAACCTACCGCTTAGAGCATCTCTAGCAGAGATCCACTAAAAATCCCAAACCGTAAAACCAGCTTGCGGTACCCCGAAACTGGTTTTACGGGTTGCAAAAGCTTCAACCTGAACAGATCCCCTAAACGATATTGGATAATTAAAAAATATATTTCACGCGAGAATTTGTTCGAGATCACGCGTCAGTTCATCACAAACACAATGCGCACGAAAGGAGACGACTTCATCGAACATACCGAAAGGATTACATACTAAGAGACTTAACTCTAACCCTAGCTCACTTGCCGTAAGCGAGAGGTAATGCTTCACGGCCTACTTGCGCAGCGCCACCACCAGTATAACAATTATGTAGCCGTGTAAGAACCTGATGTTGAACAACAACATTACACTGGCAAAAGACTGCAAACTGTGGCTGGCTTTGATTCAGCTCAGCCGCGGCACGAATCGGTCGTTTAAACAGCAGGAAAAACAAGTTGTTACCTAAAAAAACAAAGGGATGTAACGCGCGCTTACTAATCAGCGACTGAACTTGACACTTTGCAACACTATCAAGACATGGAATGATGAACGGCAATCAATAGCAGGTCAGCAGGACATGCCAAAAATTGTAGCGTGCTGTTCTTCAAGCTTCTGGAGCCAGATAGACTACCTTCCCCACTGCAATTCCCTCCTTGGACATGTGAGTGCTGCTATGATATGGTACTTCTTCAGATGCAGACAGATGGCCTTATGTACACCTTGAGCAAGTAACAATTCAACGATTAACATAATTCAAAATAATCAAGTGTACGGTATGTACTGGCTGCAGCAACTACTTACTACCTTAAAAGGACCGTGGAGGGAGGAGACAGACAAAGTTGTAGAAGCAAGTAAAGGTGCAACCAGAAGAAAACGCACATCCTCACGCGAGCTCGCAAGGCACCCATTGTTTCACTCTTGGGCTTAGCTCGCTAGGAACCGAGGTTGACCACTCCTCCAGGTCTGGAAGGGGACCCGTCAACGCGACGTAGTTTACACTCTCCTTCTCCGAAAGTCTCTTCCAGTTTAGCTGCGATATAGGGTCGTATCATCAGCAGGACATCATTTCGCACCAACAGTCGAAAATATATAGTTTCAGTGGTCTGGTAACTATTACTCTTACCTGCCCAGGGAACGCGGAGCACAGAGCCTTGATTGTAGGATTCTGGACCCAAGACGAAACACCCGTGTCAGCAGCAAGAGATACGGGGGTATCTGCTCCGCCGCAGTTGACCATGATTCGACCATCTGGCATGAGCTTTTTTGCAATCTCTAGCCAAGTTTCAGCCTGTGACAATGTTGACATTACATTAAACCCAGCGCAAATCAGAGTGTACTATGTAGTTTGGTGAATGAAGTAAATACTCCATACAAATATAGCACCCAAGAACTTACAAATCTCAGAAGTACGTTTTGTCATAAGAATACAAAAGCTTTATATAAATTTAGTTTGGTATAAGCATCATATCAGAGTATTCTTGAACACACCAATGTTTCCTCGAACACGAGAGTTGCTAAGGTTGCAAGAAGTAGCTAACTTTTGTTAGCGTCTCCCTAGAGCAGAGATCCTCGAGGTCCTAGATCACTTTTATGCATTTGCATGTGCTCTAGTATTTACTTTGGGATGTGTAAGCACATTTTCTACGTCGGTAAATTAAATACCAGACTGAACTGAGTTTGTGCACTCATTAATACAGCATGATAACAGTTCAAATTCACAAGCACAAAGATATTTGTTGTGGAGCTATGGTGGTTCCTGCATGCTATACCATATAACAATATGACTCTGATGTGTTCCGGAAGGAGCACGAGGTAAATATATATAGTGAAAAATACAAACGAGCCATGGTAGAAATAGAGAATAATAACAAATGAATTAAAAAGGCATGGGATATTTACTTCTTGTAGCTGAGGTAAGACTTTTCCATCAGCAAATAAATCAACAACAACGCCTGCAGGCATGAGCAAGGTACCGTCAGCCTATTGCAAGTCAGTTCCCGAAACTGAAAACTTAAAATGCTTTGAAAAGCTAATTAAAGGCATTCGAAACACTAACATAATAACAGAGTCTAAAATTTATTACAGATAATTATTGAAAAACTGATTACTAAGAGCATGTCATAATTCAATTCCAATAAGGCAGTAAGACATGCATTATGTTTGCATCAGATCAGATGTTCACCAGCAAATCCTCCTTCAACTGTAGCTGATGGGGAAAGTGCATCGCCTATACGCACCGAAAGTGAACCACCTAATTCCGTGGTCTTCTCTAAATTGGACATACCAAAATAATCCCTCGACAATTCAATTATCTGTCATGAAACGATACAGTTTTGCAGGGATGTCAGTTAGGAAAATATAAACAGATGGCTGTATGATTGCGAAAAGCAAAAATCTGAAGAAACGAGGCTGAAAAACATGAATAGTTGTAATAGCATAACCAGTCACACAATCCTGGTAATGCAAGTGTGCTTGAAATAGCATAACCAACATTACAAAAAATTAATGCTCTTCTGACAAGTTTCCAAGACTGCTGTATGACGAAATTGGAAAAATTCTGCAGACTTAAGTCATGTGATCAGTAAACAAATGAAAGGACAGTGAGAACAGTTTTCACCGTCGGATCAATCTCCCATCCAATAAGTTGTATCCAGGGCCAAACTTCTAGCATCATATGTGCTGCTGTCCCAGCACCCTGAAAGAAGCATGTAGAGAAGAAATGAATCACATCTGCAAGTGTGTGAAGAGCTAATTATTTAAATAAGGAGCGCTATGAGCCTATGACACTATGTTGCTTGTGTAAATAGATCACCTACTGTTCTTACAAGGAATTGTGATGCACAATACTCTATACAGACTCATTGCAACTTGTGGAATAGAGAAGTACTAGTGTGTAAAACATCTCCTCAACTCCCCCTAAGCATACTATAGGATGTAATCCCAGAAGCAGCTTCACAGAAACAATAAAGAACAGGAGTATAGCTGAGAAATGTCAGAGAAGGGGTTTACCAAACCTAGAAGTGCAACAGGACCACGTGGAACAACGGGAGGTAGGCTGACGAACTCATCCTGAATGATAGCAAAAGCAAACATGTTATAAGAATTTACATCCAATAGCTGCTTTGAGCAATTGAACACGGTGTTGGAAGACGATTAAAACATTTTTTCTGTGCGATAAAACATATTTCCGGGCGATGAAAACATCGGCCGTGTAAAAAATCCAGTTGGATAAAAACATCGTTTCTGTTCCCATACCAAAAATTTAAGATTGGAGTGCATTTCCCATGGTAACAGCCATACTGGCAACATCGAGCATAATGGTCCTAATGCCTACCAGGTGCTCGATAATATGCTTATAACAATTGTGTACTCATACATGCTCAGGTCACGGATGGTAGAGCATTAATCAAAATGTCGTCTCATCTAAATTCTGTTCAGATACCTACCCAGTAGGAATTGGTCCAGGCACTCTTCTTGGGGAGAATGCTGTGGACATTCCCTGCAGGAGACAGAGGTCGAACGCACTGTATTCAGATTCAGAAACCAACTCGACCCAAGTCTGCCGAGCAAGCGGTGACACTTACGGCTGGGGTCGAGGACGAGGTAGCGGTTGGAGGGCGAGTCGATGACCATGATGACCTCGTTGAAGTCGCTGCGGTTGGAGGCGAGGAGCACGAACTCCTCCTCCTCCCCCTGCTGCTCGGGCTCGGCGGCTGTGGCCGCGACCTCGTCGGGGGCGCAGCGGAGCCGAGCGGCGCGGCGCGGGAGGACCGCGAAGCCGGCGGTGGAGCGCTGCTGCTGGAGCTTGGCTTGGCCGTGGCGGTGGTGGTGGAGGAGGAGGCGGGGCGGGGACAAGGTTAGCGGCATGGTGGCGGGCATTGCTAGCTGCTGCGGGATAGAGCTCGTTGTTAGCCGTTGATGCAGATGACGAGTTTACCCACACATCAGCGGTGCACTGTTCTCGAAACGCCAGCCGGCCTGTCAGCGTCAGCGTGGCGACACTGTAGGATATCTCGCCCTAAACATCTACAGTTACAGGCCGGCCCATTGCGTCTCCAGCACGATAGGCGGCAGCGCTGCAAATTAGTTGGGAGCCACTAGTTAACGAGCGCTTTTTTGGGAGACTCACAACGATTAGCATCATTTGACATGCTCTCAGCCATTTGTCACGTGTCGCGCTTTGGGCGCTTTTTTTGAATTTTTTTTTATTTTTTCGCACGTGTTTTCAGCTATTTAAACAGCTTTTTTCTGATTTTTTTGACGTTTTGGTTTTCCATCTGTCTTCCTTAGCTTTTCGATCAAATATTTTTTTAAAATTTTTTACGCCAAAAGAAGCGTTTTTTTCTTCCTTTTACGAGAGTCACGGTTTTGCTTTGGCGAGAGTCAAGACCGAGCCTCTCGGAAACGGGAAAAAATGCGTTTTCTGTTTTTTTCCTTTCGCGAGAGTCACGGTTTTGCTTCTGCGAGAGACACGGTTGTGCTTTCGCGAGAGTCACGGCCGTGCCTCTCGGAAATGAAAAAACGTGTTTTTTGTTTTCTTTCCTTTCGCGAGAGTCATGGTTTTGCTTCCGCGAGAGGCACGGGCGTGCTTTCACGAGAGTAACGGCCATGCCTCTTCGGAAACGAAAAAAAATGCATTTTATCTTTTTTTTTCCTTCCGCGAAAGTTACGGTTCTGCTTCCGCGAGAGGCACGGTTGTGATTTTGTGAAAGACACGGGCATGCCTTTTTCGGAAAGGGAAAAAACCCATGCTCCCGGTTTGGTTTTTATTGGCCGATTTTTTCGTAAAAAAGTTTGTCAAAACCTATCAGCATGGGATCTAGTTTCGAATATCTCGGCGCGAGAAATCTAACGGTGAAGACGGTTTGAGATTTGAACGCAGAGATAATACGTTTTGAATAAACAGATCAACGAAAAAAGAGAAAAGTTCCAGATTGCGACAAGTAGCGCGTTGCATGTGCACTACTTGTCACAATCTGAGATGTTGGAATGATCTTTGCAATGAGTACTCCTTAACTAGTAATTTCCAAGTTAGGGAGCCACCATCGGGTTTGTGAAAATAGTATGGCGCGATCTACTTATAAAGGGAAAAAAGCCGATTTTTCATTGGGTTCTTATGTGTTTTGTTTTTCTTTATTTTTCTTATTGGCTTGTTCGTTTGTTTCTACATTCTCACATTTTTTCTTTATTTATTTTAACTGTTCTTATTGGGCTTTTTCTTTTCTTTGTTTTGCTTCGATTTCCTTGTTTCTTTTTCTGTTTTCAATTACATTTTTCTATTCTTTATTTTTCGTCGGTTTTGTTTTGTTCTTCATCTGTTTTCTCTTTTTGTTTTCCCTCGGGATTTCACTGTTTTTATTCATATTTTTCATATATATCTAATAAATTTTTGTAATACACGTTTAACATCTTTTAAACACAAGTTTAACATTTTCTTGAATAGATGGTCAATGTTTTTTTAACATATTTCAAATCCTTTATTAATATTTTTTCAATACATAGTCAAAAAATTTATCTATACATTTTAACATTTTATTTAAATACCTGATTAACATTTTTCAACTAAATGATTAACATATTTTTAATACATGATCAACATCTTTTTATCTGCATTTAACATTTTTTAAATGCTTGATTAATAATTTTGTAATATTTGTTTAATATTTTCCCAAATGCTTTATTAACATTTTCATATACAATATTAATTTTTTTGTCATTTTTTAATAAAAGGTCAACATTTTTTCTGTATACATTTAACATTTTCTAAATGCTTGATTAACATTTTTCAAATACTTGTTCAAAATTTTCCAAAATGCTTGATTAACATTTTTATATACATGATCAAATTGTTTTGCCATTTTTTAATAGATGTTCATTATCTTTTCTACAGACATTTAACATTTTTTAAATGCTTGATTAACAATTTTTAAATACTTGTTCAACATTTTTTCAAATGCTTGATTAACATTTTTATATACATGATCGAGTTTTTCATCATTTTTAATACATGGTCACATTTTTCCTATACATATTTGACATTTTCTAAATGATTGGTTAAAATTTTTCAAATACTTTTTCAATATTTCTTCAAATGCTTGATTATCTTTTTTATATACATGGTCAAATTGTTTAATTATTTTTTAGTAGATGGTCAATATTTGTTCTATACACATTTAACATTTTCCAAATGCTTTATTAACATTTTTCGAGTACTTGTTCAAAAATTTTCAAATGCTTGATTAACATTTTTTAAATACTTGCTCAACATTTTTACAAATGCTTGATTAACATTTTTATATACATGATAAAAAAATCTTCATTTTTTAAATACATGGTCAATTTTTTAAATACATGGTGCTCAACTCCATATATTATTTTCCAAAGATATTTGGGTATCCTATGATGTTTGAGTATATCCGTTTTGTCCTATGGGTTAATCGTGATCTTGGTTGGTATGAGTGTATATTTTATTTATGGTGTTGTCCTACGATCCCTTCTTGTCGCGCAAACGAAGGGGTCTCTGTTGTAGGGTGTTGCAATATATTCATGATTCGCTTATTATCGGTTGCGGGAGTGATAGAAACCTAAACACGGATAAGTGGGTTGTTGCATATGGGAGTAAAGAGGACTTGATACTTAATGCTATGGTTGGGTTTCACGACCTTAATGATCTTTAGTAGTTGCGGATGCTTGCTAGAGTTCCAATCATAATTGCATATGATCCAAGTAGAGAAAGTATGTTAGCTCATACTGTTGGAAATATGCCCTAAAGGCAATAATAAAATGGTTATTATATTTCCTTGTTCATGATAATTGTCTATTGTTCATGCTATAATTGTATTATCCGGAAATCGTAATACATGTGTGAATACATAGACCACAACATGTCCCTAGTGAGCCTCTAGTTGACTAGCTCGTTGATCAATAGATGGTTACGGTTTCCTGACCATGGACATTGGATGTCATTGATAACGGGATCACATCATTAGGAGAATGATGTGATGGACAAGACCCAATCCTAAGCATAGCGCAAGATCGTGTAGTTCGTCTGCTAAAGCTTTTCTAATGTCAAGTATCTTTTCCTTAGACCATGAGATTGTGCAACTCCCGGATACTGTAGGAATACTTTGGGTGTGCCAAACGTCACAACGTAACTGGGTGACTATAAAGGTGCACTACGGGTATCTCTAAAAGTGTCTGTTGTGTTGGCACGAATCGAGACTGAGATTTGTCACTCCGTATGACGGAGAGGTATCTTTGGGCCCACTCGGTAAGACATCATCGTAATGAGCTCAATGTGACTAAGGGTTGGTCATGGGATGATGTGTTACGCAACGAGTAAAGTGACTTGCCGGTAACGAGATTGAACGAGGTATTGGGATACTGACGATCGAATTTCGGGCAAGTAATGTACCGATTGACAAAGGGAATTGTATACGGGATTGCTTGAATCCTCGACATCGTGGTTCATCCGATGAGATCATCGTGGAACATGTGGGAGCCAACATGGGTATCCAGATCCGCTGTTGGTTATTGGCCGGAGAGTTGTCTCGGTCATGTCTGCATGGTTCCCGAACCCGTAGGGTCTACACACTTAAGGTTCGATGACGCTAGGGTTATTAGGAAGATTTGTATGTGATTACCGAATGTTGTTCGGAGTACCAGATGAGATCCCGAACGTCACGAGCAGTTCCGGAGTAGTCCGGAGGTGAAGATTTATATATGGGAAGTCATCATACGGTCACCGAAAATATTCGGGGGTATACCGGTATTGTACCGGGCCACCGGAGGGGTTCTAGGGGTCCACCGGGAGGGTCCACCTGCCCCGGAGGGTCTTATGGGCTGTAGGTGGAAGGGAACCAGCCCCTAGTGGGCTGGGCGCCATCCCCCCTAGGGCCCATGCGCCTAGGGTTTGGGGGGAACCCTAAAGGGGGGCGTGTTGGGGAACGTAGCAATAATTCAAAATTTTCCTACGTGTCACCAAGATCAATCTAGGAGATGCTAGAAATGAGAGAGAGGGAGTGCATCTTCATACCCTTGAAGATCGCTAAGCGAAAGCGTTACAAGAACGCGGTTGATGGAGTCGTACTCGCGGTGATTCAAATCGCGGAAGATCCGATCTAGCGCCGAACGGATGGCGCCTCCGCGTTCAAACACACGTACAGCCCGGGGACGTCTCCTCCTTCTTGATCCAGCAAGGGGAGAGGAGAAGTTGAGGGAGAACTCCGGCAGCACGACGGCGTGGTGGTGGAGCTTGTGGTATTCCTGCAGGGCTTCGCCAAGCTCTACGGAGGAGAAGGAAGAGTTGGAGGAGGAGAGGGCTGCGCCAGGGAAGGGGTGCGGCTGCCCTCTCTCTCCCTCACTATATATAGGGGGAAGGGGGGTGGAGGAGGCGCCCTAGGGTTCCCTAGGGGAGGGGTGGCGGCCACAGGGGAAACCCTAGATGGGTTTGGGCGCCCCCACCCCTAGGAAACTTGCCCCCCAAGCTAGGAGGGGTGGCTGCCCTAGGGGAGGCGCCCCCACCTCTCCACGTTACGTGGGATGGGGTGGGAGGGGCGCACAGCCCCTTAGTGGGCTGATGCGCCCCCTCCCCTTGGCCCATAAGGCCCCCCAACGCTTGCCGGGGCCTCCGAAACACCTTTCGGTCACGCTGGTCGTCACCCGGTACTCCCAGAACAATTCCGGACTCCAATACCCTTCGTCCAATATATCGATCTTCACCTTCGGACCATTCAGGATTTCCTCGTCATGTCCGGGATCTCATCCGGGACTCCGAACAACCTTCGGTAACCACATACTATTTCCCATAACAACTCTAGCGTCACCGAACCTTAAGTGTGTAGACCCTACGGGTTCGAGAACCATGCAGACATGACCGAGACATCTCTCCGGCCAATAACCAATAGCGGGATCTGGATACCCATAGTGGCTCCCACATATTCCACGATGATCTCGTCGGATGAACCACGATGTCGGGGATTCAATCAATCCCGTATACAATTCCCTTTGTCAATCGGTATGTTACTTGCCCGAGATTCGATCGTCGGTATCCCAATACCTCATTCAATCTCGTTACCGGCAAGTCACTTTACTCGTTCCGTAACACATGATCCCGTGGCTAACTCATTAGTCACATTGAGCTCATTATGATGATGCATTACCAGGTGGGCCCAGAGATACCTCTCCGTCATACGGAGTGACAAATCCCAGTCTCGATTCATGCCAACCCAACAGACACTTTCGGAGATACCTGTAGTGCACCTTTATAGCCACCCAGTTACGTTGTGACGTTTGCTACACCCAAAGCATTCCTACGGCATCCGGGAGTTGCACAATCTCATGGTCTAAGGAAATGATACTTGACATTAGAAAAGCTCTTAGCAAACGAACTACACGATCTTGTGCTATGCTTAGGATTGGGTCTTGTCCTTCACATCATTCTCCTAATGATGTGTTCCCGTTATCAATGACATCCAATGTCCATGGCCAGGAAACCATAACCATCTATTGATCAACGAGCTAGTCAACTAGAGGCTTACTAGGGACATGTTGTGGTCTATGTATTCACACATGTATTACTGTTTCCAGTTAATACAATTATAGCATGAACAATAGGCAATTATCATGAACAAGGAAATACAATAATAACCATTTTATTATTGCCTCTAGGGCATATTTCCAACAGTCTCCCACTTGCACTAGAGTCAATAATCTAGTTCACATCACTATGTGATTGTAATGAATCCAACACCCATGGGGTTTGTTCATATCTCGCTTGTGAGAGAGGTTATTAGTCAACGGGTCTGAACCTTTCAGATCTGTGTGTGCTTTACAAATCTCTATGTCATCTTGTAGATGCAGCTACCACGCGCTACTTGGAGCTATTCCAAACAACTGCTCTACTATACGAATCCGGTTTACCACTCAGAGTCATCCGGATTAGTGTCAAAGTTTGCATCGACGTAACCCTTTACGACGAATTCTTTTACCACCTCCATAATCGAGAAAATTCCTTAGTCCACTAGTTACTTAGGATAAGTTCGACCGCTGTCATGTGATCCATTCCTGGATCACTCTTGTACCCCTTGACTGACTCATGGCAAGGCACACTTCAGGTGCGGTACACAACATAGCATACTGTAGAGCCTATGTCTAAAGCATATGGGACGACCTTCGTCCTTTCTCTCTCTTCTGCCGTGGTCAGGTCTTGAGTCTTACTCAATAATCACACCTTGTAACACAGCCAAGAACTCCTTCTTTGCTGATCTATTTTGAACTCCTTCAAAATCTTGTCACGGTATGTATTCATTTGAAAGTACTATTAAGCGTTTTTGATCTATCCTTATAGATCTTGATGCTCAATGTTCAAGTAGCTTAATCCAGGTTTTCCATTGAAAAACACTTTTCAAATAACCCTGTATGCTTTCTAGAAATTCGACATCATTTCTGATCAACAATATGCTAACAACATATACTCATAAAAAATTCTATAGTGCTTCCAATCACTTCTTTGGAAATACAAGTTTCTCATAAACTTTGTATAAACCAAAATTCTTTGATCATCTCATCAAAGCGTACATTCCAACTCCGAGATGCTTACTCCAGTGCTTAGAAGGATTGCTGGAGCTTTGCATACTTGTTAGCATCTTTCAGGATTGACAAAACCTTCTGGTTGTATCACATACAACCTTTGCTCAAGAAAATTGTCGAGGAAACAATGTTTTGACATCCTATCTGCAAGGTTTCATAAATAATGCAGTAACTGCTAACATAAGTCCAACAGACTCTTAGCATCGCTACGAGTGAGAAAGTCTCATCGTAGTCAACTCCTTGAACTTGTCGGAAAACATCTTAACAAAAAGTCGAGCTTTCTTAATGGTGACACTTACCATCATTGTCCGTCTTCCTTTTAAAATCCATCTGCACCCAACAGCCTTACGACCATCAAGTAGTTCTTCCAAAGTCTATACTTTGTTTTATACATGGATCCTTTCTCGGATTTTATGGCCTCGAGCCATTCGTCGGAATCCGGGCCCACCATCGCTTCTCCATAGCTCGTAGGTTCATTGTTGTCTAGCAACATGACTTACAAGACAGGATTACGTACCACTCTAAAGTAGTACACATCCTTGTCGACCTATGAGGTTTGGTAGTGACTTGATCTGAAGTTTCATGATCACTATCATAAGCTTCCACTTCAATTGGTGTAGGTGCCATAGGAACAACTTCCTGCGCCCTGCTACACACTAGTTGAAGTGACGGTTCAATAACCTCATCAAGCCTCCACCATCCTCCCACTCAATTCTTTCAAGAGAAACTTTTCCTCGAGAAAGGACCTGTTTCTAGAAACAATCACTTTTGCTTCCGGATCTGAAATAGGAGGTGTACCCAACTATTTTGGGTATTCTATGAAGATGCATTTATCCGCTTTGGGTTCGAGCTTATCAGCCTGAAACTTTTTCACATAAGCTTCGCAGCCCCAAACTTTTAAGAAACGACAACTTAGGTTTCTCTAAACCATAATTCATACGGTGTCGTCTCAACGGAATTTCGTGGTGCCCTATTTAAAGTGAATGCAGTTGTCTCTAATGCCTAACCCATAAACGATAGTGGTAATTCGATAAGAGACATCATGGTATGCACCATATCCAATAGGGTGCAGTTATGATGTTCGGACACACCATCACACTATGGTGTTCCAGGCGATATTAGTTGTGAAACAATTTCAACAATGTCTTAATTGTGTGCCAAACTCGCAACTCAGATATTCATCTCTATGATCATATCATAGACATTTTATCCTCTTGTCACGACGATCTTCAACTTCACTCTGAAATTACTTAAACCTTTCAATAATTCAGACTTGTGTTTCATCAAGTAAATATACTCAGCATCTACTCAAATCATCTGTGAAGTAAGAACATAACGATATCCACTGCGTTCCTCAGCACTCATTGGACTGCACACATCAAAATGTATTACTTCCAACGAGTTGCTTTCTTGTTCCATCTTACTGAAAACGAGGCCTTTCAGTCATCTTGCCCATGTGGTATGATTTGCATGTCTCAAGTGATTCAAAATCAAGTGAGTCCAAATGATCCATCTGTATGGAGTTTCTTCATGCATATCTACCAATAGACATGGTTCGCATGTCTCAATCTTTTAAAAAACGAGTGAGTCCAAAGATCCATCACCATGGAGCTTCTTCATGCGTTTTATACCAATATGACTCAAATGGCAGTGCCACAAGTATGTGGTACTATCATTACTATCTTATATCTTTTGGCATGAACATGTGTATCACTACGATCGAGATTCAATAAACCATTCATTTTAGGTGCAAGACCATTGAAGGTATTATTCAAATAAACAGAGTAACCATTATTCTCCTTAAATGAATAACAGTATTGCGATAAACATAATCCAATCATGTCTATGCTCAACGCAAACACCAAATAACAATTATTTAGGTTTAACACCAATCCCGATGGTAGAGGGAGCGTGCGATGTTTGATCACATCAACCTTGGAAACACTTCCAACACATATCGCCATCTCACCTTTAGCTAGTCTCCGCAGCCTTTTATTTTGAGTTACTAACACTTAGCAACCGAACCGGTATTTATTACCCTGGTTGTTGGGGATATTACTACTGGGCGTAAACCGGCCTAGCTGGGCCGGATTAACTTCGTCAGTAGTTAAGTATGTTAAACCCCGAGAAGGCAGATAAGGGCTAAAGGCCCATGGTCGGTTCAAGGCCTGTAGCTGTAAACCGGCGTTAGTAGTTAACTTGTATTGTAAGTTAGGAATAAGTAGAGACCAAACCGGACACATCTATGAGCCGGTATTGGGACTGTGTAAACCGACGGGCATCACCCGTGTATATAAGGGGACGACCCGACGACGGTTCAAGGACAAGAGACAACAACTCGAGACATAGGCGAAGCTTGTTTGCTCCCTAGTCATCGAAACCCCATCAATTCCATCACAACTAGACGTAGGCTTTTACCTTCATCGAAGGGGCCGAACTAGTATAAACTCTCCTGCGTCCCTGTGTCCACTTTAACCCCTTGAAGCTAACCCGTCGCGATGGCTCCACGACTAAGTCCTTTCTCTAGGACATCTGCCGTGACAAAACCACGACAGTTGGCGCCCACCGTGGAGCGGATTTGGCTATTCCTGATCCGGAGGCTCAATTGGTGGCAGCTCTTCATGTTATTCCGGATTGGACGCTTCCTTACCTGGCGTACAAGAACCGGGGCGAGTTACCAGAGGATGAGACTCTGGCCCGACAGATAATCCGGCGATCCAAGTCCATGACTATTATCAACGGCGAGTTGCATCATTGCAGTGTGTCAGGGGCATTTCAACGCTGTGTGTCTCCTAAAGAAGGCCGTGAAATTTTGCGTGAGATCCACGAAGGAGATTGTGGTCACCACGCTGGTTCAAAATCTCTGGTGGCTAAAGCGTTTCGCCATGGCTTCGATTGGTTAACTGCTCATGCTGATGCGGAGGATCTGGTCAGACGATGTGATGGTTGCCAAAAGTTTTCAAGACGTGCTCATGTACCGGCTCAAGAATTGAGAATGATTCCAATTACTTGGCCATTTGTGACTTGGGGGCTGGATATGGTTGGGCCTTTCAAAAGGTCCAAAGATAAGAAGACCCACCTCCTGGTGGCGGTTGACAAGTTTACAAAGTGGGTGGAGGCAGAACCTGTTAGCAAGTGTGATGCGGCCACGGCGGTTCAGTTCATCAAAAAAGTGATTTTCCGGTTTGGCTTTCCACACAGTATCATCACAGATAATGGTACCAATTTGTCCAAAGGTGCCATGAAGGATTTCTGCGAACGGGAGCACATCCGGCTCGATGTTTCATCGGTGGCACATCCACAGTACAATGGTCAAGCAGAAAGGGCTAATCAAGAGATCTTGAGAGGCATCAAGCCCCGGCTTATGGTTCCTTTGCAGAGAACACCGGGTTGTTGGGTAGAAGAGTTACCATCTGTGTTATGGAGCATCAATACTACACCCAACAGATCAACAGGATACACACCGTTCTTCATGGTTTACGGAGCGGAGGCGGTTCTCCCCAGTGATATCCGCCATGATTCACCCCGTGTGGCGGCTTATGTTGAAGCGGACAATGAGACAGCACGGCAAGACGCTTTGGACCTGTTGGATGAAGAACGTGACATAGCAGCTCCCCGCTCGGCGATTTACCAATAGGATCTTCGTCGTTATCACAGTCGCCGAGTCAGAACCAGAACCTTTCAGGAAGGAGATTTGGTGCTTCGGCTCATCCAAGATCAGACTGATATGCATAAGCTATCCCCACCTTGGGAGGGGCCTTTTGTGGTCAGCAAGAATCTGCACAACGGGTCATACTATCTGATCGATATTCGAGAGCATAAGGACTCACGTACATCAGAGGAGGAGACGAACAGGCCATGGAACATAGCTCATCTTCGGCCTTACTATACCTGAGCCATTGGCTTTACTTATGTACATATTACGACGATGTATATATTATGATTAAATATAATAAACCAGAACCTCAGCTAAAGCGGGGTATCTGTTCTTTTACATCATGTGTGGTTACACGGAGTTGTTCTAAAGCGGCCTCCGGTTTACCCCTTGAGTTAGCTTTTTAAAAGCATCATGTTATATCACTTGGGGGTTTGGTTGTGTCCGAACCAATACAATACCTCTTGATAGGCGAGAGCCACCCGATCACTTGGGGACTTGGTCACGTCTGAACCAGTCATGCCTCTTGATCGGCCTAAGGCCACAGAATAACTTGGGGGCTTGGTCGAACCCGAACCATTGCCATGCCACTTGATCGGCATAAATGCCACGGTTTCATTTGGGGACCTGGCTGACTAGAACCATAGTTACACCTATCGGGAGCTTGGTCGTGTTCGGCCATGGTAACGCCATCTGATCAGCTCAAATAAACCCTTTTTGCAAACGGTTTTGTCATTGCCTTTGCTTCACACTTTTCTTTGAAAGGTATTTCTTTCTTTTTATTGCGTTTTTTAAACCGACAAAGTTTTCAACCGGTTCACACTGTGAATTGACGGAACACGGTTCATTTCAATCCAGAGACTATTTGCCCAGTTTGATCTTTTTTGTTAACATCCTCTTATGGAGTAACACGGTGTTTATTATAACCCGGCACGGTTTACATGGTAAATCGGCGTCATATATATATGGGAGCTGCTATCTCCTCCAACAGTGTGGGTTTATAAAACTCCGCTTCAAGATTGGCCAAGCCAACTTCACGCTCAACGGTGGCAGGTATTATGTATCTCAAAAATTTGGTCATATACTTAAATTTTTTTCCGGATGTTTTGATTTCATGTATGCAGACATCATATTCCGCCTGATGGTACAACCGTGATGGCGCTTGAAGATTTTTTATTGCAGAAAGTACTTTGGAAAGTTCATCACCCAAAGGAAGAGCAAGTGGCAGCGATTATGCACGAAGGCATATCAACATCAAAAGTATCAGCTAGCCTATTAC
This sequence comes from Triticum urartu, assembly GCF_056163025.1. Lineage (NCBI taxonomy): Eukaryota > Viridiplantae > Streptophyta > Magnoliopsida > Poales > Poaceae > Triticum > Triticum urartu. The sequence continues at coordinate 639,083,085 of NC_141877.1, read as the reverse complement.
AAGGCAACACGGTGCCCATAATAAGATCATTGTTTTTCGCAAAGGAGAAGCAGTTTTAAACGGCTTCCAGTTCAAGCTTGGTCACCAGCCTGGCCTGATGGTTGTGGGTCATCCTGCGCCGCTTCAGCTTCAGTTTCTCTACCCAGTGGCTGGAAATCAACAGTTGTCCTGTCGATTCCCATTAATGCTTGAAAAACAGCTTCATCATGGATCAGCAACGACGGGTCAATATCGGGAGCGTAAGTATGCTTACGGATTGGAGGGATAAGATTGTCCGCTTCATGAATTGGTGCAGCTATTCGCTTGTTTTGATTGTCATATTGGGCTTGATAATGAGACAAGTCTGCTTCTTTAGCCAATTGACAAGCTAGCGGACGCACCTCCCGGTTTATTGCTCGCAGATCCGCTTCACCAAACTCTGACCCGTCTTCCTTCAAGCTGGGATAGCCCTGAGCCGCTTCAATAGGATCAAAATCCGGCACCCAAGCTTTTGCCCGGATTAAGGCATTGATCGCACCGGTTCGAGCAGCAGATTTCTTCAGCTCTTCAACCCGGGCAGGAAGCACCGACAGTTTCATCAGAGTATCCTGAATCAAGGTGGGCGCCGGCTTGTTGTGGGATGCAGTACAGATGATCCGCTGTGCACCAGTGTACAGTTGTTCGACCAATGTATAGGCGGCTTTCAGTTTCTTTCGCACATCTGACCCCAAGTGACCAATGCGTGTCCCTGAAATATCATAAAGGGTTAACAAACCGGCAGCTCTGTAAGACGGCAGAATCAGTTCAGAAGTCAAACTGGCTTACCAAAGATAGCAGTGGTCATGGCATGCACGTGCCACTTTATGCTGGTCAGTTCATCCGCCACCGGTTTTAGTGCAGCCTCGGCATCTTCTGCTCGTTGGATTAAAGCGGATTTTTCAGTGCCCAATCTGCCCGCTTCTTCTTGAAGTTCTCCTTAAGCTGTTCCATGGTGCTTAAAGCGCTGGTTAATTCCTCTTTTGCTTTGGAGGTTTCAGCTTGTTGGGATTTCAGATTATCTTGGAGATCGGCGACTTGGCTTTCTTTCGTCTTCAGCTCAGCCTGCATGCAGACATTTATATGATTCAGCAAAACGGTACAAGGATTGAAGTACCAACCACATAACAAGTTATGCACTTGGCACTTGGGGGCTAATGCATATTCAATCTTCATCTTTCAATTGCTTACAAAGTCCCAAGATCAATACAAGTATTCAACTTGGCACTTGGGGGCTAATGGCTATTTGCTCGTATATATTCTGATGCGGCAATCTCAATTACTTAAAGTCCCGGTTTAACTACGCTAAGTTGAACCGGCCCTTGGGGGCTACATCAGCGAATTTCAAAGCATTAAGATTTATATTAGTAAGTCCCGGTTTGAAAGAAGATTACAAACTGGCCCTTGGGGGCTAGGAGAGTCAGCAAGAATTGAAGCATACAGGCAGGAAAGAGCATATGGAAGTTACCTCATATTTATCTTTCATCATGTTAACCAGAACGGCTTCATAGTCACGACTGGTATACAGCCGGTTCAGGTAGCCGGAATGGATATCTTGGGCGTTCAGAGCAGCGTAAGTCGCCAGATCAGCATTCCACTTGCCTTTGCCAAAGGCAGCAAATTCTTCTTTGGCAGAATGTTTGGACAAAGCGACAGGATTGCTTGGCTCTGTATGGCCAGTGCCAGTAATGACAACCTCATCATCCTTGGTATTGCCGGTTTGCACTGGGGCTGTTGGCTTGTCAGTAGGCTTTGTTGGACCGGTGGATTTCTCAATCCGGATGGAGCTTGTGGGCTGATTGACAGGATTTGAGGTATCAATAGGTCTCTCTTCAGCAATAAGATCGTCGTCTTGCTGCGGTGGATCATTGGGTATATCCTCAGGAATAGCCGCTTCAAGATCTGGTGTTTTGCTCGGTTCAAGGACGGCATCCTCTTCGGCCGCTTTGTCCAGGCGAGCCTTCTTGCTTGGCCTAGGCTTGGCCCTGAAAGGAATAACAAAATCAAATACAGCATATGTTCCAAGGCGATGTACTACAAATATTATGATAAGTATAGCTTACCCAAGCACTGTTTTGAGCGGTGGCAGCTGAGTAGCCGATGACTCGCCAGAGGATGAGTGGGAAGTAACCTGGTAATCGGAGTTAGATGGATTAAGAGGTTGACGAAAGCAGCCCGCTTTAGGACAAGCACTGACAAGCAAATTAGAGACCTCTGAACGGCGTTTCCGAACCGGACTGTTCGGTAAACCGGCGGAGGTAACTACCTGGCCGCTGTGCCGGGTTGTGCGATGAGCTTCGTGCTGTTGGGTCTTCATAAGAAATTTGGGATCCAAATAAGCAAGAGGATGAGAAAATTTAACTTTCCAGTTTGCCTGACGGATTTTTAGTGAAGGCAAAGGTTCTGAATCAGAAGAGAGAATAATTTTCTCTGCAGCATCAGCATGGCTGGCTTCGGCATCATCCTGACAAATATCATCATCAATAAGATGCATGAAAAATAAGCCAAGTGAGTCAAGCCCTACCTCAAGGTCCGGATTATCCACATCATCATCAGGGGCCGGATTAGAGGATGCAATGGTTCTTTTCCTGTGGACAGTCTTCTTCACAGCTTTAGTCTTTTGCCGGGTTGCCCTTTCCGGTTTGTCTGGTTTTTCTGGTTTCTCCTGCGGCAGTTTCTTGCTCCAAAACGGATCATTGCCCTAGTTACACAGACATTGATATTAAAACAATGACAAGATATATCAACAGCAGATTCAGCAAAAATAAAAATGAAACTCTTACAGCTGGTGGTTTGTTGGTGGCACAGAAGGGAAGCAGGCCGGTTTTAGCACAGATGTGTTCCGGTTCATTCAGCATCTTATTCACAGCCTCTGTGATTTCTTCATCGGTGAGCTGGATGTTGGAATGTCGCAGTGGATCATCAACACTGCCAGTATACTCGCACATCAAACCGGAGCGCTGACTAAGGGGCAGTATGCTCCATGATATCCAACAGCGGGCGAGATCAACCCCTGTTAAACCGTTGGCCATAAAGGCTCTGAGCTTCGACAGTTGAGGAGCATATTTGCTTCTCTCTTGGGCAGTCAACTTTGCGGAAAGGGGTGTGTATTGCTGAGTCGCTCCGGACGAAAGCCAGGCAAGGGATTTTCACCAGCAGGGGAGGTGTCTTTGCAATAGAACCATGCTTGATTCCACTCTTTGGGGTGGCTGTGCAGTTTGGCATGAGGGTATGTGACCTCTTTCCTTTTCTGAATCGCCACGCCACCCAACTCCGTATTGGAGCCGTCAGTAAGCTCAGTACGGTGGTTTAGATGGAAACAGTCTCTGAACAATTCCACTGTGGGCTCCTCTTGAAAGAATGCCTCACAGAGCACTTGGAAGTGACACATGTTTGTAACAGAGTTGGGGCCAGTATCTTGTGGATGGAGTTGAAAATCGGCTAAAACGTCCCGGTAAAATTTAGAACCGGGCGGCTTAAAGCCCCGGGCTAAGTGATCTACGAAAACGATGACCTCTCCTTCTTGAGGTGTGGGAGGCATTCTTTGCCAGGAGCCCTCCAATGGATGGTATCTTTGCTGCCTAAAGCGCCGATCAGGACTAAATCGTCCAGTTGAGCCTCTGTGACGCGAGAAGGAACCCAGTTGTACTCATATACTTGCTTGGCCATGATGAAATCTACAAGGTAGATGATCCTGGTTCAAAAATGTATTGATTAAGGTACATTGGTATGTGCAATGTTAAACCGGAGACAGATCTATCTAAACTGGAGTTTTATGAAGCAACAACAACTGGCGGTTCAACAAGGGGACTAATGGTATATACCGGTTTGGCAATTTTTTCTACAAAGTTAAACCGCCTGATCTAAGCATTGAAACAGCTGAGATTGCAGATGGATAAGTATGCAGAAACAGATTTCACAAGATTTCTCTACAGCGTTGGATCTGAAGCAAGTTCAGAAAATAAGAAAAATATTCGAAAGCTCAAAGCAGAACAGTATTGAATCAATGGGCAGAAATATATGTGAGATCTATGGTCTTGGGCATGAAACTAAAGGCGGATATTAAAAGCTACCGCTACACAGAGCAGGGGTTCGCAGATGCATCCAGGAGCTAGTATATGAACACGAACAGGTGATGAACACTGCAAGAACACGAAACCCTAGAACAAATCTGTGTTGAGAAGAGCAGAAGGCTTACCAGAGTTGAGGAAGACGCGGAAGGTTGCCGCGGTGCTCTGGTGCATTCAGGTTGATGCAGCGGCCAAGGTTGGTGCAGAAGTTGACGGCGGCGGCGGAGCTCCGAGGCTGGCGACGCGAGGAAGACGAAGAAGAAAGGCACGAAGGGGAGAAAAGAAATGACCCTTCGGTCCTATTTATAAGGCAAAAGGACATGTGTCAGGCGCGACAATCAAGGGGCCACGAAACGGAGCTGTCGCCTCGATTTCCGTAGATCTATTAAACACGGAAGCATAGTGGATAAGCTTCCTTATAACAAGTGACGTCACGTCGGTTTACAACGACCAGAGAAGATGACATCACGGCGGTTCAACAAACTACAGAAGATATTGAAGATGAAGATTTTTGCTAAAGGATTGACATGAACATGTTCAAATCAATCTGGGGCCTAATGTTGGGGATATTACTACTGGGCGTAAACCAGCCTAACTGGGCCGGATTAACTTCGTCAGTAGTTAAGTATGTTAAAGCCCGAGAAGGCAGATAAGGGCTAAAGGCCCATGGTCGGTTCAAGGCCTGTAGCTGTAAACCGGCGTTAGTAGTTAACTTGTATTGTAAGTTAGGAATAAGTAGAGACCAAACCGGACACATCTATGAGCCGGTATTGGGACTCTGTAAACCGACGGGCGTCACCCGTGTATATAAGGGGACGACCCGGCGGCGGTTCAAGGACAAGAGACAACAACTCGAGACATAGGCGAAGCTTATTTGCTCCCTAGTCATTGAAACCCCATCAATTCCATCACAACTAGACGTAGGCTTTTACCTTCATCGAAGGGGCCGAACTAGTATAAACTCTCTTGCGTCCCTGTGTTCGCTTTAACCCTTTCAAGCTAACCTGTCGCGATGGCTCCACGACTAAGTCCTTTCTCTAGGACATCTGCCGTGACAAAACCACGACACTGGTGCTACTAGGAGTACTAGTAAAGTACACAATAATATAACGTATATTCAAAATACTTCTGTCAACCTTGTCAGCCTTCTCATCTACCAAGTATCTAGGGTAGTTCTGCTTTAGTAACCGTTCCCCTCATTACAGAAGCACTTAGTCTTGGGTTTGGGTTCAACCTTGGGTTTCTTCACTAGAGCAGCAACTGCTTTGCCGTTTCATGAAGTATCCCTTCTTTCCCTTGCCCTTCTTGAAACTAGTGGTTTTACTAACCATCAACAATTGATGCTCCTACTTGATTTCTACTTTTGCGGTGTCAAACTTCACGAGTTGCTCAAGGATCATCATGTCTATCCCTGATATGTTATAGTTCATCACGAAGCTTTAATAGCTTGGTGGCAGTGACTATGGAGAACTATCACTATCTCATCTGGAAGATTAACTCCCACTCGATTCAAGCGATTGTAGTACTCAGACAATCTGAGAACATGCTCAACGATTGAGCTTTTCTCCCTTAGTTTGAAGGCTTAAGAAACTTGTCAGAGGTCTCATATCTCTTGACGTGGGCACTAGTCTGAAATCCCAATTTCAGTCTTTGGAACATCTCATATGTTCTGCGACATTTCAAAAAACATCTTTGGTGCCACAATTCTAAACTGTTAGCATTACACACTGAACTATCACGTAGTCATCAAAACGTGTATGTCAGATGTTTCCCAACATCTACAGACGACGCTCGAGGTTCAGCACACCGAGTGGTGCATTAAGGACATAAGCCTTCTGCGCAGCAATGAGGATAATCCTCAGTTGACGGACCCAGTCCGCATAATTTCTACTATCAACTTTCAACTAAATTTTCTCTATGAACATTTATTAAACAGTAGAACTAAAGTGTAAGCTATGACATAATTTGCAAAGACCTTTTGACTATGTTCATGATAATTAAGTTCATCTGATTATTTAATGAACTCCCACTTAGATAGACATCCCTCTAGTCATCTAAGTGATACATGATCCGAGTCAACTAGGCCGTGTCCGATCACCACGTGAGACGGACTAGTCATCATCGGTGAACATCTTCATGTTGATCGTATCTACTATACGACTCATGTTCGACCTTTCGGTCTCTTGTGTTCCGAGGCCATGTCTGTACATGCTAGGCTCGTCAAGTCAACCTAAGTGTTTCACATGTGTAAATCTGGCTTACACCCATTGTATTCGAACGTTAGAATCTATCACACCCGATCATCACGTGGTGCTTCGAAACAACGAACCTTCGCAACAGTGCATAGTTAGGGGGAACACTTTCTTGAAATTTTAGTGAGGGATCATCTTATTTATGCTACTGTCGTTCTAAGAAAATAAGATGTAAAAATGACAAAAATCACATGCAAATCATAAAGTGACATGATATGGCCAATATCATCTTGCGCCTTTGATCTCCATCTTCGAGGCGCGGCATGAACACCATCGTCACCAGCATGGCACCATGATCTCCATCATCGTGTCTTCATGAAGTTGCCTCACCAACTATTACTTCTACTACTATGGCTAACGGTTAGCAATAAAGTAAAGTAATTACATGGTGTTTTCATTGACACGTAGGTCATAAATAAATTAAGACAACTCCTATGGCTCCTGCCGGTTGTCATACTCATCGACATGCAAGTCGTGATTCCTATTACAAGAACATGATCAATCTCATACATCACATATATCATTCATCACATCCTTTTGGCCATATCACATCACATAGCATACCCTGCAAAAACAAGTTAGACGTCCTCTAATTGTTGTTGCATGTTTTACGTGTCTGCTATGAGTTTCTAGCAAGAACATTTCTTACCTACGCAAAACCACAACGGTGATATACCAATTGATATTTACGCTTCATAAGGACCCTTTTCATCGAATCCGATCTGACTAAACTGGGAGAGACAGACACCCGCCAGCCACCTTATGCATCAAGTGCATGTCAGTCGGTGGAACCAGTCTCACGTAAGCGTACATGTAAGGTCGGTCCGGGCCGCTTCATCCCACAATGCCGCCGGATCAAGATAAGACTAGTAACGGCAAGCAAATTGAACAAATCATCGCCCACAACTGCTTTGTGTTCTACTCGTGCACAGAATCTACGCATAGACCTAGCTCATGATGCCACTGTTGGGGAATGTAGCAATAATTCAAAATTTTCCTATGTTTCACCAAGATCCATCTAGGAGATGCTAGCAACGAGAGAGAGGGAGTGCATCTTCATACCCTTGAAGATCGCTAAGCGGAAGCGTTACAAGAACGCGGTTGATGGAGTCGTACTCACGGCGATTCAAATCACGGAAGATCCGATCTAGCGCCGAACAGACGACGCCTACGCGTTCAACACACGTACAGCCCAGGGACGTCTCCTCCTTCTTGATCCAGCAAGGGGAGAGGAGAAGTTGAGGGAGAACTCCGGCAGCATGATGGCGTGGTGGTGGAGCTTGTGGTATTCCTGCAGGGCTTTGCCAAGCTCTATGGAGGAGAAGGAAGAGTTGGAGGAGGAGAGGGCTGCGCCAGGGAAGGGGTGCGGCTGCCCTCTCTCTCCCTCACTATATATAGGGGGAAGGGGGGTGGAGGAGGCGCCCTAGGGTTCCCTAGGGGAGGGGTGGCGGCCACAGGGGAAACCCTAGATGGGTTTGGGCGCCCCCACCCCTAGGAAACTTGCCCCCAAGCCGGGAGGGGTGGCTGCCCTAGGGGAAGCGCCCCCACCTCTCCACGTTATGTGAGATGGGGTGGGAGGGGCGCACAGCCCCTTAGTGGGCTGATGTGCCCCCTCCCCTTGGCCCGTAAGGCCCCCCAACGCTTGCCGGGGCCTCCGAAACACCTTTCGGTCACGCTGGTCGTCACCCGGTACTCCCAGAACAATATCGGACTCCAATACCCTTCGTCCAATATATCGATATTCACCTCTGGACCATTCCAGAGTTCCTTGTCATGTCCGGGATCTCATCCGGGACTCCGAACAACCTTCGGTAACCACATACTATTTCCCATAACAACTCTAGCGTCACCGAACCTTAAGTGTGTAGACCCTACGGGTTCGGGAACCATGCAGACATGACCGAGACATCTCTCCCGCCAATAACCAATAGCGGGATCTGGATACCCATAGTGGCTCCAACATATTCCACGATGATCTCGTCGGATGAACCATGATGTCGGGGATTCAATCAATCCCGTATACAATTCCCTTTGTCAATCGGTATGTTACTTGCCCGAGATTCGATCGTCGGTATCCCAATACCTCATTCAATCTCGTTACCGGCAAGTCACTTTACTCGTTCCGTAACACATGATCCCGTGGCTAACTCATTAGTCACATTGAGCTCATTATGATGATGCATTACCGAGTGGGCCCAGAGATACCTCTCCGTCATACAGAGTGACAAATCCTAGTCTCGATTCGTGCCAACCCAACAGACACTTTCGGAGATACCTGTAGTGCACCTTTATAGCCACCCAGTTACGTTGTGACGTTTGGTACACCCAAAGCATTCCTACGGTATCCGGGAGTTGCACATCTCATGGTCTAAGGAAATGATACTTGACATTAGAAAAGCTCTTAGCAAACGAACTACACGATCTTGTGCTATGCTTAGGATTGGGTCTTGTCCATCACATCATTCTCCTAATGATGTGATCCCGTTATCAATGACATCCAATGTCCATGGTCAGGAAACCATAACCATCTATTGATCAACGAGCTAGTCAACTAGAGGCTTACTAGGGACATGTTGTGGTCTATGTATTCACACATGTATTACGGTTTCCAGTTAATACAATTACAACATGAACAATAGACAATTATCATGAGCAAGGAAATACAATAATAACCATTTTATTATTGCCTCTAGGGCATATTTCCAACAAGGCACCCCCCTTGTTTGGGGGACAAGTCCCCTCCCCCTTGGCCGCCGCCCCCCTCTAGATCTCATCTAGAGGGGCTGGCCCCCTTCCCCCTTCTCCCTATAAATAGAGGGGCGAGGGGAGGGCTGCAGCACCACATCCAAGGTGCAGCCCCTCCCCTCCCCAACACCTTTCCTCCTCCGCGTGAGCTTGGTGAAGCCCTGCCGGAGAACTGCCACTCTATCACCACCACGCCGTCGTGCTGCTGTTGGAGCCTTCTTCCTCAACCTCTCCCTCCTCCTTGCTGGATCAAGGCGCGGGAGACGTCACTGGGCTACACGTGTGTTGAACGCGGAGGCACCGTTGTTCGGTGCTTAGATCGGATTCGGCCGCGATCTGAATCGCTACGTGTACTACTCCTCCAACCGCGTTCTTGCAACGCTTCCGACTCGCGATCTTCAAGGGTATGAAGATGCACTCCCCTCTCGTTGCTAGTTACTCCATAGATTGATCTTGGTAATGTGTAGAATTTTTTTAATTTCTGCAACGATCCCCAACAGTGGCATCATGAGCTAGGTCTATGCGTAGTTTCTATGCACGAGTAGACCACAAGTTGTTGTGGGCGTCGATTTTGTTAATTTACTTGCCGTTACTAGTCTTATCTTGATTCGGCGGCATCGTGGGATGAAGCGGCCCGGAATGAAGCGGCCCGTACCGACCTTACACGTACGCTTACGTGAGACTAGTTCCACCGACTGACATGCACTAGTTGCATAAGGTGGCTAGCGGGTGTCTGTCTCTCCCAGTTTAGTCGGATCGGATTCGATGAAAAGGGTCCTTATGAAGGGTAAATAGAAATTGGCATATCACATTGTGGTTTTGGCGTAGGTAAGAAACGTTCTTGCTAGAAACCTATAGCAGCCACGTAAAATCTTGCAACAACAATTAGAGGACGTCTAACTTGTTTTTGCAGTATATGCCGTGTGATGTGATATGGCCGAAAGGATGTGATCAATGATATATGTGATGTATGAGATTGACCATGTTCTTGTAATAGGAATCACGACTTGCATGTCGATGAGTATGACAACCGGCAGGAGCCATAGGAGTTGTCTTAATTTATTTATGACCTGCGTGTCAACATAAACGTCATGTAATTACTTTGCTTTATTGCTAACCGTTAGCCATAGTAGTAGAAGTAATAGTTGGCGAGACAACTTCATGAAGACACGATGATGGACATCATGATGATGGAGGTCATGGTGTCATGCCGGTGAAAATGATGATCATGGCGCCCCAAAGATGGAGATCAAAAGGAGCAAAATGATATTGGCCATATCATGTCACTATTTGATTGCATGCGATGTTTATCATGTTTTACATCTTATTTGCTTAGAATGACGGTAGCATAAATAAGATGATCCCTCGCAATAATTTCAAGAAAGTGTTCCCCCTAACTGTGCACCGTTGCTAAGGTCCGTTGTTCCAAAGCACCACGTGATGATCGGGTTTAACGTTCGCATACAACGGGTGTAAGCCAGATTTACACACGCAATACACTTAGGTTGACTTGACGAGCCTAGCATGTACAGACATGGCCTCGGAACACGGAAGACCGAAAGGTCGAACATGAGTCGTATAGAAGATACGATCAACATGAAGATGTTCACCGATGATGACTAGTCCGTCTCACGTGATGATCGGACACGGCCTAGTTGAATCGGATCATGTATCACTTAGATGACTAGAGGGATGTCTATATGAGTGGGAGTTCATTAAATAATTTGATTAGATGAACCTAATTATCATGAACATAGTCTAAAATTCTTTGCAATATGTCTTGTAGATCAAATGGCCCACGCTAATGTTGCCCTCAACTTCAACGCGTTCCTAGAGAAAACCAAGCTAAAAGACGATGGCAGCAACTACACGGACTGGGTCCGTAACCTGAGGATTATCCTCATAGCTACCAGGAAAGCATATGTCCTTGATGCACCGCTAGGTGAAGCACCTGTTTTCCCAGCAGAACAAGACGTTATGAACGCTTGTCAGACGCGTAGTGATGATTACTCCCTGGTTCAGTGCGGCCTAATTTACAGCTTAGAACCAGGGCTCCAAAAGCGTTTTGAGCAACACGGAGCATATGAGATGTTCCAAGAGCTGAAAATGGTTTTCCAAGTTCATGCCCGGGTCGAGAGATATGAAGTCTCCGACAAGTTCTACAGTTGTAAGATGGAGGAGAATAGTTCCGTCAGCGAGCACATACTCAAAATGTCTGGTTTGCACAACCGCTTGTCTCAGCTGGGAGTTAATCTCCCGGATGATGCAGTCGTTGACAGAATCCTTCAGTCGCTCCCACCTAGCTACAAGAGCTTTATGATGAACTTCAATATGCAGGGGATGGAAAAGTCCATTCCTGAGGTATATTCAATGCTGAAATCAGCGGAGGAGGAAATCAAAAAGGAACATCAAGTGTTGATGGTGAATAAAACCACTAAGTTCAAGAAAGGCAAGGGTAAAAAGAACTTCAAGAAGGACGGCAAGGGAGTTGCCGCGCCCGGTAAGCAAGCTGCCGGAAAGAAGCCAAAGAATGGACCCAAGCCTGAGACTGAGTGCTTTTATTGCAAGGGAAACAGTCACTGGAAGCGTAACTGCCCCAAGTACTTAGCGGATAAGAAGGCCGGCAATTCCAAAGGTATATGTTATATACATGTTATTGATGTGTACCTAACCAGCGCTCGTAGTAGCTCCTGGGTATTTGATACCGGTGCAGTTGCTCATATTTGTAACTCAAAACAGGAACTGCGGAATAAACAGAGACTGGCGAAGGACGAGGTGACGATGCGTGTCGGGAATGGTTCCAAGGTCGATGTGATCGCCGTCGGCATGCTACCTCTACATTTACCTACGAGATTAGTTTTAAACCTCAATAATTGTTATTTAGTACCAACTTTGATCATGAAGATTGTATCTGGATCTCGTTTAATGCGAGATGGCTACTCATTTAAATCTGAGAATAATGGTTGTTCTGTTTATATGAGAGACATGTTTTATGGTCATGCCCCGCTGGTCAATGGTTTATTCTTATTTAATCTCGAACGTGATGTTACACATATTCATAGTGTGAATGCCAAAAGATGTAAGGTTGATAATGATAGTCCCACATACTTGTGGCACTGCCGCCTTGGTCACATTGGTGTCAAACGCATGAAGAAACTCCATGCAGATGGACTTTTGGAGTCTCTTGATTATGAATCATTTGACACGTGTGAACCATGCCTCATGGGAAAAATGACCAAGACTCCGTTCTCCGGAACAACGGAGCGAGCAACCAACTTATTGGAAATCATACATACTGATGTGTGCGGTCCAATGAGTGTTGAGGCTCGCGGTGGTTATTGTTATGTTCTCACCCTCACTGATGACTTGAGTAGATATGGGTATGTATACTTAATGAAACATAAGTCTGAGACCTTTGAAAAGTTCAAGGAATTTCAGAGTGAGGTTGAGAATCAACGTGACAGGAAAATCAAGTTCTTACGATCAGATCGTGGGGGAGAATATTTGAGTCACGAATTTGGCACGGACTTAAGGAAATGCGGAATTGTTTTAGAAATCACGCCGCCTGGAACACCTCAGCGTAATGGTGTGTCCGAATGTCCTAATCGCAGTCTATTGGATATGGTACGATCTATGATGTCTCTTACCGATCTACCGCTGTCATTTTGGGGTTATGCTATAGAGACCGCCGCATTCACTTTAAGTAGGGCTCCGTCGAAATCCGTTGAGACGACACCGTATGAATTGTGGTTTGGTAAGAAACCTAAGCTGTCGTTTCTGAAAGTTTGGGGATGTGACGCTTATGTCAAGAAACTTCAACCTGAAAAGCTCGAACCCAAATCGAAAAATGCGTCTTCATAGGATACCCTAAAGAAACTATTGGGTATACCTTCTACCTTAGATCCGAAGGCAAGATCTTTGTTGCCAAGAATGGATCCTTTCTAGAGAAAGAGTTTCTCTCGAAAGAAGTAAGTGGGAGGAAAGTAGAACTTGATGAAGTATTGCCTCTTGAACCGGAGAGTGGCGCAGCTCAAGAAAATGTTCCTGAGGTGCCTGCACTGACTAGAGAGGAAGTTAATGACGATGATCATGAAACTTCAGATCAAGTTGCTACTGAACTTTGTAGGTCCACAAGGACACATTCCGCACCAGAGTGGTACGACAACCCTGTCCTGGAAATCATGTTGTTGGACAATGGTGAACCTTTGAACTATGAAGAAGCGATGGCGGGCCTAGATTCTGACAAATGGCTGGAAGCCATGAAATCCGAGATAGGATCCATGTATGAAAACGAAGTATGGACTTTGACTGACTTGCCCGATGATCGGCGAGCCATAGAAAATAAATGGATCTTTAAGAAGAAGACAGACACGGATGGAAATGTGACCATCTATAAGGCTCGGCTTGTCGCTAAGGGTTATCGACAAGTTCAAGGGGTTGACTATGATGAGACTTTCTCACCCGTAGCGAAGCTGAAGTCCGTCCGAATCATGTTAGCAATTGCCACATTCTATGATTATGAGATATGGCAAATGGACGTCAAAACAACATTCCTTAATGGTTTCCTTAAGGAAGAATTGTATATGATGTAGCCGGAAGGTTTTGTCGATCCTAAGAATGCTAACAAGCTGTGCAAGCTCCAACGCTCAATCTATGGGCTGGTGCAAGCCTGTCGGAGTTGGAACATTCGATTTGATGAGATGATCAAAGCGTTTGGGTTTACACAGACTTATGGAGAAGCCTGTGTTTACAAGAAAGTGGTGGGAGCTCTATAGCATTTCTCATATTATATGTGGATGACATACTATTGATGGGAAATGATATAGAATTCTTGGAAAGCATAAAGGCCTACTTGAACAAGTGTTTTTCAATGAAGGACCTTGGAGAAGCTGCTTATATATTAGGCATCAAGATCTATAGAGATAGATCGATACGCCTCATTGTTCTTTCACAAAGTACGTACCTTGACAAGATATTGAAGAAGTTCAATATGGATCCGTCCAAGGAGGGGTTCTTGCCTGTATTGCAAGGTATGAGATTGAGCACGGCTCAATGCCCGACCACGGCAGAAGATAGAGAAAAGATGAGTGTCGTCCCCTATGCCTCGGCCATAGGGTCTATTATGTATGCCATGCTGTGTACCAGACCTGATGTAAACCTTGCCGTGAGTTTGGTAGGAAGGTACCAAAGTAATCCCGGCATGGAACACTGGAAAGCGGTCAAGAATATCCTGAAGTACCTGAAAAGGACTAAGGATATGTTTCTCGTTTATGGAGGTGACGAAGAGCTCGTCGTAAAGGGTTACGTCGATGCTAGCTTCAACACAAATCTGGATGACTCCAAATCACAAACAGGATACGTGTATATTTTGAATGTTGGGGCAGTCAACTGGTGTAGTTGCAAGAAAAGTGTCGTGGCGGATCTACATGTGAAGCGGAGTACATGGCAGCCTCGGAGGCAGCACAAGAAGCAATCTGGATGAAGGAGTTCATTACCGACCTAGGAGTTATTCCCAATGCGTCGGGCCCGATGACACTCTTCTGTGACAACACTGGAGCTATTGCCCTTGCCAAGGAGCCCATGTTTCACAGGAAGACCAGGCATATCAAGCGTCGCTTCAACTCCATTCGTGAAAATGTTCAAAATGGAGACATAGATATTTGTAAAGTGCATACGGACCTCAATGTCGCAGATCCGTTTACTAAACCTCTTCCTCGAGCAAAACATGATCAACACCAGAACTCTATGGGTGTTTGATTCATCACAATGTAACTAGACTATTGACTCTAGTGCAAGTGGGAGACTGTTGGAAATATGCCCTAGAGGCAATAATAAAATGGTTATTATATTTCCTTGTTCATGATAATTGTCTATTGTTCATGCTATAATTGTATTATCCGGAAATCGTAATACATGTGTGAATACATAGACCACAACATGTCCCTAGTGAGCCTCTAGTTGACTAGCTCGTTGATCAATAGATGGTTACGGTTTTCTGACCATGGACATTGGATGTCATTGATAACGGGATCACATCATTAGGAGAATGGTGTGATGGACAAGACCCAATCCTAAGCATAGCGCACGATCGTGTAGTTCGTTTGCTAAAGCTTTTCTAATGTCAAGTATCTTTTCCTTAGACCATGAGATTGTGCAACTCCCGGATACTTTAGGAATACTTTGAGTGTGCCAAACGTCACAACGTAACTGAGTGACTATAAAGGTGCACTACGGGTATCTCTGAAAGTGTCTGTTGGGTTGGCACGAATCGAGACTGGGATTTGTCACTCCGTATGACAGAGAGGTATCTCTGGGCCCACTCGGTAAGACATCATCGTAATGAGCTCAATGTGACTAAGGGTTGGTCACGGGATGATGTGTTACGCAACGAGTAAAGTGACTTGCCGGTAACGAGATTGAACGAGGTATTGGGATACTGACGATCGAATTTCAGGCAAGTAATGTACCGATTGACAAAGGGAATTGTATAC
Source organism: Triticum urartu (assembly GCF_056163025.1). Lineage (NCBI taxonomy): Eukaryota > Viridiplantae > Streptophyta > Magnoliopsida > Poales > Poaceae > Triticum > Triticum urartu. Next base: position 639,067,512 of record NC_141877.1, on the reverse strand, counting down.
GGGATTGCTTGAATCCTCGACATCGTGGTTCATCCGATGAGATCATTGTTGAACATGTGGGAGCCAACATGGGTATCCAGATCCTGCTGTTGGTTATTGGCCGGAGAGTTGTCTTGGTCATGTCTGCATGGTTCCCCAACCCGTAGGGTCTACACACTTAAGGTTCGATGATGCTAGGGTTATTAGGAAGATTTGTATGTGATTACCGAATGTTGTTCGGAGTCCCAGATGAGATCCCGGACGTCACGAGGAGTTCGGAAGTAGTCCGGAGGTGAAGATTTATATATGGGAAGTCATCATACGGTCACTGGAAATATTCGGGGGTATACCGGTATTGTACCAGGACCACCGGAGGGGTTCCGGGGGTCCACCGGGAGGGTCCACCTGCCCCGGAGGGCCTTATGGGCTGTAGGTGGAAGGGAACCAGCCCCTAGTGGGCTGGGCGCCATTCCTCCCTAGGGCCCATGCGCCTAGGGTTTGGGGGGAACCCTAAAGGTGGGCGCCCCTTGCTTGGGGGGCAAGTCCCCTCCCCCTTGGCCGCCGCCCCCCTCTAGATCTCATCTAGAGGGGCCGTCCCCCTTCTCCCTATAAATAGAGGGGCGAGGGGAGGGCTGCAGCACCACATCCAAGGCGCAGCCCCTCCCCTCCCCAACACCTCTCCTCCTCCGCGTGAGCTTGGCGAAGCCCTACCGGAGAACTGCCACTCCATCACCACCACGCCGTCGTGCTGCTGTTGGAGCCTTCTTCCTGAACCTCTCCCTCCTCCTTGCTGGATCAAGGCACGGGAGACATCACCGGGCTGCACGTGTGTTGAACGCGGAGGCACCGTTGTTCGGTGGTTAGATCGGATTCGGCCGCGATCTGAATCGCTACGTGTACGACTCCTCCAACCGCGTTCTTGCAATGCTTCCGACTCATATAAAATTGCATGAATGATTACTGGTCTAGTTATCGATTGCTTAGGGACAAATGACTCTCTTGTTGACAAAAGCTATCCACTTTTATTGCCTTGCAATTTATCCATAGTTTTATTGTTGCAAAGTACTCGTAGTTTTATTCTTGCAAATTAGTTTCATACTTGTTTTAGGTAAAGCAGACGTTAAGCGTGTGTAGAGTTGTATCGGTGGTCGATAAAACTTGAGGGAATATTTGTTCTACTTTTAGCTCCTCGTTGGGTTCGATACTCTTATTTATCGAAAAAGGCTACAAACCACCCCCTATACTTGTGGGTTATCAAGACCTTTTTCTGGCGCCGTTACTGGGGAGCAATAGCGTGGGGTGAATATTCTCGTGTGTGCTTGTTTGCTGTATCACTAAGTAGTTTTTATTTTGTGCTCTTGTTTTCTATCTTTAGTTATGGTAGGAAACATAAAGTATCAAAAAATAGTTGTACCTGCTAAACCAATGGTTGAAGAACCACCCAAAATCTATCATACTACTGAAGCTTTCTACTTGGATCATCTTCGATCCCTATGTGCTCGTGCTGAAACCCCGACTAGCTTAGTTGAGGGAAAATCATTAAATGAGCATGCTTATTTTGTGCGACACCGCTAATGACCCACAAGTATAGGGGATCTATCGTAGTCCTTTCGATAAGTAAGAGTGTCAAACCCAACGAGGAGCAGAAGGAAATGACAAACGGTTTTCAGCAAGGTATTCTCTGCAAGCACTGAAATTATTGGTAATAGATAGTTGTGTGGTAAGATAATTCATAACGGGTAACAAGTAACAAATTTAACTATGGTGCAGCAAGGTGGACCAATCCTTTTTGTAGCAAAGGACAAGCCTGGACGAACTCTTATATAAAGCAAAGCGCTCCCAAGGACACATGGGAATTACTGTCAAGCTAGTTTTCATCATGCTCATATGATTTGCGTTCGTTACTTTGATAATTTGATATGTGGGTGGACAGGTACTTGGGTGTTGCCCTTCCTTGGACAAGCCTCCCACTTATGATTAACGCCTCTCGCAAGCACCGGCAACTATGAAAGAAGAATTAAGATAAATCTAACCATATCATGAAACATATGGATCCAAATCAACCCCTTACGAAGCAACACATAAACTAGGGTTTAAGCTTCTATCACTCTAGCAACCCATCATCTACTTATTACTTCCCAATGCCTTCCCCTAGGCCCAAATCATGGTGAAGTGTCATGTAGTCGACGTTCACATAACACCACTAGAGGAAAGACAACATACATCTCATCAAAATATCGAACGAATACCAAATTTACATGATTATTTATAACAAGACTTCTCCCATGTCCTCAGGAACAAACGTAACTACTCACAAAGCATATTCATGTTCATAATCAGAGGAGTATTAATTATCATTAAGGATCTGAACATATGATCTTCCACCAAATAAACTAACTAGCATCAACTACAAGGAGTAATCAACACTACTAGCAACTCACATGTACCAATCTGAGGTTTTGAGACAAAGATCAGATACAAGAGATGAACTAGGGTTTGAGAGGAGATGGTGCTGGTGAAGATGTTGATGGATATTGACCCCCTCTCGACGATAGGATCGTTGGTGATGATGATGGCTTCGATTTCCCCCTCTGGGAGGGAAGTTTCCCCGCCAGAACAGCTCCGCCGGAGCCCTAGATTGGTTATGCCCAAGTTACAGCTCGAGACGGCGACACTTCGTCCCAAAAGATTCCTTGTGTTTTTTACAGGTCAAACACACCATATAGCAGAAGATGGGCATCGGGGGCCTGCTAGGTGGCCCACAAGGCAGGGGGCGCCCTAACCCTTGTGGATGGCAGGTGGCCCCACTCTGGTGCTTTATTCGCCCAATATTTTTTATATATTCCAAAATAATTTTCCATGAGGTTTCATGACTTTTGGAGTTGTGCAGAATAGGTCTCTAATATTTGCTCCTTTTCCACTCCAGAATTCCAGCTGCCGACATTCTCCCTCTTCATGTAAACCTTGTAAAATATGAGAGAAAAGGCATAAGTATTGTGATATAATGTGTAATAACATCACATAATGCAATAAATATCAACATAAAATCATGATGCAAAATGGACGTATCAACTCCCCCAAGCTTAGACCTCGCTTGTCCTCAAGCGAAAGCCGATATCAAAAACTATGTCCATATGTTTAGAGACATGAGGGCATCATGATCATCTTTAGAACAACAACATATCATATTATTTATTATGCTAAAGTAACAATTCATTCACAAGGTAAAGTATGAATCAGAAACTTCATTGAAAATTAACAAACTATGATCTCAGTCATCGAAGCAATTGCAATTTATCATAACATCGGAAAGAGTCAATCTAAGAGCTTTTCAGCAAGTCCACATACTCAATTATCATTTAGTCTTTCACAATTGTTAACACTCATGCGATACTTATGGGTTCAAAGCCTCAGTCGACATAGAGAAAGATAGGGGCTTATAGTTTCGCCTCCCAACCTTTTACCTCAAGGGTAATGTCAACAATAATACTTTATGATAACCTACATCCGAGTGGATCTCTCCAACACATAGCGCTTGCCAAAGGAAAAAGTGTAAAAAGGAAAGGTGAAGATCACCATGACTCTTGTATAAAGTTAGAAGATAAAGGTAAAAGATAGGCCCATCATAGAGGGAAGCAGAGGTTGTCATGTGCTTTTATGGTTGGATGCACAAAATCTTAATGCCAAAGAATGTCACTTTATATTGCCGCTTGTGATAAAGAACTTTATTATGCAGTTTGTCGCTTTTATTTCTTCCATATCACAAGTTCGTATAAAGATTATTTTCTTCACACTAATAGATCATACACATTTAGAGAACAATTTTTATTACTTGCACCGATGACAACTTACTTGAAGGTTATTACTCAATCCATAGGTAGGTATGGTGGACTCTCATGGCAAAACTAGTTTAAGGGATGTTTGGAAGCACAAGTAGTATCTCTACTTGGTGCAAATAATTTGGCTAGCATGAGAGGAAAAAGCAAGCTCAACATGTTGGAGGATCCATGACAATATAACTTCTATTCGGATATAAGAGAACATAACCCATTATGTTGTCTTCCTTGTCCAACATCAACTTTTTAGCAGGTCATATTTTAATGAGTGCTCACAATTACAAAAGATGTCCAAGATAGTATATTTATATGTGAAGCCTCTCTTCCTTTATTACTTCCTATTAATTGCAACAATGACCAAAACTATGTTTGTCAACTCTCAACAAATTTTATTCATCATACTGTTTATATGTGAAGACGTTACTCTCCAGAAGATCAATATATGATCTTTTTATTCTTTCTTTTATTTAATTACCTCAAGATCATAGCAAGAAAGCAAAGCCCTCAACTCAAAACTACTCTTTATTATATATAACTCACGGACTTGATCACATAGATAGAGATCAAAACAAAACTCAAAGCTAGATCATACTAAAAACTTTATTCTACTAGATCAAGATATAATCAAAATGATCGTACTAATAAGAACGATAAAGGTAAAGGTGTGATGGTGATACGATACCGGAGCACCTCCCCCAAGATTGGCAGTTACCAAGGGGAGTGCCCATAACCATGTATTTATGTTTCTTTCTTCAGAGGTGGTGATGATGGAGTTCCGGTTAGCTTGAGTAAGCTACCCTTCAGATCCTGCAATTCTCGGAGTATGCGTTGAAGCATAATTGCATTCTTCTAAATCTCCTCTAAAAGGTGCTTGTTTTCTGGCCACCATGAGCTTTTCCCTGCATCACTTTCAGTTGGACGGGATATGTCCTAATTGGAGGGTATGTGTGTGCGAGGTGTATTTTCCACTCCATAATTATGAACCAAATTTTGGAAGTTGTTCTGATGTAACTTGTGTAAGGGCCTCCCGTCCCTTGTAAGTTCCATCTGCATCAACCTAGCATCTCCGTCCGCATTGTCGGAGGAGGAGGACGACATGATGCCTGGCCTTGAAAACTATGGCAGAAAACATCTCAAAATGAAAACAAGGGATTTTGCCGTGTTGCGTTGGTTAAAACCTTCGGGAGATTGTATAATGAATGTTTATCGACCAAAAGAAGTGTTGTGCAAGAAAAGGGAGTCCCGGAGGGCACACGAGGTGGCCACAAGGTAGGGGGCGCGCCCAGGGGGGTAGGGCACGCCCTCCACCCTTGTGGTCTCCTCGTGCATCTTTCGAACTACTTTTATTTTTTCAATTTTTTTCAATATTCCAAAATGGAGAAAAATTGCAATTGGAAACGTTTTGGAGTCGGTTTACTTACCGTACCACATACCTATTCCTTTTCAGAGTCTGAAATGTTCTGGAAAGTATCCCTTATGTACTCCTCCGGTGTTATGGCATTAATAATATTGGTCTCGAAATTTATGGGAGTACCTGAAAGATAATGTTTGATTCTTTGACCGTTTACCACCTTCGGATTTGTCCCTTCGACGTTGTTAATTTTGATGGCACCGGAATGATAGACCTCCTCGATAACGTAAGGACCGTCCGATTTAGAGAGAAGTTTTCCTGAAAAAAAATCTTAAACGAGAGTTGTATAGCAAAACATGATCACCTACATTAAACTCGCGCTTTCGTATCCTCTTGTCATGCCATCTTTTAACCTTTTCTTTAAACAACTTGGCATTCTCACAGGCTTGGGTTCTCCATTCATCAAGCGAGCTTATGTTAAATAACCTCTTTCCACCGGCAAGTTTGAAATCATAATTGAGCTCTTTAATAGCCCAATAAGCTTTATGTTCTAGTTCGAGAGGTAAGTGACATGCTTTTCCATAAACCATTTTATACAGAGACATACCCAAGGGTTCTTATAAGCAGTTCTATAAGCCCATAATGCATCATCAAGTTTCTTAGACCTATTCTTTTTAGATCTATTAATAGTCTTTTGCAAAATCAATTTAATCTCTCTATTTCTCAATTCTACTTGACCACTAGACCGAGGATGATATGGAGATGCAATTCTATGGTTAACATCATATTTAGCAAGCATTTTACGGAAAGCACCATGAATAAAATGTGAACCACCATCATTCATTAAATATGTAGGGACTCCAAACCTCGGAAAAATAACTTCTTTAAGCATCTTAATAGAAGTGTTATGATCAGCACTACTAGTTGGAATAGTTTCTACCCACTTAGTAACGTAATCAACAACAACTAAAATATGTGTATACCCATTAGATGAAGGAAAAGGTCCCATATAATCAAAGCCCCAAACATCAAATGGTTCAATAACAAGTAAATAATTCATAGGCATTTCCTGACGTCTACTAATATTACCAATTCTCTGGCATTCATCACAAGACAAGACATACTTACGAGCATCCTTGAAGAGAGTAGGCCAATAAAATCAGATTGCAATACCTTGTGTGCAGTTCTATCTCTAGCAGGGTGTCCTCCGTAGGCCTCGAAGTGACACTTGCGTATGATCTGTTCCTATTCATGCTCAGGTACACAACGTCTAATAACACCATCTACTCCTTTATAAAGGTGTGGGTCATCCCAAAAGTAATGTCTTAAATCATAGAAAAACTTTTTCTTTTGCTGGTATGTGAAACTAGGTGGTATAAATTTAGCAACAATGTAATTAGCATAATCAGCATACCATGGAGCATTATGAGAAGCATTTATGACAACTAGTTGTTCATCAGGAAAGCTATCACCAATAGGCCGCAGGTCATCAAGAACATTTTCTAACCTAGACAAGTTGTCTGCATCGGGGTTCTCAGCTCCCTTTATCTATTAATAATATGTGAATCAAATTCTTGTAGCAAGAGAACCCATCTAATAAGTCTAGGTTTAGCATCTTTGTTTTCCATAAGATTTTTAATAGCAGCATGATCAGTGTGAACAATTACTTTGAAATCTACAATATAAGATCTGAACTTACCACAAGCAAAAATAACTGCTAAAATTCCTTTTCAGTAGTAACATAATTTCTCTAGGCACTGTCTAGAGTTTTACTAGCATAATGAATAACATTCAATTTCTTATCAACTCTTTGTCCTAGAACAACACCAACAGCATAATCACTAGCATCACACATAATTTCAAAGAGTAAATTACAATCAGGCGGTTGAACAATAGGTGCAGAAATAAAGGCTTTCTTAAGTATTTCAAATGCTTCTACACAATCATCATCAAAAAGAAAAGGAACATCTTTTTGCAAGAGATTAGTGAGAGGCCTAGAAATTTTAGAGAAGTCTTTAATAAACCTCCTATATAAACCATCATGACCAAGGGAACTTCTTATACCTTTGATATCTTTAGGACACACCATCTTTTCAATAGCATCTACTTTAGCTTTATCAACTTCAATACCTCTTTTAGAAATTTTATGCCCCAAGACAATACCTTCATTAGCCATAAAGTGGCACTTCTCCCAATCTCTGCAAAACTCGATCTAGATTGCTTAAGCAATCATCAAAAGAAGTTCCGTAAACAGAAAAATCATCCATGAAAACCTCAACAATATTTTCACAAAAGTCAGAGAATATAGCAGTCACACATCTTCGACAGGTAGCCAGTGCATTGCATAAACCAAAAGGCATATGTCTATAAGCAAAAGTTCCGAAAGGGCAAGTAAAAGTGGTCTTTTCTTGGTCCTTTTTTGACACAGGTATTTGAGAGAAACCAGAATAACCATCTAGAAAGCAAAAATGTGTATGTTTAGATAATCTTTCTAGCATTTGATCAATAGAAGACAGAGGGTAATGATCCTTTCTAGTGGCTTTATTTAATTTGCGAAAATAAATTACCATTCTATATCCTGTAACAATTCTTTGTGGGATCAATTCATTCTTATCATTAGGAACAACAGTAATACCTCCCTTCTTAGGGACACAATGAACAGGACTTACCCATCTACTATCAGCAATAGGATAAATTATACCTGCCTCTAGAAGCTTTAGTATTTCATTTCTTACCACGTCTTTCATCTTAGAATTTAACCGTCATTGATGGTCAACAACTGGTTTAGCATCGGGCTCCAATTTGATTTTGTGCTCACATAGAGTGGGACTAATGCCCTTCAGATCATCAAGAGTATATCCTGTAGCTGCACGGTGCTTCTTCAGAGTTTTCAATAATTTCTTTTCTTCCTGCTATGAAAGGTTAGCACTAATAATAACGAGATATATCTTCTTTTCATCAAGATAAGCATATTTCAAAGTGTCAGGTAATTGTTTTAGCTCGAACACGGGATCACCCTTGGGTGGAGGAATATCCCCAAGGATTTCAACAGGCAAATTGTGTTTCAAAACGGGCCCTTGATTAAAGAATATTTCATCTAATTCCTTTCTTTCATTCGTAAACATATCATTTTCATGGTCTAGCAAATATTGTTCTAAAGGATCAGTAGGAGGGACGACAATAGAAGCAAGACCAATAATTTCATCCTTAATAGGAAGTTCTTTATCATGGGGTTGTCTATGGAATTTAGAGGAATTAAAATCATGATACATGTCCCCTAAACCGACAGTAACAATATCTTTCTCGCTGTCTACTTAGCATTAACAATATTCAAGAAAGGTCTACCAAATATGATGGGACAAAAGTCATCTTGAGGGGAAGCAAGAACAAGAAAATCAGTAGGATATTTTACTGTCCCACACAAGACTTCAACATCTCTAACAATGCCAATTGGTGATATAGTATCTCTATTGTCTAGCTTAATAGTAACACCAATATCTTCTGTCTCAACAGGTGCAATATCATTCATAATTTCTTTATATAAAGTAAAAGGAATTGCACTCACGCTAGCACCCACATCACATAAGCCATGATAGCAATGATCTCCTATTTTAACAGAAACAACAGGCGTGCCAACAACAGATCTATGTTTATCTTTAATATCGGGTTTAGCAATCCTAGCAACTTCATCACAGAAATAAATAACATGCCCATCAATATTATCAACCAAGAGATCTTTAAACATAGCAATACTAGGTTCAACTTTAATTTGTTCAGGGGGTGTAGGTGTTCTAGTATAACTTTTATGAACCATAATTGAAGCTTTAGCATGATCCTTTATTCTAACATGAAAAGGTGGCTTCTCAATATAAGAGCATCTCCAGCCGTTGGACCCCCAGGAGGCTTAAAAATCGTCGCCTGGGGGCGAGCCAACGCTAAAATCGGCTCTGGGGGCGATTGGGTTCCCAGCCGCCGCGCCGATATTGGCCCATTTTTGGCGCAAATGTGCCAGCTTTTTGGCCCACTTTCGGTGAAAAATCGGCCTGATATCGGCGCAAATTGGCCTATATTTGTTGTGGTTCGGCACAAATTCAACAAAAGTAATTTTTTATCACATAGTTCCTCATAGAAAATCAATAGAAACCAAATAGTTCAACAAATAGTTCAATACAAATTATATAGTTCAACAAATAAAAACTCATATTTCATCACACGTCAAGCTAGGCGTTGCCCTTTAGCCTCCATAGGTGCTTCACCAGATCCTGCTGCAGTTGTTGATGCAACAGTGGGTCTCGGATCTCCTGACGCATATTGAGGAAGGAAGTCTAGGTTGCTGGTAGCTGGTGATCAACTTGTGCAAGAGGACCGTGCCTGTAATATGGTTCAGGTACAAACACTAACTCTTCCCGCTCGCTCTCAATGATCATGTTGTGCAAGATGACACAGTAAGTCATGATCTCCCACATTTTATCTTTCGACCAGGTATGAGCAGGGTATCGGACAACAGCAAATCGAGATTGGAGCACACCAAACGCCCACTCGACATCCTTCCCGCAAGCCTCCCGAACCTTTGCAAAGTGGGAGTTCTTGCCTCCTGGCACAGGGTTTGAGATAGTCTTCACAAATTTAGACCATCTCGAATAGATGCCATCAGCTAGGTAGTATCCCTTGTTGTAGTGCCGCCCATTGACCTCGAAGTTCACCAGAGGGGAATGACCTTCAACAAGCTTGGCAAAGATAGGGGAGCACTGCAGTACGTTGATGTCATTGTGAGTTCCTGGCATACCAAAGAAGGAGTGCCAAATCCAGAGGTCCTGTGTGGCAACTACCTGTACCACACTGCAACCGCCTTTGGCACCTTTGTACATCCCCTGCCAAGCAAATGGACAATTCTTCCATTTCCAATGCATGCAGTCGATGCTTCCAAGCATCCCAGGAAATCCTCTTGCTGCATTCTGTGCTAGGATCCGAGCAGTGTCTTCAGCATTGGGTGATCGCAAGTATTGTGGTCCAAACACTACCACCACTGTCCTGCAGAACTTGTAGAAACACTCAATGGTCATGGACTTGGCCATGCGCCCATAGTCATCAAGTGAATCACTAGGAGCTCCGTATGCAAGCATCCTCATCACTGTCGTGCACTTCTGGATTGAGGCGAATCCAAGTTTGCCGATGCAATCCTTCTTGCACTTGAAGTAGCTGTCGAACTCCCAGATGGAATTCACAATCCCGAGCAAAAGCTTTTGGCTCATCCGATAATGGCGCCAAAATACTTTGCTGCCGTGCAGTGGAGCATCCACGAAGTAGTCGAAGTAGAGCATGCATTAGCCTTCCAGACGATGTCGGTTCTTTGCTTTCAGCTGCCCCGATGCCGAGCCACCTCGCCACGGCTTTCCATTGCTCGCGAGCAGGCCGGCGAGGGCGGCGAGGACCATGAGATGCTCCTCGTCCTAGACGTCGGCATTTGCTTCCTCCTCCAATAGCACCGGTTGCGCCTCCTCGTCATCCGAGTCCATCGCTGAGTAGACAAATAGCAGAACACCTGGTGGGCATGGTGGGCGCACAGCCACCGGTATACCGCCCTGCGCGGCCAGAGCGCTGGAAAACTTGCCCGGAAGTTGGTGGAGAGGTTGCCGCGGCGAAACCTTCTCTCTTTTCCAGCGGGGAATGGCCTATCTAGAGGTGCTCGGCGGTGGGCGGCGCCGGGATCGGCAAGGTGGTGGCCGAGCGCGCGGGGGTGGGGGGTGAACATGGATGATTGCGTTGACTTTTCGCCTGACAGTGTTGCCCAGGCGTGTTTTCCCCTTCCACTGGAGCCCTCGAGCGCCCCCCAGTGCGCTGGGTTCGGCCTAGGATCGTCGGGCCCAAAAACAGGCCGAGATTTCAGCATCTTGGGGGCGCGACTGGGGTTTTTTCGGCGCCTGCGCGTAAAAAGTCGCCTTGGGGGGCCTGTTAGGGGTGCGACTGGAGATGCTCTAAGCAGTAGGAACAATAGGATCAACATTATAAGTAATAGTTTCTTCTTCAACTTTATAGGTTCTACTACTTTCACTTCAATGGGAGGATGATATTTAAACTACTTCTCCTTAGGGAGATCAACATGAGTAGCAAAGGATTCGTAGAAAGAAGCTACTATCTCAGAGTCAAGTCCATATTTGGTGCTAAAATCACGAAAAGCATTGGTATCCATAAAATATTTAACACAATCAAACTTAAGGTTTATACCTGACTCATTACCTTCGTCGAGTTCCCATTCTTCAAATTTGTGTTTAATTATTTCCAATAAATCCCATTTAAATTCAATATCATTCTTCATAAAAGAACCAGTACAAGAAGTATCGAGCATGGATTGATCATTACGAGAAAGCCGAGCATAAAAGTTCTGAATAATAATTTCTCTTGAGAGCTCATGATTGGGGCATGAGTATAACATTGACTTAAGCCTCCCCCAACCTTGAGCGATACTTGCTCCTTCATGAGGCCAAAAATTATAAATATAATTCCGATCATGATGAACTAGATGCATAGGATAAAACTTATGATGAAATTCCAATTTCAGTCGGTTGTAGTTCCAAGATCCAATATCATCACATAGCCTATACCATGTCAATGCCTTTACCTTCAAAGATAAAGGGAAGACCTTCTTCTTGACTTCATCCTCGGGCAAACCTGCAAGCTTAAATAATCCACAAACTTCATCCACTTAGATTAGATGCATATCAGGATGTAATGTTCCATCTCCCGCATAAGGATTAACTAGCAGTTTCTCTATCATACCCGAAGGAATTTCATAATAAATATTTTCAGTAGGTGCAGTGGGTTGAGGAGCAACTCTTTCCTCTTCGAGTCGAGGTGAAGATACCCTGAACAAGCCCCTCAAAGGATTATTTTCCATAGTGACAAGTGATAGTAAATTTCAGCACACTATATAAATGTTTCCTTACCAAATTCCACTTACCAAAGGCGCTTCACTCCCTGACAATGGCGCAAGAAAAGAGTCTTGATGACCCACAAGTATAGGGGATCTATCTAAGTTCTTTCAAGAAGTAAGAGTGTCGAACCCAATGAGGAGCAGAAGGAAATGACAAGTGGTTTTCAGCAAGGTATTCTCTGCAAGCACTAAAATTATTGGTAACAGATAGTTGTGTGATAAGATAATTTGTAATGCGTAATAATTAACTAAAGTAACTAAGGTGAAGCAAGGTGGCCCAATCCTTTTTGTAGCAAAGGACAAGCCTGGACGAACTCTTATAATCTTGCAGTGTGTTTTTCGAGATCCGATGAATTGTGGGTTTATGATCAAGATTATCTATGAACAATATTTGAATCTTCTCTGAATTCTTTTATTTATGATTGGTTATCTTTGCAAGTCTCTTCGAATTATCAGTTTGGTTTGGCCTACTAGATTGATCTTTCTTGCAATGGGAGAAGTGCTTAGCTTTGGGTTCAATCTTGTGGTGCTCGATGCCAGTGACAGAAAGGGAAACAACACGTATTGTATTGTTGCCATGGAGGAGAAAAAGATGAGGTTTATATCATATTGCATGAGTTTATCCCTCTACATCATGTCATCTTGCTTAAAGCGTTACTCTGTTCTTATGAACTTAATACTCTAGATGCATGCTGGATAGCGGTCGATGTGTGGAGTAATAGTAGTAGATGCACGCAGGAGTCGGTCTACTTGTCACGGACGTGATGCCTATATACATGATCATACCTGGATATTCTCATAATTATTCGATTTTCTATCAATTGCTCAAAAGTAATTTGTTCACCCACCGTAATACTTATGCTATCTTGAGAGAAGCCACTAGTGAAACCTATGGCCCCGGGTCTATTTTCCATCATACAAGTTTCCAATCTATTTTATTTTGCAATCTTTACTTTCAATCTATATCATAAATATACCAAAAATATTTATCTTATTATTATTATCTCTATCAGATCTCACTCTTGCAAGTGGTCGTGAAGGGATTGACAACCCCTTTATCGCGTTGGTTGTGAGGTTCTTATTTGTTTGTGTAGGTACGAGGTGACTCGCGTGTGGTCTCCTATTGGATTGATACCTTGGTTCTCAAAAACCAAGGGAAATACTTACTCTGCTTTGCTGCATCACCCTTTCCTCTTCAAGGGAAAACTAACGCATGCTCAAGAGGTAGCAAAGCTCCTTCTTATTAAGGCAGGCCAGGAACGGTTCGGTCCATTGGGCAATGACTGCCATAATGAGATGGGCCAATGGTGTTATTTCGGTGGTTGAGCCTCCGACGATATCGGTGTGTTCGGAATCTGGGGTTGTGTTCGGATCCGGAATAGTGTTGCCCCCCTCCCCCTGCCACACCACGGATGGCTTAAAAAGCCTTTCCAGAAAATGTTAGGTGGACGGGGTCGCGCTTAGCGCCTATGCGAGCAAGAACGTCCGCCGCTTGATTACTTTCACGGGCCACATGATGGAACTCGAGTCCCTCGAACCGACCCGACATTTTTAGGAAGACATTACGATAAGCTGCCATCTTCGGGTCTTTGGCATCGGAGTCTCCATTTATTTGAGATATTGCGAGGTTTGAGTCCCCACGCACTTCCAGGCGCTGTATGCCCATGGAGACAACCATCCGGAGACCATGCAATAAGGCCTTGTATTCGACTGCGTTATTGGACTCTGTGTATAGTATTTGGAGTACGTATTGAATGACGTCTCCAGTAGGGGACGTTAAAACGACGCCCGCTCCTAGTCCTGCCAGCATTTTGGAGCCATCGAAATACATAACCCAATTGGAATATGTGCTGTACTCTTTAGGGAGGTCGGTCTTTGTCCATTCGGCGACGAAGTCAGCCAGTACTTGGGATTTAATAGCTCGACTTGGTTTATATGTAATGTCAAATGGGAGGAGCTCAATGGCCCATTTGGCAATCTGGCCCATGGCATCGCAGTTGTTTATTATGTCGTTGAGTGGTACTTCGGAAGCCACCGTGATTGAACACTCCTAGAAGTAGTGCCGTAGCTTTCGGGATGCCACGAAGACCGCGTATGCTATCTTTTGATAATGGGGGTACCTGGATTTGCATGGTGTAAGGACAGTGGATACGTAGTATACTGGCTTCTGAAGCGGGAATTTGTGTCCGTCCTGTTCTCGTTCAACGACGAGTACGTCGCGCACCACCTGATGTGTTGCCGATATGTATAGTATAGCAACATGGGTTCGCTGATGTTTGGTGCAGCCAGGATTGGATTGCTCGCTAGAAGGGTTTTTATTTCTTCTAGTCTGTCTGTTGCCGCGTCCGTCCACTCGAAGTGATCGGTTCGCCGTAGAAGACGATAGAGTGGCAGTGCCTTTTCTCCCAATCTGGAGATAAAGCGGCTTAGAGCTGCCACACAACCCGAGAGTTTTTGGACTTGTCTAAGGTCTGTTGGCATAGCCAATTGTGACAGAGCTTGGATTTTGGCTGGATTTGCTTCAATTCCTCTATTGGAAACGATGAAGCCCAGCAGCTTTCCTGCGGGGATGCCAAAAACACACTTTTCTAGATTGAGCTTAATGTCATATGCGTGGAGGTTGTCAAATATGAGGCGTAGGTCGTCTATTAGTGTTTCGATGTGCCTTGTCTTGATTACGACATCATCCACATAGGCTTCAACTATCTTTCTGATTTGTTTCTCCAGGCATGTTTGGATCATGTGTTGATAAGTGGCGCCGACGTTCTTGAGTCCGAAGGGCATGGTGTTGAAGCAGAATGGCCCATATGGGGTGATGAATGCTGCTGCAGCTTGATCGGACTCCTTCATTTTAATTTGATGGTATCCGGAATATGTGTCAAGGAAGCATAATGAGTCGTGTCCTGCGGTAGCATCAATGATCTGGTCAATGCGGGGAGGGGGAAGGGATCCTTAGGGCAAGCCTTGTTGAGGTCTTTGAAATCGACGCACAAGCGCCAGGACTTGTCCTTCTTTGGAACCATCACCAGGTTTGCCAGCCATTCCGGATGTTTTATTTCTCTAATGAATCCTGTCTCAATTAGCTTGGCTAGCTCCTCCCCCATAGCTTGACGTTTGGGTTCGGAAAAGCGCCACAATGTTTGCTTGACCGCTTTATATCCCTTCAATATATTGAGGCTGTGTTCGGCCAACTCGCGTGGGATTCCTGGCATATCAGAAGGGTGCCAGGCGAATATATCCCAATTCTCATGCAGGAACTCTCGTAGCGCGGCGTCAACCGTTGGGTCTAGTTGTGCTCCAATGGATGCTGTCTTCTTGGGGTCCGTTGGATGGACTTGGAATTTGACTATTTCTTCCACTGATTTGAAGGAGGTGGATTTGGGTCGTTTGTCTAGGACCACATCATCCCTGTCCACTTTGGAGCGCAGCGTGATTAATTCTTCGGTTGCGAGGGCTTCAGATAACGTCTCGAGGGCCAGGGATGCGGTTTTATTCTCGGCGCGGAGTGCTATGTCCGGATCACTAGCTAGAGTGATTATACCGTTGGGCCCAGGCATCTTAAGCTTCATGTATCCATAATGGGGTACCGCTTGGAAGCGCGTAAATGCATCTCGCCCTAAGAGGGCGTGATATCCGCTGTTGAAAGGGGCCACTTGGAAGGTTATTTCCTTAGACCGATAGTTCTCCGGTGTGCCGAATACCACGTCGAGTGTGATTTTTCCCGCACACGTGCCTCCCGACTGGGAATGATTCCTCGGAAGGTCGTGTTATTGCTCGATGCGGCTCCTGTCTATTTCCAGTTTTTGTATTGTATCCTCATAGATGAGGTTTAGTCCGCTGTCGCTGTCCATGAGAACCTTGGTGAGCCAAAAGCCGTCCACAATTGGGCTGAGGACCAAGGCGGCTGGTGCTCGGACTGTCCTGTATTTTGGCTTGTCGCCAGCATTAAAGGTTATCGCCGTGTCATTCCAAGGGTTTATTGTTGCAATCTGGCAGACTTCGGTGAGTTCGCGGAGTGCCCTTTTGTGCTTATTGTTTGAGGCGAATGTCTTGAAGACCATCAATACTTTGAGGTCGTCGTCTTCTGGGGGGTGTTGCTCTGGGGTATTCCTGGTGAGGATATCTTCACCGCTCTTGGCCACCTACCGGAGTATCCAACATGCTCTAAGGCTGTGGGTTGGTATGCTATCTGGTGTTGTGTGTATTTTGCATGGCCCGTCGAGCCATCCTTCCAGAACGGTTCCGCCCCCGGTAACAGGCTTGTGTTTCTTTACCATTTGTCCCGGCGTGCCATGAGGGTGCACCCTTTTCGTCTGAACGAGGGGTTGAGTGGGGACTACTGGTCCCCACCATGCCGCCTGAGTTTTCCAGGCGCTTTCCATTGCGCTGTACTTCTGCATGATAGTTTCCAAGTCAGCAAAGTGTAATATGTGACGGCAGTTGATGGCGTTGAGGTTTCCCTCGTCCGTGCAATTGTTGTGAAACGCTGAGATCGCCTCTTCGTCGCGGCAATCTTTGATCTTGTTTTTGACAAGGAGGAATTTGGCCCAAAAGTGGTGGACCGTTTCCTGAGATTGCTGCTGCGTGCTCAAGAGAGCGCTTATGTCTGGGTGGGTGGGTGGAATTAAATCTGAACCCTGACCCAATTTTGGGTCCGGAGTCCGAAGATCTTCCGGACTTAGTGGTTCGAGCTCCGGGATATCAACTGATTTTTGAAGCTTATCGTCCGATTCTATGTTCAGAGGACAAGGCGTGTCTTTCTTCCGGTAGGTGTCCGGCTTCTCGAGGTCGGAGATCTGAACATAGTTCGTCCTCAATATAGAGGAAGAGTTATATTGCTCCTCGACTACTGCTATCTGGTGGGTGATCGGTGGAGATTTAATTTCTCTCCGGTCGGTTTTAAGCCCAATCCAATCGTACTCTGTAGCGACCCCAAGGTGGCAATGCGATCTAGGAGTTCGTTTAAAGACGATAACTCCATCAGATCCATCCGTTTGGCGTATTCAGAATCAATGCAGAGGTGATTTTCGATGACTCAAGAGATCATCATCGTCGGCTCAAGGGCCGAACAGACAGTCATGATAAAACCACTGAGCCGAAGGGTTTGGCCTGAGGCCAGAGATCCTTCGGAGGTGATAGTTTCCTTGACGATAAGTCGAGCCATCAACCCTTTCCACGACGACACAATGGAACTCTCAATGAAAGCACCAATGTGTGTGTCAAAACCGGCGGATCTCGGGTAGGGGGTCCCTAACTGTGCGTCTAAGGTCGATGGTAACAGGAGACAGGGGACACAATGTTTTACCCAGGTTCGGGCCCTCTCTATGGAGGTAATATCCTACGTCCTGCTTGATTGATCTTGATGAATACGAGTATTACAAGAGTTGATCTACCATGAGATCGTAATGGCTAAACCCTAGAGGCCTAGCTTGTAAGGTTATGATAATGTATGTCCTCCGGACTAAGTCCTCCGGTTTATATAGACACTGGGAGGATCTAGGGTTACACAAGGTCGGTTACAAAGAAAGGGATCTACATATCTAGTTGCCAAGCTTGCCTTCCATGCCAAGGAGAGTCCTATCCGGACACGGGTGCAGTCTTCGTATCTTCACAGCTCACCAGTCCGGCCCATGGCTAATAGGCCGGATGCCCGAGGACCCCTTAGTCCAGGACTCCCTCAATAGCCACACACACATATGTAGTTCTAGATGATATCGACGATGATCATCATCCTGAAGCCTGGGCAGTGGGTGTTCCTAATAGTAATTAGGATGGCCTATCCAACACGAAGATTCTTGCCAACGAGGAATCTCTTCCACCCAACCGAGTTTAAGTGTGTGTGACCCTCTGTGTCCATGCGGTAAGTACAGGTGGTGACGGAGACCCTTGCGGTAAGGCGTAGTCTAGCTGAGCCTTCTTCATCAGGCTCGATACCACAACTCACAGATAGGTTCTTTGGCAATTTCTAAATAAGAAAAACATATCAATTAATAAATAGCCTCACACATACTCTTGCAAATATATTTCTATCAAGTATAGATTTCTACACTATCAAAAGACACATCACTACGCATTTGTACTAATTAAGCATGGATTCTACTAATAATTATATATGGACTATCTACACTATTAATAGTTCCTTGGATTCTACACTAATAAGCATGTGATCAGACACTACACTAAAGCATATCATCACCTAGATTCCACAAAGCATATCATTGGACTCTACACTAAGCATATCATCGGATTCACTAATCATATCATCGAATAATTTGCATTTGTAAGTATAATAATAAAGCATATATATATGTATCATCAAATTACTATAGTCAATATAACATACCATTTTGTGCCGATCGACCATGGTACTTGTCAGTCGGGTCACGAATGGCACCCCGACAAAGTCATCACGTGGCGGAATTATGTCCCATAGGTTGCACACCTCCTCCTCGCTCAGCCTCATTCTTTGAGCTACGATGGCTTCATGAAGTGGGTTCTCATCATCTTCATCGAGTGGGTCCTCATCATCTTCATCATCTTTGTTATCTTCATCACCTTCCACCAGGTTGATATAAATGACATCCAGCTTGGGTCTTTCTGCTCTGAAGGAGAAGCTGATCAACTCATCACCAGTAAGACACATGCTGGCGAGGAAACGGGCCCATCCATCTCCTCCAATCTTCAACATATTGCGTCCTTTCTCGACCTTCATAGTGTACGACCCCCAGAGCCTCAAATATCACAGTGTCTCTTGTCAGCTTGTTGAATTTCAACCTCACATTGCATGGGACGATCTATGTAAAAAAAGAAAAATGACACAATATAGTAATGCCAACACTAAAAATAAAATAGTTGTTACATTTCATGTAATTTCCTACCGCCGCATGACGAAAACTCGGCTAGAAGTAGATTCCGAACAGCTTGCCAGTTGCAAGGCTGCTGGCGCACCTTGATTTGCACAGTAGACATGGTGGTGGTGGTGGTGGCGCCATTTTCCTAAAGCAATATGAGCAAAGGATTAACGATCCACTTCACAGGAAAGAAAAACAGTATCATGTGATATTTTTGGTTCTTCCGCGAGAAGCAATTTGATGGACAATTATAATCCTAAGATCTAGTAACATATTAGATGACAAGGTACCACCTACCAAAGCATTTCGGTGGCACCTATTGCCGAAAAAACTTTTCGCAAATATCTACCAAATCAGGGTACCACCTACCAAGACATTTCATCTAATTTGGCCCCTATTGCCTAAGATAATTGATTAAAAAAACAAGTGGAAAATTTAACTAAATTGGCACCTACATTTTGCCAAAAAATAACTTATTACAGAAAAACAAAAGCATCTACCTATCCATCTACAGAAAAAATAACAATAAAATGGTGCATACTAAATCAACTAGGCTACTAAGTCAACTAAATCAACTAGCCTACTAAATCAACTATCATACTAAATCAACTAAATCAACTAACCTACTAAATCAACTAAATCATATCAACTAAATCAAAATGTTGCAGGGAGGAGGGGTTGTGGATGGAGGAGGGAGGATGGAGAAGGAGGGGTGACTCGATGAGGGAGAAGAGAGCAGGACGGAGGAGGAAGGCGGAGCGAGGAGGGGCCGGCCGGCGGCGAGTCAAGGAAGGATGGAGGAGGAAGGCGGACCGAGGAGGGGCCGACGAGTTGAGGGAGGACGGAGGAGGAGGCCGGTACTGAGTCTAGCGAGGAGGAGGAGGTGATGACGGTGCAGAGGGAGGAGGGCCGATGGGGAGGACCGGCGCGGGGGGGGGGGGGAGGGGGTTGAGGGGGAGACCAAGTGAGTGTGAGTGGATCGGATAGAGGAGAGTGGGGGGTAGGAGATGGAATGGCTTAGCAGTAGCGCGCTATAGAGAAAGGCGCTACTGCTAAACGACCTAGCAGTAGCGCCTTTCACAAAGAACGCACTACTGCTATGTGTCAGCATGTAAAAATAGACATCAAAAATACATTGATCGTCAATGATCTTTTTGTGTACAATATGATTTGTCAATATGAGTGCTCATTGGTTTAGGAACCGGTGAAGACTCATATTGTGGCCACAAATTCTACACATAGAGTTCAAGGAAGACCAAGTGCTTGTGAAAGTTTGAGAAGTAACATATTTAAGGTGGTAGAAACTCTCTTCACGGAGCGAGGTGGGACTAATTTTTTGTAGTAAACTTAGCAGTAGCGGTTATTGTGGAAATGCGCTACTGCTATGCTCCGTAGCAGTAGCGCTCTTTATATTAACGTGCTGCTGCTAGAACTAGCCTTGCGGCGGCGTCGTGGCAATTATAGCAGTAGCACATCTTAGGGTAGGCGCACTACTGCTACATTTATTTCAGCAGCGAGTTTTGTGTGCGCGCGCTACTGCTATGTAGCAGCAATGCCTTATTTTAAAGCATGCTGCTGGTAAGATTCTATTTATAGGCTTTTCCCTAGTAGTGTTATCTTCCTCGTTGGCGACTCCATCCATTCCAATTATGTTCCTTTTGCCTCTCCTCACGACAACACGGCTGGGATTGCACAGGTCGGTGATGAAGAAGCATTGTGTCACGTGCTTAGCGTGTACCCATGGCTCGTTTTTTGCAATAGCGTTCACGGTAGCACTCTTGGCGTCAGGTATAGTGATGGTAGTGAAATACTGGTTTTCTCTTTCGACGTTCTTAGCCCATCTGACACGGAACATCGTCGCGTTGTGTAGTCCAGAGTAGTCAAGCTCCCAGATCTCCTCGACCCTTTTGTAAAATCTCTCAGTTGCGTCATTGTCGTTGCCGGTCATGCATTCCATCGTCACCCCTGAGTTCTGATCATCACTGTCCATATCTTTGGCCTCTGTGTACAACGTGTATCCGTTGATATCGTATACCGGATAGGTGACGAGGTTGGGCGAGGGGCCATGTGCTAAGGCGTATATGAGCAATCTGTCCTGAGAGCCCTCTTCTGGGGGATTAGCAACAATATGCTCTTTGAACCGATTAAGGAAAGTGGAGTTGTGCTCTCTAGTAACTTCGTGTCTGTCCTGCATACCCCCCGATCATGATACTTCTTTGCGATAGTTTCTTTGTGCGGTGTCGCAAAAGGATCTACCTGGTGTAGGTGTTGTAGCACTACCAAGTTTGCTCTGTCAAAGTC
This sequence comes from Triticum urartu, assembly GCF_056163025.1. Taxonomy (NCBI): domain Eukaryota; kingdom Viridiplantae; phylum Streptophyta; class Magnoliopsida; order Poales; family Poaceae; genus Triticum; species Triticum urartu. The sequence continues at coordinate 639,046,263 of NC_141877.1, read as the reverse complement.
GTTGCGTCGATCTGAGCAGGCCACATGCAGTTCCCTGCGACCGTTGGAGTGACCTTCTCCTTCGAGCCTCCCAACGTGCTTGTTAACGCGCAAACCAACACCAGGCGGCCGGTTTGTGCCATATAGGAAATTCTCGCAGAAAGAGATGCACTCTTGTGTAAGATAGCCTTGGACGATGCTTCCATCCAGATGGGACATGTTACGAACGAATCTTTTGATGATCCCATTCATCCTCTTGAACGACATCATGTTGTGAAGGAATGACGGCCCCGGGTCTATTATGTCGTCCACAATATGAACAAACAGATGCACCATGACGTTAAAGAACGCGGGCGGGAAGTACATCTCAAGCTCATTTAGTATCACAATGATCTCTTCCTATAGCCTTCGGAGCTGCTTCACACTGATTGACTTTCAAGAGATGACATCAAAAAAGTTGCAGAGGCCAATAAGCGTGTCACGGACATGCTTGTCCATTATCCATCTACGGGCAACAGGTAGTATCTGCGTCTTCATCACATGATAGTCATGGGACCTCATCCCGCTGAACCTTTTCTTCTTCATATCTAGATATCTGCTTATCTTGCCACAGTAACCGGAACTAACTTTGATTCTAGTAAGGCACTTGAAGAATTGATCGATCTCAGCCGGAATTAAGGTGAAGCAAGAAGGGGGGCAATAATCCTCTTCCTTTACTTTTTTGCCCTTCTTCTCCCGCGCCTCTGTCCCCGTCTCTGTCTCCTCTGACTTCTTACAAGGTGGCATGTGTAGATCTGCGTTGATCTCCTAATCTTGCAAGTCTTTTCTTGCCTTCGGCCCATCGTTGGTCTTATCCGGCATGTTCATCAGTGTCACAAGCAAGCTCCCAAGGACATTCTTACATATATGCATATGATCAAGGCAATTAGGCGTGTCGAGTTTGTGCCAGTACTCCAAGTCCTAGAAAATAGCTAGACCTCGTCTTCCATACCTTCAGCAGCGGCTCCGACGCCTTTTTCATCGTCTTTCCTGGCATGGGGCACTGTTCCTAGTTTTTCAACATCTCATCAATTTCGGCGCCGCTCTGCTTACGTGGAGGTCCTCGATGCTCAGTGTCAGTGTCAAAATTGGCGGATCTCAGGTAGGGGGTCCCGAACTGTGCGTCTAAGGCGGATGGTAATAGGAGGCAGGGGACACAATGTTTTACCCAGGTTCGGGCCCTCTTGATGGAGGTAAAACCCTACGTCCTGCTTGATTAATATTGATGATATGGGTAGTACAAGAGTAGATCTACCACGAGATCAGAGAGGCTAAACCCTAGAAGCTAGCCTATGGTATGATTATTGCCTTTTCTACGGACTAAAACCCTCCGGTTTATATAGACACCGGAGAGGTTAGGGTTACACAAGGTCGGTTACAAAGGAGGAGATATCCATATCCGTATTGCCTAGCTTGCCTTCCACGCCAAGTAGAGTCCCATCCGGACACGAGACGAAGTCTTCAATCTTGTATCTTCATAGTCTAACAGTCCGGCCAAAGGATATAGTCCGGCTGTCCGGAGACCCCCTAATCCAGGACTCCCTCAGTAGCCCCTGAACCAGGCTTCAATGACGATGAGTCCGGCGTGCAGTATTGTCTTCGGCATTGCAAGGCAGGTTCCTCCTCCGAATACACCACGGAAGAATTTGAATACAAGGATTGAGGGAGTCCTGGATTAGGGGGTCTCCGGACAACCGGACTATCTCCATTGGCCGGACTGTTAGACTATGAAGATACAAGATTGAAGACTTCGTCTCGTGTCCGGGTGGGACTCTACTTGGCGTGGAAGGCAAGCTAGGCAATACGGATATGGATATCTCCTCCTTTGTAACCGACCTTGTGTAACCCTAACCCTCTCCGGTGTCTATATAAACCGAAGGGTTTTAGTCCGTAGGATAACAACCATAACATACAATCATACCATAGGCTAGCTTCTAGGGTTTAGCCTCTCTGATGTCGTGGTAGATCTACTCTTGTACTACCCATATCATCAATATCAATCAAGCAAGACATAGGGTTTTACCTCCATCAAGAGGGCCCGAACCTGGGTAAAACATCGTGTCCCCTGCCTCCTGTTACCATCCGGCCTAGACGCACATTTCGGGACCCCCTACCTGAGATCCGCTGGTTTTGACACCGACATTGGTGCTTTCATTGAGAGTTCCTCTGTGTCGTCCCCGTTAGGCTTGATGGCTCCTACTATCATCGATAGCGATGCGGTCCAGGGTGAGACTTTTCTCCCCGGATAGATCTTTGTATTCGGAGGCTTTGCACTGCGGGCTAATTCGCTTGGCCATCTGGAGCAGATTGAAAGCTACGCCCCTGGCCATTAGGTCAGATTTGGAAGTTTGAACTACACGACCGACATCCTCGGAGACTTGATCTTCGACAGATTCGAGCCATAGCCAGGCGCGCCGCACTGTCGCGATGGGTATGACCTAGCTCTGCCGCCGAACAGTACCCCAGAGGCTGCGCCCGCATCAGCTCCGACCTTTAGCTCGGAGCCAACAGCGCCAGTCGGGGACAGGTGGTTAGACACCGCCTCAGGGGCTGCAGTCTCAACGACTATCGAGCCGAACACCAGCCTAACCCTCTGCGCAGCCCGTGACTCCAAGGTGCCGGACTCTTTTCCGGACTCCGAACCATCCGCGCCCCTGCCAATCGAATCCGATTGGGCGCCGATCATGGAATTCACCACCGCGGATATCTTTCAGCACTCGCCCTTCAGCGACATTCTGAATTAACTAAGGTCTCTCTCTTTGTCAGGAGAGCCCTGGCCGGATTATGGCCAACAGGATTGGGATGCGGACGACGAAGAAATTCGACGCCCACCCACCACCCACTTAATAGCCACTGTCGACGACTCAACCGACGTGCTCAACTTCGACTCCGAAGACATCGACGGTATGGACGACGATGCGGGAGGCGAAGGGGAACCACCGCCCACAGAGCGCTGGATGACCACCTCATCATATGATGTATACATGGTGGACACACCAAAAGAAGACGACAACGAGGAACGGAAGGACGCACCGAAGGCTTGTTCCCTCGAGAAGTAGTCAAAGCGGCGGCGTAAGCGCCGCCCCAAACCCCGCCTCAGTAGAAATAACGATCATACAGACCCAGCGTTGGAGCAGGGCGAAACACTGCCGGACCATGGAAATACGGAGAATCAAACCAAACAAACCAATTCTATCAAAGATAATAGTCCGGACGACATAATGCCGGACAGGCACCCGGAGCAGCAGAATGCCCGTCAAAGGCTTGTTGCCACCATGAGGAGTCTGAAAAGGCAGAAGCAAAGGCTCAAGGCTGCGCAGGACACACTCCAAATCAGATGGAGCAAAGTACTCAACACAGCAGCGAAGTACGGCAGCAATCGCCGCACCAAGAGCTACCCAAAGAGGAAGTTGCTACCTGAATTCGATGAGGAGGCCTCAGACCCCCCACAACCAAAAATAAAAACGGCCACCTGGCCGGATAGACGACCTCACGGCCAACATAGAACGGCAAACAATGCCACCCACAAGCCAATACGCGATCCACGCGAGGGCTCGCACCAAAAGGACGGCGCAACCAGATCCATCTATGGACCACGCAAGCGCGCCCCAGCATACGATGTAACACAACAAACATCCGAACAATGCGGTACACCCAGATACAGGGGTGTCGCACACCCTCTATGTTTCACCGACGAGGTGCTGGACCATGAATTTCCAGAGGGATTCAAACCCGTAAACATAGAGGCATATGATGGAACAACAGACCCTGGGGTCTGGATTGAGGACTATATCCTCCATATCCATATGGCTCGAGGAGATGATCTCCACGCCATCAAGTACTTACCCCTCAAGCTCAAAGGGCCAGCTTGTCACTGGCTTAAAAGCCTCTCCGAAAAGTCCATTGGAAGCTGGGAAGAGCTCGAAGATGCTTTTCGGGCAAATTTTCAAGGGACTTATGTCCGACCTCCGGACGCGGACGATTTGAGTCATATAACTCAATAACCCGGAGAGTCAGCCCGAAAACTTTGGAACAGGTTTCTTACTAAAAAGAACAAAATTGTCGACTGTCCGGACGCCGAAGCCTTGGCAGCTTTTAAGCATAGCGTCCGTGACGAATGGCTTGCCAGACACCTCGGCCAAGAAAAGCCAAGAACAACGGCAACATTAACAAGCCTCATGACCCGCTTTTGTGCGGGTGAGGACAACTGGCTAGCCAGATGCAGCACCAGCGACCCCAGTACATCTGAAGTTAGAGATGGAAACGGGAAATCACGGCGCAACAGCAATAACAAACGCAGGAATAAAGAAGACAACACGAAGAGCACGACAGTAAACGCCGGATTCAAAAGCTCTCGGCCAGGTCAGCAAAAGCCGCCCTCTAAAGGCGCCAGAGACGAACTGTCCAGCCTAAACAAAATTCTGGACCAAATATGCCAGATCCATAGCACCCCTGGTAAACCCGCTAATCATACCCACAGAGAATGTTGGGTCTTCAAGCAGTCTGGCAAGCTCAACGCCGTACACAAGGGGGAGGATACACCAAACGAAGACGAGGATGAGCCTCTCAAGCAAGACACTGGGGAACAAAAGAAATTTCCACCAGAAGTCAAAACAGTAAACGTGTTACACGTGATCAAGGGAAGAAACAAAACGACACTCCCAGAAAAATATGCCCAAAGGCCTATCACCGCAGAGTCCTGCCACTGGTCGTCTCAACCGATCACTTTCGACCATCGTGATTACTCAGCAAGTATCCCGCGTGCAGGATGGGCTGCCCTGGTATTAGACCCAATAATTGATAGATACCACTTCACACGAGTCCTGATGGACGGTGGCAGCAGTGTAAACCTGATATACCAGGATACAATCCACGAAATGGGGATAGACCCAACAAAAATTTGCCAAAGCAATACTACCTTTAAAGGAGTAATGCCAGGCCCAGGGGCTCATTGCACGGGCTCCCTGCTACTAAAGGTTATATTCAGCTTCCCCGATAACTTCCGTAGCGAACATTTAACCTTCCACATTGCTCCGTTCCAAAGTGGCTATCAAGCACTACTCGGACGCGAAGCTTTCATTCGCTTTAATGCAATACCACACTACGCTTCCCTCACACTCAAGATGCCCGGCCCACGTGGCATCATTCAAGTGAACGGAAGTATTAAGCAATCTTTGCGCGCCGAAGAGAGTGCGGCTGCCTTGGCAGCCGCACACTAAAAACAGCCTGACCAACTAAAACATTTATCAGGTTGTCAAGACCTCGGACACGGTTAGACGAGTCCGGTGCAGCTATATGTAATTCATACCGGATCAATGGTCACACCCCTATTACAAATACAAGGGGCTCAACGCGTGCAGACAAGTGGCAATTTTTACTCATCTTGAATTATACATGGTTTCTTTAAAAACTATCCTTTTGCACGACAACTTTTTCACCTAAGTTCCTATCTTTTACAGATGATCATCATGCTACACCCGTTCAGGATAAGGCACAACGGAGACACAGGCGCAGACGTGCAGCAGGGACCCGCTCCAAGGATTCTTTTTAGATTAAGACCCCGTGTAAACCTTTTTTACTGTCTCCTGTTGATACACATCCACCGAATTCACAGCACAGTTGAGAAGGATGCTGACGTCTTGGCATGTGGCCACGTCAGAATAATGCACGTACCTAGACACAAGGGGCTTCTTACAAAGGGCACTATTTAGGCCCGGTTTATACCATAAAGACTGAATACCTTAGGGAGTGTTCAGCGTCGCGAGTTTGGCCTTATATGCATCAGCTCCGAATCATTGTCTTTGGTCAAATGTTGGGTTTGTTCGGCTCCTGTGTTTTGGTGCCTTACGTTCCGCTTTATCGGCTAAGGTAGCACCAGGAGAACTACTGCGATTGTGCCCTGGTTCATCCGGACGAGCAGCTCAGTGGAGAAAGCCGAAAACTGACTGTCATGATATAGCGTGAGACTGGTGAACCACTCGATGAGCTATCGGAATGTTAGAATTCCTCCGCCTTAACGAAGGGCCGTTTTCCGGCCAGGCATGTACGCACCCCACGATCGGGAGAGTGCGGAGCCACCAGGGGCTATCTAGTAGCCCCACTGTCAAACTCCTATGGCTAAGTGAAAGTGTTAAAGCATTATAGTCCGGTTGCCTCGTTCGCTATGCTATCACCTCCTTAATAGGACCAAGACGTTGGGTTAAGTCTGAACACGCGTTTTTTGCGAGCACCTCCGCATTATATGCGTGGGGGTTGAAGCCGACGGCTGCAATCTTTCAGGTTATACACATGTATACATAAACGACCGCACAAGAGGCATCATACTACTTTCAGGAAAAAGTATAAACATAGCCTTATAAAACTTCATAAAAGCATTGTGTTTACAATGAGAATACACTTCACTCAAACATAATATTCTTCGAGCACTGGGCCTCTATCAAACGAGCACCCTCGAGAACCTCCTCGAAATAGTGCTCGACAGCCACTCGGCCTATGGCCAAACCCTGCGCCGCAACAGTGGTAGCGTCCATCTCCGCCCAGTATGATTTAACACAGGCAAGGGCCATCCGCGAGCCTTCTATGCACGCCGACCTCTTCATCGCATTAATGTGCGGCACCGCACCAAGGAACTGCTGCACTAAGCTGAAATAGCTGTTCGGCTTTGGCTTTTCCGGCCATAGCTGATCCACAACAGACCTCATGGCAAGTTCGGACAACCTATTCAGTTCGGCCCATTCGGCTAGCTGGTCAGTCAATGACAGCGGACGCTCTAGAACATTGAATTGCGACCAGAACAGCTTGTCCACTTCACGATCGGTCTGACCTTGGAAGTACTTGGCCGCATTGGCAACACTCGCCACCAAATCCATATACGCATCTGCCGAACTCCACAGCCGATCCAGAGGTGCATACCGTGGATCTCTGAACTTCCTCCATAACATGAAGGGTTTCCCAGCCGCAATATCCCCGGCTTCTCGCAGCTCCTCCTTCTTCGCTCTAATAGTAGAACGGGTGTCTTTGTCCGCCATCGTGGCCTTCTCAAGGTCCGTTGCCTTCGCCCGGTTTTCTTTTTCAAGGACCTGGCAATGGTCGACAGTGTCTTTTAATTCTACGACCATCTTGGCCATCTTCTCTTGGCTCTCGCAATGTGCGGCCTTCTTGGCTTTCAACTCTTTAGCCGCCTTCAAAGCAGCCGCATTACTAATCCTCGCTTGTTCCTTGGCTCGGGCAAGTTCTGCCCACAAGGTTTCCACGGTGGCAGCTCCATCTGCAGTCACACCATATTAAAGATACTAGCATCATGCTGCTCTTACTATGTGACGTTCACCAGATAATAACACTTACCCTGTGCCTCGTCAAGCCTCTTGTTAACAAGCTCGATGTCGGCGTCTGCCGCATCCAGTTGCCGTTTTAATTTGGCAAACTCACTAGTCCGGCTAGCCACCGGAGATTCCACCACCTGCACATAGGGGCAGTCTGGTTATTACCTGGGAGTATGATCCTCTGTTCGTCGCCGTTCTCGACGACCACCAGAGTCTCAGGGGATACTATCTACACAGGGCACACCTAACATGTGCAGTACTATCACATATTATCTCATGTACCTCAAAGCCTGTCAGTAGACTCATAAAGGCTTCATGTAATCCGCTTTCGACGGACGAAATTCTCTCCATCACCGTACCCATCAGCGTACGGTGTTCTTCTGAGATGGCCGCTCGCCCCACCAACTCCCTCAGAACGTCCGACCGCATACCAGACGGTGCCGGACTCTTTTGTCTGCTCTCTTCGGGAGCCGAACGCTGGGGACTTCGGGGGTCTATGGGATTATCTTCTGGCCTCACCGAATCCGGAGAGGCCCTCCGCGATGACACTTCGGGGTCGCCCGCTTCTCGAGCGGAGGAGTCCGGGGGAGGCGTTTCGCTCTCCATCATCTCTGGAAGAAGATCCCCCAAAGACGAGCTCAGCTGAGAGGGGCTAAGGCCCAAACTGCAAGATATATGCGGTGGTTATTTTCTCAGAAAAAGATAGCATACCTTTACTATTAAAGTATTTTGGATCACTTACGACTCGTTGGAGGGCTGACCCCCCCGCGGACTTTGTGCGGCAAAAGCACCCCCGAGGCAGGACCCTCTGTGGGAGACTTCTTCTCCCGTTTGGAGGCTTCGGCTTCCGGATCCTCGGAAGTGGTACTTTTCCTCCCCCGGTTATCCTCCTTCATGGAGACACTCATTACCTCGGTTGGAACGGGCAGCGATGGGGGCCCACATCCGCCCGTATTATCCCCCCATATCTTCCTTCGAGGGCTCCGGGCAAGGTGCGACCTCGAGCATCTTTTCCAATACCGGATTTTCCAAACCCTTGGGGAGGGGGGCCAAACACTGAATCATCTTCGCCTTTGTTAGCCAGTCCTGGTCAAAAAGCGAACTCTCAGAAATAACTTCATGATGAATAAAAGACAGTGTGTTCGGCCAGAGGATTTCTTACTTGTTCGGCGGCGCGGTTACTGGTCAGGCCCACGTCCTCGGTAATATCCGGACACTCTACTTGAGGTCCGAAGAATGACTTGTACATCTCCTCGTGCGTCAGGCCAAGGAAACTTTGAATGGCTCGCGGTCCCTCTGGGTTGAACTCCCACAAGTGAAGGGACCGGCGTTTGCAAGGCTGGACTTGACAAACCAGCATAACTTGTATTACCGCAACCAAATTAAAATCTTCCTCGTAGGAATCTTGGATGCGGCTTTGCAGTATAGACACGTCCTTGGCTGGACCCCAGCTCAGACCTCTGCTAATCCATGACATCAGTTGTGGTGGGGGGCCCGAACGGAAAGCTGGGGCAGCCGCCCACTTGGCACTTCTGGGAGCTGTGACGTAAAACCACTCCCGCTGCCATAATTCGGACACCTCTGGAAAGGAACCTTTCGGCCATGGAGCTCCTGCCATCTTGCCTATTGATGCACCACCGCACGCTGCATGTTGCCCCTCGATCACCTTCGGCTTCACTTCAAAGGTCTTGAGCCACAAGCCGAAGTGAGGGGTAATGCGGAGGAAGGCCTCACACACGATAATAAATGTCGAGATGTGGAGAAAGGAGTCCGGAGCTAGATCATGCAAATCTAGCCCGTAATAGAACATCAAACCCCTGACGACGGGATCTAGAGTGAGGCCTAGGCCTCGGAGGAATTGGGAGACGAACACGACGTTCTCGTTAGGTTCGGGAGTAGGGACGACCTGCCCTCGAGCAGGAAGCCGATGCGAAACCTCGGCGGTCAGGTATCTGGCCTCCCTCAACTTCTTGATGTCCTCTTCCGTCACGAAGGAGGGCATCCATCGGCCTTGAAGGCTGGATCCGGACATGATTGAAGATCCGGAGCACCTAACCTGGGCTTTGGGATTTAGAACTCGAGGCGGGGAAGGGTTCGATTGAGCACGAGAGGGAAAAAGCGAAAACCTTGTCCCTTTATAAAGAGGGTGAATATCAAGCGTCCTCTCCGTAGCCGTTTAGGACTTTCCTATAATCTAGGAGTCCTAGACACGGTTGGGTTACCCACGACCGCATTAATGAGAATCCCATAATTGGGGGAACACGATCTCCGCTTCGACAAGACGTGTCCAGAAACCGCCTCGCGTTATGTGTGGAGCTGGTTGAAGAAAAACGGTTCAAATAATCACCGGGCCATGACACAATGTCATGCTGCCAAAACGAGTCAGCAAATTAGATTTGCGAAAATATTATTCTCTCTATGGCGGTATGTGGAACTTATTTTGCAGGGTCGGACACTATCCTCGTATTCAAATTCTTCTGTGATGTATTCGGAGAAGAACCCGCCTTGCAATGCCGAAGACAATACAGCGCGCCGGACTCATCGTCATTGAAGCCTGGTTCAGGGGCTACTGAGGGAGTCCTGGATTAGGGGGTCTCCGGACAACCGGACTATCTCCATTGGCCGGACTGTTAGACTATGAAGATACAAGATGGAAGACTTCGTCTCGTGTCCGGGTGGGACTCTACTTGGCGTGGAAGGCAAGCTAGGCAATACGGATATGGATATCTCCTCCTTTGTAACCGACCTTGTGTAACCCTAACCCTCTCCGGTGTCTATATAAACCGAAGGGTTTTAGTCCGTAGGACAACAACCATAACATACAATCATACCATAGGCTAGCTTCTAGGGTTTAGCCTCACTGATCTCGTGGTAGATCTACTCTTGTACTACCCATATCATCAATATCAATCAAGAAGGACATAGGGTTTTACCTCCATCAAGAGGGCCCGAACCTGGGTAAAACATCATGTCCCCTGCCTCCTGTTACCATCCAGCCTAGACGTACAGTTTGGGACCCCCTACCCGAGATTCGCCGATTTTGACACCGACAAGGATAGTGTCCGACCCTGCAAAATAAGTTCCACATACCACCGTAGAGAGAATAATATTTTCAGTGTCCTGAGTGGGACTATGTCAAAACCGGCGGATCTCGGGTAGGGGGTCCCAAACTGTGTGTCTAAGGCGGATGGTAACAGGAGGCAGGGGACACAATGTTTTACCCAGGTTCGGGCCCTCTTGATGGAGGTAAAACCCTACGTCCTGCTTGATTAATATTGATGATATGGGTAGTACAAGAGTAGATCTACCACGAGATCAGAGAGGCTAAACCCTAGAAGCTAGCCTATGGCATGATTGTTGTCTTTTCTACGGACTAAAACCCTCCGGTTTATATAGACACCGGAGAGGTTAGGGTTACACAAGGTCGGTTACAAAGGAGATATCCATATCCGTATTGCCTAGCTTGCCTTCCACGCCAAGTAGAGTCCCATCCGGACACGAGACGAAGTATTCAATCTTGTATCTTCATAGTCTAATAGTCCGGCCAAAGGATATAGTCCGGCTGTCCGGAGACCCCCTAATCCAGGACTCCCTCACTCAGCCTCACCATTGAATAGATCTCCACGGTTTCTCCACGGGTCGTCCTTCTCGAGCTATCTTCGATGCCGCATGTACATGATTTTCCCAGACCCGCCATCTTTCCTTGACGTTAGCTACTGAGACGTCGTATCATCCATGCACCGCGCGCATCCACAATATCTATGGCACACCTAGCCTACAACATATCCGTAACTGAGATAGTCGGGCACCGTCGTGATCAACGAGGCTCTCATATAGAAATACTCGCCTTTGCTGGCGTCCCATGTTAGCGCCGGTGTTTTCCATAATGTGTCTAACTCCTCTTGAAGTAGCCCATGATACAAATTATTATTATTTCCCAGTTGTTTCAGCCCTTGAATCAGCATGCTCATGTGTATGTACTTCGACTTCATGCAGAACCAGGGGGAGGTTGTACATCCATACAAATACGGACCATGTGCTATGGATGGTGTTCTGGTTACCAAACGGATTCATGCCATCGATACACGCGCCAAGCACGATCTTCCTTGCATGACATGCGAAATACCGATATTAGCCGTTGAACGCTCTCCACTGGCTTCCATCCACGATGTGTCTCAGCTTCGGATCATCTCCATCGTCGGGCTTCTTCCTCTCTGCGTGCCAGCGCATGAGCTTTGCTTCTTTGGGATCTACAAAATACCGCTGGAGACGGGGAGTGATCGGTAAGTACCATACAACTTTCTAGGGAGATTTCTTCCCGACCTTCTTGTATCAAGAAGCATTGCACACCAGACAACTGGTTTTTTCTGCGTGCTCCTTCTGATTAATTATGCAATCGTTGATGCATGCATGGTATCTAACATGCGGCAGATCAAGAGGGCACACGATCTTCTTGGCCTCATCCACACTAGTAGGACATAGATTCCTCGTGGGAAGAACATCCTTTACGTACTTGAGAAGCTCATCGAGGCTAGTGTCAGTCCATTTGTTTTTAGCCTTCGTCTTCAGGAGTTCGAGCGTGTGATACGTCTCCAATGTATCTATAATTTTTGATTGTTCCATGCTATATTATATCCTGTTTTGGACATTATTGGGCTTTATTATACACTTTTATATTCTTTTGGGACTAACCTATTAACCGGAGGCCCAGCCTAGAATTGCTATTTTTTTTTGCCTATTTTAGGGTTTTGCAGAAAAATAATCAAACGGAGTCCAAACGGAATGAAACCTTCGGGAACGTGATTTTCGGAACGAACATGATCCAGAGGACTTGGACCCTACGTCAAGCAATCAACGAGGAAGGCACGAGGTAGGGGGGCACGCCTACCCCCCAGGCGCGCCCTCCACCCTCGTGGGGCCCATGTTGCTCCACCGACGTACTCCTTCCTCCTATATATACCTAAGTACCCCCAAACTACCAGATACGGAGACAAAAACCTAATTCCACCACCGGAACTTTCTGTATCCACGAGATCCCATCTTGGGGCCTTTTCCGGTGCTCCGCCGGAGGGGTTATCGATCACGGAGGGCTTCTACATCAACACCATAGCCCTCCGATGAAGTGTGAGTAGTTTACTTCAGACCTACGGGTCCATAGTTATTAGCTAGATGACTTCTTCTCTCTTTTTGGATCTCAATACAAAGTTCTCCCCCTCTCTTGTGGAGATCTATTCGATGTAATCTTCTTTTGCGGTGTGTTTGTTGAGATCGATGAATTGTGGGTTTATGATCAAGTTTATCTTTGAACAATATTTGAATCTTCTCTGAATTCTTTTATGCATGATTGGTTATCTTTGCAAGTCTCTTCGAATTATCAGTTTGGTTTGGCCTACTAGATTGATCTTTCTTGCAATGGGAGAAGTGCTTAGCTTTGGGTTCAATCTTGCGGTGTCCTTTCCCAGTGACAGTAGGGGCAGCAAGGCACGTATTGTATTGTTGACATGGAGGATAACAAGATGGGGTTTATATCATATTGCATGAGTTTATCCCTCTACATCATGCCATCTTGCTTAAAGGGTTACTCTGTTCTCTTGAACTTAATACTGTAGATGCATGCTGGATAGCGGTCGATGTGTGGAGTAATAGTAGTAGATGCAGGCAGGAGTTGGTCTACTTGTCTCGGACGTGATGCCTATATACATGATCATACCTAGATATTCTCATAACTATGCTCAATTCTGTCAATTGCTCAACAGTAATTTGTTCAGCCACCGTAATACTTATGTTCTCGGGAGAAGCCTCTAGTGAAACCTATGGCCCCCGGGTCTATTTTCCCTGATATTAATCTTCCAATACTTAGTTATTTCCTTTGACATTTATTTTACTTGCATCTTTATTTCTCTTTATCATAAAAATACCAAAAACATTATCTTATCATATCTATCAGATCTCACTCTCGTAGGTGACCGTGAAGGGATTGACAATCCCTTTATCGCGTTGGTTGCAAGGAGTTTATTTGTCTGTGTAGGTGCGAGGGACTCGTGCGTGGCCTCCTACTGGATTGATAACTTGGTTCTCAAAAACTAAGGGAAATACTTATGCTGCTCTACTGCATCACCCTTTCCTCTTCAAGGGAAAACCAACGCAGTGCTCAAGAGGTAGCAAGAAGGATTTCTGGCGCCGTTGCCGGGGAGTCTACGCAAAAGTCAACATACCAAGTACCCATCACAAACCCTTATCTCCCGCATTACATTATTTGCCATTTGCCTCTCGTTTTCCTTTCCCCCACTTCACCCTTGCCGTTTTATTCACACACTCTCTCTCTATCCTCCCTCTCTTTCTCTATTCGCCTCTTTTTGCCCGTTTCTTGTTTTCTTGTGTGTCATATTGCTTGCTTGTCATGATGGCTCAAGATAATATCAAATTGTTTGACTTTACCAATACCAACAATAATGATTTCATTAGCACTCCGATTGCCCCTCTTACCGATGCTGAATCTTGTGAAATTAATGCTGCTTTGCTGAATCTTGTCATGAAAGATCCGTTTTCCGGCCTTCCTAGTGAAGATGCCGCTACCCATCTAAACAACTTCGTTGATTTGTGTGATATGCAAAAGAAGAAAGATGTGGACAATGATATTGTTAAATTAAAGCTATTTCCTTTTTCGCTTAGAGATCATGCTAAAGCTTGGTTTTCGTCTTTGACTAAAAATAGTATTGATTCATGGAATAAGTGCAAAGATGTTTTTATCTCTAAGTATTTTCCTCCCACTAAGATCATCTCTCTTAGAAACGATATTATGAATTTTAAGAAACTGGATCATGAACATGTTGCACAAGCTTGGGAGAGTATGAAATTAATGATACGTAATTTCCCTACACATGGTTTGAATTTGTGGATGATTATACAAATTTTTTATGCCGAATTGAATTTTGCTTCTAGAAATCTTTTAGATTCAGCCGCGGGAGGCACTTTTATGGAAATCACTTTAGGAGAAGCTACTAAACTCCTAGATAATATTATGGTTAATTATTCTCAATGGCACACTCAAAGATCTACTAATAAGAAAGTGCATGCGATAGAGGAAATTAATGTTTTGAGTGGTAATATGGATGAACTTATGAAATTATTTGCTAATAAAAGTGTTTCTTCTGATCCTAATGATATGCCTTTGTCTACTTTGATTGAGAATAATAATGAATCTTTGGATGTGAATTTTGTTGGTAGGAATAATTTTTGTAACAACGCGTCTAGAGGAAACTTTAATCCTAGGCCGTATCCTAGTAATTCCTTTAATAATTATGGTAATTCCTACAACAATTCTTACGGAAATTTTAATAAGATACCCTCTGATTTTGAATCTAATATTAAAGAATTTATTACCTCGCAAAAGAATTTGAATGCTTTGATGGAAGAAAAGTTGCTTTAGATTGATGAGTTGGCTAGGAACGTTGATAGAATTTCTCTTGATGTTGATTCTTTGAAACTTAGATCTATTCCTCCTAAGCATGATATCAATGAGGCTCTCAAAGCTATGAGAATTTCCATTGATGAGAGCAAAGAAAGAACCGCTAGGATGCATGCGAAGAAAGATTGCTTTATAAAAGCATGTTCTTCTAGTTTCCATGATAATAAAGATGAAGATCTAAAAGTTATTGCTGTGTCCCCTATTAAATCTTTGTTTTGTAATATGAATCTTGATAATGATGGGACTGAATATGATCCACCTTTACCTAGAAGGCGTTCCAAGAATTCAAATTTTTTTTGATCTTGATGCTAAAATTGTTAAAAGTGGGATTGAAGAAATTAAAACCCTAGATGTTGCTAAATCCACTGAGGGAGTCCTGGATTAGGGGGTGTCCGGATGGCCGGACTATACCTTCAGCCGGACTCCTGGACTCTGAAGATACAAGATTGAAGACTTCGTCCCGTGTCCGGAAGGGACTTTCCTTGGCGTGGAAGGCAAGCTTGGCGATACGGATATGCAGATCTCCTACCATTGTAACCGACTTTGTGTAACCCTAACCCTCTCCGGCGTCTATATAAACTGGAGGGTTTTAGTCCGTAGGACAACGTACACATCAACAATCATACCATAGGCTAGCTTCTAGGGTTTAGCCTCTTCGATCTCGTGGTAGATCTACTCTTGTACTACCCATATCATCAATATTAATCAAGCAGGACGTATGGTTTTACCTCCATCGAGAGGGCCCGGACTTGGGTAAAACTTCGTGTCCCTTGCCTCCTGTTACCATCCGGCCTAGACGCACAGTTCGGGTCCCCCTACCCGAGATTCGCCAGTTTTGACACCAACATTGGTGCTTTCATTGAGAGTTCCTCTATGTTGTCGCCATCAGGCTCGATGGCTCCTATGATCACCAATAACGATGCGGTCCTGGGTGAGACCTTCCTCCCCAGACAGATCTTCGTCTTCGGCGGCTTCACACCGCGGGCCAATTCACTTGGCCATCTGGAGCAGATCGAAAGCTATGCCCCTGGCCGTCAGGTCAGATTTGGAAGTTTAAACTACATGGCTGACATCCGCGGGGACTTGATCTTCGACGGATTCGAGCCACTGCCGAGCGCGCCGCACTGCCACGACGAGCATGATCTAGCTCCGCTGCCTAACAGTGGCCTGAAGGCCGCATCCGCATCGGCTTCGACCCTTAATTTGGAGCCAACCGCGCCGATCGAGGATGGGTGGTTGGATGCCGCCTCGGGGGCTGTGATCCTAACGGCGGTCGAGCCGAACACCAGCCCCGCACTCCGCGAGACTCATGATTCCAAGGAGCCGAACTCCTCTCCGGACTCCGAACCATTCGCGCCTCTTCCGATCGAATCCGATTGGGCGCCGATCATGGAGTTTACTGCCACGGACATCTTTCAGCACTCGCCCTTTGGCGATATTATAAAATCACTAAAGTATCTCTCTTTATCAGGAGAGCCCTGGCCGGACTACGGTCAGCGAGATTGGGATGCGGACGATGAAGAAATTCAAATCCCACCCACCACCCACTTTGTAGCCACTGTCGATGATTTAACCGACATGCTCAACTTCGACTCCGAAGACATCGACGGTACGAACGCCGATGAAGGAGACGATGAAGAACCAGCGCCTATTGGGCCCTGGAACGCCACCTCGTCATATGACGTATACATGGTGGACGCACCAAAAGATGACGACGAGGAGCGGAAGGACGCACCGAAGGCTTGTTCCCTCGAAAAGTAGTCAAAGCGGCGACGCAAGCGCCGCCCCAAATCCCGCCTCGACAGAAATAGCGATCACACAGACCCAGCGCTAGAGTAGGACGAACCGCTGCCGGACAACGGCAATCCGGATAATCAAACCGAACAAACAAATCCTATCAAGGATAATGGTCCGGACGACATAACGCCGGATAGACACCCGGAGCAGCAGACTGCCCGTAAAAGGCTTGTCGCCACCGCAAGGAGTCTGAAAAAGAAGAAGCAAAGGCTCAAGGCCGCGCAAGACACACTCCAAATCAGATGGAGTAAAATACTCAACACTGCAGCAAGGTACGGCGACAATCGCCCCTCCAAGAGCTACCCAAAGCGGAAGCTGCTACCCGAATTCGATGAGGAGGCCTCAGAACCCCCACAACCAAATATCAAAGCAGCCACCTAGTTGGATAGACGACCCCTCTACCAACACAGAGCGGCATACAACGCCGCTCACAATACAATACGCGACCCATGCGAGGGCTCGCACCCAAAGGACGGCGCAACAAGATCCATCTATGGACCACGCAAGCGCGCCCCAGCATACAAGGCAACACAACAAACATCCAAACAACATTGTACACCCAACTACAGGGGTGCCGCACACCCCCTATGTTTCACCGATGAGGTGCTGGACCAAGAATTTCCAGAGGGATTCAAGCCCGTAAACATAGAGGCATACGACGGAACAACAGACCCTGGGGTATGGATTGAGGACTACATCCTTCATATCCATATGGCTCGAGGATATGATCTCCACGCCATCAAGTACCTACCCCTCAAGCTCAAAGGGCCAGCTCGTCACTGGCTCAAAGGCCTCCCCGAAAGCTCCATTGGAAGTTGGGAAGAGCTCGAAGACGCCTTTCGGGCAAATTTTCAAGGGACTTATGTCCGACCTCCGGATGCGGATGATTTGAGTCATATAACTCAACAGCCCGGAGAGTCAGCCCGAAAGCTTTGGAACAGGTTTCTTACTAAAAAGAACCAGATTGTCGACTGTCTGGACGCCGAAGCCTTGGCAGCTTTCAAGCATAGCGTCCGTGACGAATGGCTCGCCAGACACCTCGGCCAAAATAAGCCGAGAACGGTGGTCGCATTAACAAACCTCATGACCCACTTTTGCGCGGGTGAGGACAGCTGGCTAGCCAGATGCAGCACCAGCGACCACAGTACATCTGAAGTTAGAGATGGAAACAAGAAATCACGGCATAACAGCAATAACAAACGCCGGAATAAAGAAGACATGACGAAGGGCACGACAGTAAATGCCGGATTCAAAAGCTCTCGGCCAGGTCAAAAGCCGCCCCCTAAAGGCACCAGGGACGAATTGTCCAGCCTCAACAAAATTCTGGACCAAGTATGTCAGACGAGGACGAGCCCCCCAAGCAAGACATGGGGGAACAAAAGAAATTTCCACCAGAAGTCAAAATAGTAAACGTGTTACACGTAATCAAGGGAAAAAACAACGCGACACTCCCAGGAAAATATACCGAAGCGCCTGTCACCACGAAGTCCTGCCACTGGTCATCTCAACCGATCACTTTCGACCATCGCGATTACTCAGCAAGTATTCGACACGCAGGATGGGCTACCCTGGTATTAGACCCAGTAATTGGCGGATATCACTTCACAAGAGTCTTGATGGACGGCGGCAGTAGCCTAAACCTAATATATCAGGATACAATCCGCGGGATGGGGTTAGACCCAACACAAATTCTCCATAGCAATACTACCTTTAAAGGAGTAACGCCAGGCCCAGGGGCTCGTTGTACGGGCTCCCTCCTACTACAAGTTATATTCGGCTCCCCCGATAACTTCCGTCACGAGCATTTAACTTTCCACATCGTTCCGTTTCAAAGTGGCTATCAAGCACTGCTCGGACGCGAAGCTTTCGCTCACTTTAATGCAATACCACACTACGCCTCCCTCACACTCAAGATGACTGGTCCACGTGGCATCATTACAGTGCACGGAAATATCAAGCGATCTCTGCGCGCCGAAGTGATTGAGGCTGCCTTGGCAGCCGCACACTACAGGTGCCTAGACAAGCGAATGCATCCAATAGGTCGTCAAGACCTCAGATACAACTAATCGAGTCCGGCGCTGCTACTTATACCAAATAAATGGTCACACCCCTATTTGTCAATACAAGGGGCTCAACACGCGCAGACGAGTGGCAATTTCTTCTCATCTTGAATTATACATGGTTTCTTTAACAAACTATCTTTTTGCACGACAACTTTTTCACCTAAATTCCTCTCTTTTACAGACGATCATCATGCCACACCCATCCAGGATACGGCACAATGGAGACACAGGCGCAGACGTGCAGCAGGGACCCGCTCCAAGGATTCTTTTTAGATTAAGACCCTGCGTAAACCTTTTTTTACTGTCTCTTGTTGATACATATCCACCGTTGAGAAGGATGCTGACGTCTTGGCATGTGGCCATGCCAGAACAATGCACGTACCTGGACACAAGGGGCTTCTTACAAAGGCCATTATTTAGGCCCGGTTTATACCACAAAGACCGAATACCTTAGGGAGTGTTCGACGTCGCGAGTTTGGCCCTATATGCATCAGCTCCGAATCATTGTCTTTGGTCAAATGTTGGGTTTGCCCGGCTCCTGTGTTTTGGTGCCTTACGTTCCGCTTTACCGGCTAAGGTAGCACTAGGAGAACTACTGCGATTGTGCCCTGGTTCATCCGGACGAGCACCTCAGTAGAGAAAGCCGAAAACTGACTGTCATGATACAGCGTGAGACTGGTCAACCACTCGATGACCTGTTGGAATGTTAGAATTCCTCCGCCTTAACGAAGGGCCGTTTTCCGGCCAGGCATGTACGCACCCCGGGATCAGGAAAGTGCGGAGCCACCAGGGGCTATTTAGTAGCCCCACTGTCAAACTCCTATGGCTAAGTGAAAGTGCTAAAGCATTATAGTTTGGTTGCCTTGCTCGCTCCGCTATCACCTCCTTAATAGGACCAAGATGTTGGGTTAAGTGTGAACGCGTGTTTTTGCGAGCACCTCCGCATTATGTGCGTGAGGGTTGAAGCCGACGGCTGAAATCTTTCAGGTTATACACATGTATACATAAACGGCCGCCCAGGAGGCATCATATTACTTTCAGGTCAAAGTATAAAAATAGCCTTACAAAAATTTATAAAAGCATTTCGCTTACAATGAGATTACATATCACTCAAACATAATATTTTTTGAGCACTGGGTCTCTATCAAACGAGCACCCTCAAGAACTTCTTCAAAGTAGTGCTCAGCAGCCCTTCGACCTATGGCCATCTCTGCCCAGTATGCTTTAACACGGGCAAAAGCCATCCATGCGCCCTCTATGCACGCCGACCTCTTCATTGCATTAATGCGCGGCACCACGTCAAGGAACTGCTGCACCAAGCTAAAATAGCTGTTCGGTTTCGACCTTTCCGGCCATAGCTGATCCACAATAGACCTCATGGAGAGTCCGGACAACCTATTTAGTTCGGCCCATTTGGCTAATTGGTCAGTCAATGAAAGCGGACGCTCGGGAGAATGAAATTGTCTCCAAAACAGGTGGTCTACTCCACGGTCCGTCTGACCCTGGAAGTACTTGGCCGCATTGGCAGCGCTCGCCGCCAAATCCATATACACATCCTCCGAACTCCACAGCCGTTCCAGAGGGGCATACCGTGGATCTCCGAATTTCCTCTGCAACATAAAGGATTTCCCAGCTGCAATATCCCCGGCTTCCCGCAGCTCCTCCTTCTTTGCCCTCATAGCAGAGCGGAGATCCTTTTTCGTCGCAGCAGCCTTCTCAAGATCCGATGCCTTCGCTTGGTTTTCCTTTTCAAGAACCCGGCAACGGTCGGTGGCGGCTTTTAATTCTATAGCCATCTTGGCCATCTTGTCTCGGGTCTCGCCATGCGTGGCCTTCTCGGCTTGCAACTCTTCGGTCGCCTTCACAACAGCCGCATTACCCAACCTCGCTTGTTCCTTGACTCGGGCAAGTTCTGCCCGCAAGGCTTCAATAGTGGCAGCTCCATCTGCAGTCACAACATATTAAAGATACTGGCATCATGCTGCTCTTCCTATGTGGCATTTACCAGATATTCACACTTACCCCGTGCCTCGTCAAGCCTCTTGTTCACAAGCTCGATGTCGGCGTCTGCCGCATCCAACTGCCGCTCTAAATGGGCAAACTTGCTAGTCTGACTAGCCACCGGAGCTTCCATCACCTGCACATAGAGGCAGTATGATTATTTCCTGGGAATATGATCCTCTATTCGTCGTCGTTTCTGACGACAACCAGAGTCTCAGGGGCTACTATCTACACAGGGCACACCTAGCATGTGTAGGATTACCATACATTCTTTTACGTACCTCAAAGCCTGTCAGTAGACTCATAAAAGCTTCATGCAATCCGCTTTCGGCGGACGATATTTTCTCCATCACCGTATTCATCATCACACGGTGTTCATCTGAGATGGCCGCTCGCCCCACCAACTCCCTCAGAACATCCAATCGCACACTAGACGGTGCCGGACTCTTTTTTCTGCTCTCTTCGGGAGCCGGACACTGGGAGCTTCGGGGGTCAATGGGATTATCTTCTGGCCTCACCGGACTCAGAGAGGCCCTCCGCGACGACACTTTAAGGTCGCCCGCTTCTGGAGCGGAGGAATCCGGAGGAGGCGTTTCGCTCTCCATCATCTCTGGAAGAAGATCCCCCGAAGATGAGCTCATTTGAGAGGGGCTAAGGCCCGAACTGCAAAAATATATGCGGTGGTTATTTCCTTAGAAGAAAAAGATGGCATATCTGTACTATTAAAAGTATTTCGGGTCACTTACGTCTCGAGGGAGAATTGATCCCCCGCAGACTTTGTGCGGCAACATCGCCCCCAAGGTAGGACCCTCTGTGGGAGACTTCTTCTCCTGTTTGGAAGCTTCAGCTTCCGAATCCCCGTGTGCAGTCCTTTTCCTCTTCTCGTCGTCTTCCTTCATGGAGACGCTCGCTCCCTCGGTTAGAATGGGTAGCGTTGGAGGCCCGCGTCCGCCCGTATTATCCTCCACAATATCTTCCTCCAAGAGCTCCGGGCAAGGTGCGGTCTGGAGCGTCTTTTCCAATACCGGATTTTCCAAACCCTCAGGGAGGGGGGCCGAACACCGAATCAACTTCGCCTTTGTTAGCCAGTCCCGGTCAAAAAGCGAACCCTCAGAAATAACTTCGTAACAAAGGAGAGATAGTATGTTCGGCCGAAAGATGCCTTACCTGTTCGGCGGCGCGGTTACTACTCAGGCCCACGTCCTCGGTGATTTCCGGACACTCCACCTGAGGTCCGAAGAATGACTTGTACATCTCCTCGTGCGTCAGGCCGAGAAAATTTTGAATGACACGCGGTCCCTCGGGATTGAACTCCCACAGGCGAAGAGGCCGGCGTTTGCAAGGCTGGACTTGACGAACCATCATAACTTGTATTACCGCAACCAAACTGAAATCTCCATCGAAGAGATCTCGAATGCAGCTTTGCAGTATAGGCACGTCCTTGGCTGGACCCCAGCTCAGACCTCTGCTGATCCATGACATCAGTTGTGGTGGAGGGCCCGAGCGGAAAACAAGGGCGGCCGCCCACTTGGCACTTCTAGGAGCCGTGATGTAGAACCACTCCTGTTGCCACAATTCAGACACCTCTGGGATGAAACCTTTGGGCCACGGAGCTCCCGTCATCTTGCGTATTGAGGCACCTCCACACGCTGCATGTTGCCCCTCGATCATCTTCGGCTTTACTTCAAAGGTCTTGAGCCATAGGCCTAAGTGAGGGGTAACCCGGAGGAAGGCCTCGCACACGATAATGAATGTCGTGATATGAAGAAAGGAGTCCGGAGCTAGATCATGGAAGTCTAGCCCGTAATAAAACATCAAACCCCTGACGAAAGGATCTAGAGCAAGGCCTAGACCTCGGAGGAAGTGGGAAACGAACACAACGTTTTTGTTGGGTTCGGGGGTGGGGACGGCCTGCCCTCGGGAGGCAGCCAATGCAAGATCTCGGCAGTCAGATATATGGCCTCCCTCAACATTTTGATGTCTTCCTCCGTGACGGAGGAAGGCACCCATCGGCCTTGAAGGCTAGATCCGGACATGACTGAAGGTTCGGAGCACCTGACCTGAACTTTGGGCGTTTGAGCTTGAGGTGGGGGAAGGATTCGATTGAGCACGGGAGGGAGAAATAAAAGCCTTGTCCCTTTATAAAGAGGGTGGATATCAAGCGTCCTCTCCGTGTCCGTTTGGACTTGCCTATAATCTGGGAGTCCTAGAAGCGGTTGGGCTACCCACGCCCGTATTGATGAGAATCCCGGAATAAGGGGACACGATCTCTGCTTTAACAAGACGTGCCAAGGAAACCGCCTCGCATGACGCGCTGAGGTAGGAGAATGAAATGACTCAGATAAAGGCTTGGCCGTGGTGTGTCACACTACGGAATACGTCAGTAGATTAGATTTGTGTAAATATTATTCTCTCTATGGCAATATGTAGAAACTTATTTTGCAGAGCCGGACACTATCTTTGTGTTCAAAATCTTCTATGAAGTACTTGGAGGAGGAACCCGCCTTGCAATGCCGAAGACAATCTGCGCGCCGGACTCGTCGTCATTGAAACCTGGTTCAGGGGCTACTGAGGGAGTCCTAGATTAGGGGGTGTCCGGATGGCCGGACTATACCTTCAGCCGGACTCCTGGACTATGAAGATACAAGATTGAAGACTTCGTCCCGTGTCCGGAAGGGACTTTCCTTGGCGTGGAAGGCAAGCTTGGCGATACGGATATGCAAATCTCCTACCATTGTAACCGACTTTGTGTAACCCTAACCCTCTCCGGTGTCTATATAAACCGGAGGGTTTTAGTCCGTAGGACAACGTACACATCAATAATCATACCATATGCTAGCTTCTAGGGTTTAGCCTCTTCAATCTCGTGGTAGATCTACTCTTGTACTACCCCTATCATCAATATTAATCAAGCAGGACGTAGGGTTTTACCTCCATCGAGAGGGCCCGAACCTGGGTAAAACTTCGTGTCCCTTGCCTCCTGTTACCATCTGGCCTAGACGCACAGTTCGGGAACCCCTACCCGAGATCCGCCGGTTTTGACACCGACACCCACTATTATGGATTTCAAGGAATTTAACTATGAAAATTGCTCTTTGATTGATTGTATTTCCTTGTTGCAATCCGTGCTAAATTCTCCTCACGCTTATAGTCAAAATAAAGCGTCTACTAAACATATCGTTGATGCCTTGGTGCAATCTTATGAGGAAAAACTTGAATTGGAAGTTTCTATCCCTAGAAAACTTTATGATGAGTGGTAACCTACTATTTAAATTAAGATTAAAGGTCATGAATGCTATGCTTTGTGTGATTTGGGTGCTAGTGTTTCCACGATTCCTAAGACTTTGTGTGATTTGCTATGTTTCCGTGATTTTGATGATTGCTCTTTAAACTTGCACCTTGCGGATTCCACTATTAATATACCTATGAGAAGAATTAATGATGTTCTTATTGTTGCAAATAGGAATTATGTGCCCATGGATTTTATTGTACTTGACATGGATTGCAATCCTTCACGTCCTATTATTCTTGGTAGACCTTTCCTTAGAATGATTGGTGCAATTATTGATATGAAGGAAGGGAATATTAGATTCCAATTTACGATAAGGAAAGGTATGGAAAACTTCCCTAGAAAGAAAATTAAATTACCTTATGAATCTATTATGAGAGCCACTTATGGATTGCCTTCCAAAGATGGCAATACCTAGATCTATCTTTGCTTTCATGCCTAGCTCGGTGCGTTAAACGATAGCGCTTGTTGGGAGGCAACCCAATTTTATTTTTATTCCTTGCTTTTTGCTCCTGTTTAGTAATAAATAATTTATCTAGACTCTGTTTTGGTTGTGTTTTTGTGTTTAATTAGTGTTTGTGCCAAGTAGAACCGTTGGGAAGACTTGGGGATAGTCTTTTTAATCATGCTGTAAAAAACAGAAACTTTAGCGCTCACGAGAACTGCTGCCATTTTTATTTGGAAAGTGATATTTAGTTAATTCTTTTTGAACATGATTAATATAAAAATTCCTCACGTCCAACAATTTATTTTAGAATTTTTGGGGTTCCAGATCTTGCGTTAGCTACAGATTACTACAGACTGTTCTGTTTTTGACAGATTCTGTTTTTCGTGTGTTGTTTGCTCACGAGAACTTGTGTTGAAGTTTGTGATTCCTGTAGCATGCACGTATGGTGAACCGTTATGTGATGAAGTCGGAGCATGATTTATTTATTGATTTTCCTCCTTATGAGTGGCGGTCGGGGGCGAGCGATGGTGTTTTCCTACCAATCTATCCCCCTAGGAGCATGTGCGTAGTACTTTGCTTCGATAACTAATAGATTTTTGCAATAAGTATGTGAGTTCTTTATGACTAATGTTGAGTCCATGGATTATATGCACTCTCACCCTTCCACCATTACTAGCCTCTCTAATACCGCACACCTTTCGCTGGTATCATAAACCCACCATATACCTTCCTCAAAACAGCCACATACCTACCTACCATGGCATTTCCATAGCCATTCTGAGATATATTGCCATGCAACTTTCCACCGTTCCGTTTACCATGACATGCTCCATCATTGTCATATTGCTTCGCATGATCATGTAGTTGACATTTTAGTTGTGGCAAAGCCACCATTCATAATTCTTTCATATAAGTCACTCATGCATCATTGCTATCCCAGTACACCGCCGGAGGCATTCATATAGAGTCATACTTTGTTCTAGTATCGAGTTGTAATCATTGAGTTGTAAATAAATAGAAGTGTGATGATCATCATTCATAGAGTATTTTCCCAATAAAAAAAGAAAAAGAGAAAGGCCAAAAAAAAGAAGGCCCAAAAAAGAATAAATAAAAAGGGGCAATACTACTATCCTTTTTTTCAACACTTGTGCTTCAAAGTAGCACCATGATCTTCATGATAGAGAGTCTCTTATGCTATCACTTTAATATACTAGTGGGAATTTTTCATTATAGAACTTGGCTTGTATATTCCAATGATGGTCTTCCTCAAAATGCCCTAGGTCTTAGTGAGCAAGCAAGTTGGATGCACACCCACTTAGTTTCTTTTTGAGCTTTCATATACTTATAGCTCTAGTGCATCCGTTGCATGGCAATCCCTACTCACTCACATTCATATCTATTGATGGGCATCTCCATAGCCCGTTGATACGCCTAGTTGATGTGAGACTATCTTCTCCCTTTTTGTCTTCTCCACAACCACCATTCTATTCCACCTATAGTGCTATGTCCATGGCTCACGCTCATGTATTGCGTGAAGATTGAAAAAGTTTGAGAACGCCAAAAGTATGAAACAATTTCTTGGCTTGTCATCGGGGTTGTGCATGATTTGAATACTTTGTGTGGTGAAGATAGAGCATAGCCAGACTATATGATTTTGTAGGGATAACTTTCTTTGGCCATGTTATTTTGAAGAGACATAATTGCTTAGTTAGTATGTGAGGGAGTCCTGGATTAGTGGGTCTCCGGACAGCCAGACTATATCCTTTGGCCGGACTGTTAGACTATGAAGATACAAGATTGAATACTTCGTCTCGTGTCCGGATGGGACTCTACTTGGCGTGGAAGGCAAGCTAGGCAATATGGATATGTATATCTCCTCCTTTGTAACCGACCTTGTGTAACCCTAGCCCTTTCCGGTGTCTATATAAACCGGAGGGTTTTAGTCCATAGGACAACATACAATCATACCATAGGCTAGCTTCTAGGGTTTAGCCTCTCCGATCTCGTGGTAGATCAACTCTTGTAATACCCATATGATCAAGAATAAATCAAGCAGGACGTAGGGTTTTACCTCCATCAAGAGCGCCCGAACCTGGGTAAAACATCGTGTCCCCTGCGTCCTGTTACCATCCGCCTTAGACGCACAGTTCGGGACCCCTACCCGAGATCCGCTGGTTTTGACACCGACATTGGTGCTTTCATTGAGAGTTCCTCTATATCATCGCCGTTAGGCTTGATGGCTCCTACGATCATCGATAGCGATGCAGGCCAGGGTGAGACTTTTCTCCCCGGACAGATCTTTGTGTTCGGCGGCTTCGCACTGCGGGCCAACTCGCTTGGCCATCTGGAGCAGATCGAAAGTTACGCCCCCTGGCCGCCAGGTCAGGTTTGGAAGCTTAAACTACATGGCCGACATCCGCGGAGACTCGATCTTCGACGGATTCAAGCCCCTGCCTTGTGCACCGCGCGGTCATGATGAGAACGGTTTAGCTCTATCATCGGACCGTATTCAGGAGATCGCACCGGCAGCCGCCCCGAGCCTCAATTCGGAGCCAGTTGCGCTATCCATGGACGGGTGGATGGACCCCGTCACGGAGGCCGCACCCTCAGCGGTGATCAAGCCGAATATCAACCTTACCCTTCATGAGAGCCGTGTTGCCAAACTGCCAGATCTTTCTCCGGCAACGGACTCCGAACCGCCGGCGCCCGTGCCTATCGAATCCGATTGGGCGCCGATCATGGAGTTTACCTCCGCGGATATTTTCCAGCACTCGCCCTTCGGTGACATACTGAACTCATTATGGTCTCTCTCCTTGTCAGGAGAATCCTGGCCGAACTACGTCCGGCAGGATTGGGATGCGGATGATGAAGAAATTCATCGCCCACCCACTACCCACTTAGTAGCCACTGTCGATGACTTAACCGACACGCTCGACTTCGACTCCGAAGACATCAACGGTATGGACGACAATGCAGGAGTCGAAGAGGAACCACTGCTCACAGGGCACTGGACGCCCACTCCATCACATGGCGTATACATGGTGGACACACCCAAAGAAAATAATAACGAGGAACGGAAGGACACGGCGACGGGTGGTTCCCTCGAGCAGTAGTCAAAGAGGCGGCGTAAACGCCGCCCCAAATCCCGCCCTGGCAGAAATAATGATCACATAGACCCAGCGTTAGAGCAGGGCGAACCATTGCCCGACCACGGTAACATGGAAAATCAAGCCGAACAACCCAACCCTGTCGAAGATAACAGTCCAGACGACATCACACCGGACAGGCGCCAGGAGCAACATAATGTCCACCAAAGGCTTGTTGCCACGACGAGGAGTCTGAAAAAACAGAAGCAAAGGCTCAAGCCTGCACAGGACACACTCAAAATCAAATGGAGTGAAGTACTCAACACAGCAGCAAAATACGGCAGTAATCACCACACCAAGAGATACCCGAAGCGGAAGTTGCTACCGGAATTCGATGAGGAGGCCTTAGATCCCCCGCAAACAAAAATTGAAACGACCATCCGATCGGATAGACGACCTCACGACCAACATAAAGCGGCAAACAACACCGCACATAAGCCAATACGCGACCCACGCGAGGGATTGCATCAAAAGTACGGCGCAACCAGATCCATTTATGGACCACGCAAGCGCGCTCCAGCATACGATGCAACACAACAAACATCCGAACACCACGGTACACCCAGATATAGGGGTGCCGCACACCCCCTATGTTTCACCGATGAGGTGCTGGACCATGAATTTCCGGAGGGACTCAAACCCATAAACATAGAGGGATACAACGGAACAACAAACCCTGGGGTCTGGATTGAGGACTATATCCTCCATATCCACATGGCTCGAGGAGATGATCTCCACGCCATCAAGTATTTACCCCTCAAGCTCAAAGGGCCAGCTCGGCACTGGCTTAAAAGCCTCCCCGAAAGCTCCATCCGAAGCTGGGAAGAGCTCGAAGACGCCTTTCGGGCAAATTTTCAAGGGACATATGTCCGACCACCGGATGCAGACGATTTAAGTCATATAACTCAATAGCCTGGAGAGTCAGCCCGAAAGCTTTGGAACAGGTTTCTCACTAAAAAGAACCAAATAGTCGACTGTCCGGACGCTAAAGCCTTGGCAGCCTTTAAGCACAGCATCCGAGACGAATGGCTTGTCAGGCACCTCGGCCATGAAAAGTCAAGAACAATGGCATCATTAACAAGCCTCATGACCCGCTTTTGCGCGGGCAAGGACAGCTGGTTAGCCTGGTGCAGCACCAGTGACCCAAGTACATCCGAAGTTAGAGGTGGAAACGGGAAATCACAACACAGCAAAAATAATAAGCGCCGGAATAAAGAGGACAACCCAAAGAGCATGGCGGTAAATGCCGGGTTCAGAAGCTCTCGGCCAGGTCAGCAAAAGCTGCCCTCTAAAGGTGCCAGAGATGAACTGTCCAGCTTAAAAAAATTCTGGACCAAATATGTCAGATCCATAGCACCCCTGATAAACCTGCAAATCATACCCACAGAGAATGTTGGGTCTTGAAGCAGTCCGGCAAGCTCAACGCCGAACATAAGGGGCAGGATACACCATGAGCCTCGCAAGCAAAACACTGGGGAACAGAAGAAATTTCCACCAGAGGTCAAAACAGTAAACGTGTTACACGTGATAAAGGGGAGAAGCAAAACAGCACTCCCAGACAAACATGCCCAAGGGCCTATCACCGCGGAGTTCTGCCACTGGCCGTCTCAACCGATCACCTTCGACCATCAGGATTACTCAGCAAGTATCCGGAATGCAGGGTGGGCTGCCTTGGTATTACATTCAATAATTGACGGATACCACTTCACACGAGTCCTGATGGACGGCAGCAGCAGCTTAAACCTGATATATCAGGACACAATCCGCAAAATGGGGATAGACCCAACGAAAATTTGCCACAGCAATACTACCTTTAGAGGAGTAACGCCAGGCCCAGGGGCTCATTGCACAGGCTTCCTGCTACTAGAGGTTATATTCGGCTTCCCCGATAACTTCCGTAGCGAAAATTTAACCTTCCACATTGCTCTGTTTCAAAGTGGCTATCAAGCGCTACTTGGACGCGAAGCTTTCGCTCGCTTTAATTCAATCCCGCATTACGCTTTCCTCACACTTAAGATTCCCGGTCCACGTGGCATCATTACAGTAAATGGAAAATTTGAGCGATCCTTGTGCGCCGAAGAAAGTGCGTCTGCCTTGGCATCCGCACACTAAAACGGCCTCACCAACTAAAGCATTCAATAGGCCGTCAAGACAACGGACGCGGTTAGACGAGTCCAGCGCAGCTATATGAAATTCATACAGGTTTGATGACCACACCCCTGTTACAAATACAAGGGGCTCAACATGCGCAAGTGGCAATTTTTACTCATCTTGAACTATAGATGGTTTCATTAAACCCACCTTTTTACACGACAACTTTCACCTAAGTTCCTCTCTTTTACATATGACAATCGTGCTACACCCGTCCAGGATACGGCACAACGGAGACACAGGCGCAGACGTGCAGTAGGGACCCGTTCCAAGGATTCTTTTTAGATTAAGACCCTGCGTCAACCTTTTTTACTGTCTCTTGTTGATACGCATCCCTCGGATTCTCAGTACAATTGAGAAGGATGCTGACGTCTTGGCATGTGGCCGCGTCAGAACAATGCATGTACCTGGACATTAGGGGCTTCTTACAAAGGGCACTATTTAGGCCTGGTTTACACCATAAAGACCAAATACCTTAGGGAGTGTTCGGCGTCGCGAGTTTGGCCTTATATGCATCAGCTCCGAGTCATGTCTTGGGTCAAATGTTGGGTTTGCCCGGCTCCTGTGTTTTGCTGCCTTACGTTTCGCTCTATCGGCTAAGGCGGCACCAGGAGAACTACTGCGATTGTGCCCTGGTTCATCCGGACAAGCACCTCAGTAGAGAAAGCCGAAAACTGACTGTCATGATATAGCACGAGACTGGTCAACCACTCGATGACCTCTCGGAATCCTAGAATTCCTCAGCCTTAACGAAGGGCCGTTTCCCGGCCAGGCATGTACGCACCCCGAACTCGGGTGAGTGCGGCGCCACCAGGGGCTATATAGTAGCCCCACTGTCAAACTCCTATGGCTAAGTGAAAGTGTTAAAGCATTATAGTCCGGTTGCCTAGTTCGCTGCGCTCTAACCTCCTTAGTAGGACCAAGACGTTGGATTAAGTGTGAATACGCGTGTTCTGCGAACACCCCCGCATTATATGCGTGGGGGCTGAAGCTGACGACTGCAATCTTTCAGGTTATACACATGTATACATAAAACGGCCGCACAGGAGGCATCACAATACTTTCGGGCAAAAGTATAAATACAACCTTGATAAAATTACTAAAACATTGTTTTTACAATGGGAATACATGTCACTCAAACATAATATTCTTCGAGCACTGGGCCTCTATCAAACGAGCACCCTCAAGAACTTCTTCAAAGTAGTGCTCGACAGCCACTCGGCCTATGGCCGAACCTTGCACCGCAACAGTGGTAGCATCCATTTCCGCCCAGTATGCTTTGACACGGGGAAAGGCCATTCGCGAGCCTTCTATACATGCCGACCTCTTCATCGCATTGATGCGCGACACCGCACCAAGGAACTGCTGCACTAAGCTGAAATAGCTGTTCGGCTTTGGTTTTTCCGGCCACAGATGATCTACAATGGACCTCATGGAAAGTCCGGACAACCTATTGAGTTCGGCCCATTCGTCAAGCTGATCAGTTAGTGGAAGCGGACGCTCTGGAACGTTAAACTGCGACCAGAAGAGCTTGTCCACTTCACGATCTGTTTGATCTCGGAAGTATTCGGCCGCATCAACATCACTCGCCATCAAATCCAGATATGCGTCTGCCGAACTCGACAGCCGATCGAGAGGGGTATACTGAGGTTTATACCATAAAGACCGAATACCTTAGGGAGTGATCGGTGTCGCGAGTTTGGCCTTATATGCATCAGCTCCGAATCATTGTCTTTGGTCAAATGTTGGGTTTTCCCGGCTCCTGTGTTTTGGTGCCTTACGTTCCGCTTTATCGGCTAAGGTAGCACCAGGAGAACTACTGCGATTGTGCCCTGGTTCATCCGGACGAGCAGCTCAGTAGAGAAAGCCGAAAACTAACTGTCATGATATAGCGTGAGACTGGTCAACCACTCGATGACCTATCGGAATGTTAGAATTCCTCCGCCTTAACGAAGGGCCGTTTTCTGGCCAAGCATGTACGCACCCCACGATCGGGAGAGTGCGGAGCCACCAGGGGCTATCTAGTAGCCCCACTGTCAAACTCCTATGGCTAAGTGAAAGTGTTAAAGCATTATAGTCCGGTTGCCTCGTTCGCTACGCTATCACCTCCTTAATAGGACCAAGACGTTGGTTTAAGTGTGAACACGCGTTTTTCGCGAGCACCTCCGCATTATATGCGTGGGGGTTGAAGCCGACGGCTGCAATCTTTCAGGTTATACACATGTATACATAAACGACCGCACAGGAGGCATCATACTACTTTCAGGCAAAAGTATAAACATAGCCTTATAAAACTTCATAAAAGCATTGTGTTTACAATGAGAATACACTTCACTCAAACATAATATTCTTCGAGCACTGGGCCTCTATCAAACGAGCACCCTCGAGAACGTCCTTGAAATAGTGCTCGGCAGCCACTCGGCCTATGGCCAAACCCTGCACCGCAACAGTGGTAGCGTCCATCTCCTCCCAGTATGCTTTAACACGGGCAAGGGCCATCCGCGAGCCTTCTATGCACGCCGACCTCTTCATCACATTAATGGGCGACACCGCACCAAGGAACTGCTGCACTAAGCTGAAATAGCTGTTCGGCTTTGGCTTTTCCGGCCATAGCTGATCCACAACAGACCTCATGGCAAGTTTGGACAACCTATTCAGTTCGGCCCATTCGGCTAGCTGGTCAGTCAATGACAGCGGACGCCCTAGAACGTTGAATTACGACCAGAACAGCTTGTCCACTTCACGATCGGTCTGACCTTGGAAGTACTTGGCCACATTGGCAACACTCGCCGCCAAATCCATATACGCATCTGCCGAACTCGACAACCGATCCAGAGGGGTATACCACGGATCTCCGAACTTCCTCCGCAGCAAAAAGGGCTTCCCAACCGCAATATCACTGGCTTCACGCAGCTCCTCCTTCTTCGCTCTCATGGCAGAGCGGGTGTCTTTGGTTGCCATCATGGCCTTTTCGAGGTCCGTCGCCTTCGTTCGGTTTTCTACTTCAAGGACCTGACAACGGTCGACAGTATCTTTTAACTCTATAGCCATCTTGGCCATTTTCTCTTTGCTCCCGCAATGCGCGGCCTTCTCGGCTCTTAACTCTTCGGCCGCCTTCAAAGCAGCCGCGTTACTGCTCCTTGCTTGTTCTTTGGCTCGGGCAAGTTCCGCCCGAAGGGTCTCCATGATGGCAGCTGCATCTGCAGTCACAACATATTAAAGATACTGGCATCACGCTGCTCTTACTATGTGAAATTCACCAGAAAATATCACTTACCATGTGCCTCGTCAAGCCGCTTGTTAACAAGCTCGATGTCGGGATCCGCCGCATCTAGTTGCCGCTTTAGTTCGGCAAACTCATGAGTCCGGCTAGACACCGGAGCTTCCACCACCTGCACATAAAGGCGGTACGGTTCTTACCTAGGACTACAATCCTATATTTGCCACCGTCTCGGTGACATCCAGAGTCTCAGGGGCTACTATCTACACCGGGCACACCTAAAAATGTGCAGTACCATCACAAAGGTATATCATTTTACGTACCTCAAAGCCCGTTAGTAGACTCATAAAGGTGTCACGCAACCCGCTTTTGGCGGACGAGATCCTTTCCATCACTGTACCCATTAACGTACGGTGTTCTTCCGAGATGGTCGCTCGCTTCAGCCGATCCCTCAGTGGGTCCGACCGCATACCAGACGGCGCCGAACTCTTTTGTCTGCCCTCTTCAAGAGCCGGATGCTGGGGACTTCGGGTGACTATGGGATTATCTTCTGATCTCACCGGATCCGGAGATGCCCTCTGTGACGATACTTCAAGGTCGCCCGCTTCTTGAGCGGGGGAGTCCCGGGGAGGCGTTTCGCTCTCCATCATCTCCGGAAGAAGGTCCCCTGAAGACGAGCTCTGTTGAGAAGGGCTAAGATTCGAACTGCAAGATAAATGCTTCGGCTATTTTACTCGGAAGTAAGGTAGAATATCTCTACTATTAAGTAAATTTTGATCACTTACGACCCGTTAGAGGGCTGATCCCCGTACGAACTTTGTGCGGCAAAAGCACCCTCCGAGACGGGATCCTCTGGTGGGGTTTTCTTCTCCCATTTGGAAACCTTGGTTTCCGGATCATCAGAGGTAGTCCTCTTCCTCCCCCGGGGCAAAGGAATGTCAGACTCCTTCTCTTGGCCATCCTCCCTCATGGAGGCGCTCGTTCCCTCGGTTGGAACAGATAGCGGTGGAGGCCCACTTTGGCCCTGTTTATTCCCCCCTTCATCTTCCTTTGCGGGCACCAGGCAAGGTGCTGGCTCGAGCATCTTTTCTAGCACCGGATTGTCCAAGCCTTCGGGAAGGGGAGCCGAACACCGGATCATCTTCGCCTTTGCTATCCAGTCCTGGTCAAAGAGCGATCCTTTAGAATGATGTCCTAATAAGAAAAAGACAGTGCGTTCGGCTAGAGGGTTACTTACTTGGTCCGCGGTGCGGTTGCTGCTCAGGCCCGCGTCCTCGGAGGTGTCCGGACACTCTATCTGGGGTTCGAAGAACGACTTGTACATCTCCTCGTGCATCAGGCCGAGGAAATTCTGAATAGCGCGCGGTCCTTCTGGGTTGAATTCCCTTAAACGGAGGGGCCGGCGTTTGCAAGGTTGGACTTGACGGACCAGCATGACTTGCACTACCATAACCAAACTAAAATCTCCCTCGAAGAGATCCCGGATGTGGCTCTATAGTATGGGCACATCCTTGGCTGGACCCCAGCTCAGCCCTCTGCTGATCCATGACATCAGTTGTGGCGGAGGGCCCGAGCGAAAGGCGGGGGGAGCTACCCACTTGGCACATCGGGGAGCGGTGATGTAGAACCACTCCCTTTGCCATAATCCGAACACCTCTAGAAAGGAACCTTTTGGCCATGGAGCTCCAGCAATCTTGCTTATTAATGCACCTCCGCACGCTGCATATTGCCCCTCGACCGTCTTCGGCTTCACATCAAAGGTCTTGAGCCACAGGCCAAAGTGAGGGGTAATACGGAGGAAAGCCTCACATACGACAATAAATGCCGAGATGTGGAGAAAGGAATCCGGGGCTAGATCATGGAAATTGAGCCCGTAATAGAACATCAAACCCCTTACGAAGGCATCCAGAGTGAGGCCTAGTCCTCGGAGGAAGTGGGAGATGAACACGACGTCCTCGTTGGGTTCAGGAGAAGGGACGACCTGCCCTCGGGCGGGCAGCCGATGCAAGACTTCGGCGGTCAAGTATCTTGCCTCCCTCAACTTCTTGATATCCTCTTCCGTGACGGAGGAGGGCATCCACCGGCCCTGGAGGATAGATCCGGACATGAATGAAGGTCCGGAGCACCTGACCTGGGCTTTGGGTGTTGGAACTCGAGGCAGGGGAAGGATTCGATTGAGCACGAGAGGAAAAAAGTAAAAACCTTGACCCTTTATAAAGAGGGTGAATATCAAGCGTCCTCCTCGTGGCCGTTTGGGACTTGCCTAAAATCTTGGAGTCCTAGGCGCGGTTGGGTTACCCACACCCGTATTGATGAGAATCCCGTAATAAGGGGGACACGATCTCTGCTTTGACAAGACGTGTCAAAAAAAACCCGGCTCGCGTTATGTGCGGGGCTAGTTGAAGGAAACAGTTCGAATAATCACCGGGCTAGGGCATAATGTCATGTTACCAAAACAAGTCAGCAGATTAGATTTGTGGAAATATTATTCTCCCTACGGTGGTATGTGGAGCTTATTTTGCAGGGTCGGACACTATCCTTGTATTCAAATTCTTCCGTGGTGTATTCGGAGGAGGAACCCGCCTTGCAATGCCGAAGACAATGCTGTGCGCCGGACTCATCGTCATTGAAGCCTGGTTCAGGGGCTACTGAGGGAGTCCTGGATTAGGGGGTCTCCGGACATCCAGACTATATCCTTTGGCCGAACTGTTAGACTATGAAGATACAAGATTGAAGACTTCGTCTCATGTCCGGATGGGACTCTACTTGGCGTGGAAGGCAAGCTAGGCAATACGGATATGTATATCTCCTCCTTTGTAACCGACTTTTGTAACCCTAGCCCTTTCCGGTGTCTATATAAACCGGAGGGTTTTAGTCTGTAGGACAACATACAATCATACCATAGACTAGCTTCTAGGTTGAGCCTCTCCGATCTCGTGGTAGATCAACTCTTGTAATACCCATATCATCAAGAATAAATCAAGCAGGACGTAGGGTTTTACCTCCATCAAGAGGGCCCGAACCTGGGTAAAACATCGTGTCCCCTGCCTCCTGTTACCATCCGCCTTAGACGCACACTTTGGGACCCCCTACCCGAGATCCGCCAGTTTTGACACCGACAATATGCTTGAAGTATTATTATTTCTATGTCAATATTAAACTTTTGTCTTGAATCTTTCGTATCTGAATATTCATACCACAATTAAGAGAATTACATTGAAATTATGCCAAGTAGCATTCCACATCAAAAATTCAGTTTTTATCATTTACCTACTCGAGGACGAGCAGGAATTAAGCTTGGGGATGCTTGATACGTCTCCAACGTATCTATAATTTTTGATTGTTCCATGCTATATTATATCCTATTTTGGACATTATTGGGATTTATTATACACTTTTATATTATTTTTGGGATTAACCTATTAACCGAAGGCCCAACCCAGAATTGCTGTTTTTTTGCCTATTTTAGGTCGCAGAAAAAGAATATCAAATGGAGTCCAAACGGAATGAAACCTTCGGGAACGTGATTTTTGGAACGAACATGATCCAGAGGACTTGGACCCTACATCAGGCAATCAACGAGGAAGGCACGAGGTAGGGGGGCGCGCCTACCCCCCAGGCGCACCCTCCACCCTCGTGGGGCCCATGTTGCTCCACCGACGTACTCCTTCCTCCTATATATACCTACGTACCCCGAAACTACCAGATACGGAGCCAAAACTCTAATTCCACTGCCCTAACTTTCTGTATCCACGAGATCCCATCTTGGGGCCTTTTCCGGTGCTCCGCCGAAGGGGGTATCGATCACAGAGGGCTTCTACATCAACACCATAGCCCCTCCGATGAAGTGTGAGTAGTTTACTTCAAACCTATGGGTCCATAGTTATTAGCTAGATGGATTCTTCTCTCTTTTTGGATATCAATACAAAGTTCTCCCCCTCTCTTGTGGAGATCTATTTGATGTAATCTTCTTTTGCGGTGTGTTTGTTGAGATCAATGAATTGTGGGTTTATGATCAAGTTTATCTTTGAACAATATTTGAATCTTCTCTGAATTGTTTTATGTACGATTGGTTATCTTTGCAAGTCTCTTCGAATTATCAGTTTGGTTTGGCATACTAGATTGATCTTTCTTGCAATGGGAGAAGTGCTTAGCTTTGGGTTCAATCTTGCGGTGTCCTTTCCCAGTGACAGTAGGGGCAGCAAGGCACATATTGTATTGTTGCCATCGAGGATAACAAGATGTGGTTTATATCATATTGCATGAGTTTATCCCTCTACATCATGTCATCTTGCTTAAAGCGTTACTTTGTTCTCTTGAACTTAATACTCTAGATGCATGCTGGATAGCGGTCGATGTGTGGAGTAATAGTAGTAGCTGCAGGTAGGAGTCGGTCAACTTGTCTCGGACGTGATGCCTATATACATGATCATACCTAGATATTCTCATAACTATGCTCAATTTTTTCAGTTGCTCAACATTAATTTGTTCACCCACCGTAATACTTATGCTCTCGAGAGAAGCCTCTAGTGAAACCTATGGCCACCGGGTCTATTTTCCATGATATTAATATCCCAATACTTAGTTATTTCCTTTGCCATTTATTTTACTTGCATCTTTATTTCTCTTTATCATAAACGAACCAAAAATATTATCTTATCATATCTATCAGATCTCACTCTCGTAGGTGACCGTGAAGGGATTGACAACCCCTTTATCGCGTTGGTTGCGAGGAGTTTATTTGTTTATGTAGGTGCGAGGGACTCGTGCGTGGCCTCCTACTGGATTGATACCTTGGTTCTCAGAAACGGAGGGAAATACTTACGCTGCTCTACTACATCACCCTTTCCTCTTCAAGGGAAAACCAACGCAGTGCTCAAGAGGTAGCAGCGTGAAAGTCAAGCAGGTCTCCTCGGGATTGCAATCATGATACAATGGATTGTTCGAGTCTACCACCGGTTGCTGCAGCTTGGCCTCCTCTCTAGAAACAGCTCTGTTAGTACTCGTCTCCTTGCGAAGCAGTGCTTGAACATGAGGGTCCCGCACGATTGAACATAGTACCGACGAATTCTGCGGCATGGAGTCCACATTTTCTCCGCCGCCATGTCCGGCCCCTTCTCCGCCGCCATCTCTGGCCCCTTCTCCTCCTCCATGTACGACCCCTTCTCTGCCACCATGTCCAGCCTCTTCCCCGCCGCCATGTATGGCCCCTTCTCCGCCGCCATTCTCAATCATCTCTTCGTCTTGCCCCGTGTCGTCATTGCCTGCCCCGTCGGCGTCCTCAACATCATCATCCTCATCTTCAATTATCCACCGAGTATAGCCATCCATGAAACCATTCATGAGCAGGTGCACTATCACACGGCCATCGTCATAGGGGTCAAGCCAAACGCGTCCTTTGCATCTTCGACATGGGCATAAAACCTCTGTCAGGTTATTTTCTTTCATGTCCTGCACCGCCGACCGCAACCACCTGTCCACCATCATTCCACTGACCATCATGAATGCCTGCATGGTAATAATAAACAAATTGATTATAAAAATGCATGCATCAAAGTCATACAAAAATTCGGCATGACCTTCCCTAAAAATAGGACATATAGAGTTTGCCGTAAATTCGTCGAAATGGAAATAAATCGACATTTCAACAAAATATAGGCAACTCACGAGCACAATTCAGCGTCAACTCATGCCACACACACAATTTCCATCATATCGCTCGATTATGTCATATCGCACACACATACACATATTTCCATTCTTGCAAAACCATAAATTTTTAATCACCTATCTCGAGATCAAGCACGGTGATGATGATGTCAATATGTGTTGCCACACACACCTATGGAATGATCAAAAGTGGACACAACTCTTCTTGAGAAGGCTACATCTAGTTAGGGAAGTACACATGTCACTTCACTAAATGCTAGATCTACATAGCTAGCTAGTTTGGGAGGAGACAAGTTCAACTAGTGGAGGGGGAAGGAAAAAGAGAAAGGAGATGCATTAATGGAGGTGGTCTAGTTAGGTAGGAGTAATAAAGAGAGAGAAAGATAGGTAGAAGAAGGAGAGTAATTAAATGGGGGGAGAAGTAGTGAGGAAGAACCAAAGTGAGGGGGAGAGGAGGTGGGAGCTAGGGGAAAGTGAGGAAGAGAGGATGGGGAGGGGGAGGGGGGAGGGAAAAGGTGGTATGGATGCGGCTTAGCAGTAGCGCTGGGCGTAAAATGCGCTACTGCTAATAAGATAGCAGTAGCGCGCTACTACTAAGCTAGGCCTGCCATGTGGCCAGGTTCAAAATTAGCAGTAGTGACCTACAAAAAAAGCGCGCTACTCCTATCACTTTTGAAGTTGCGTGGTTAACGTGGGCACGCTACTGTTAAACCTAGGGTGGCGGGAACGGTCGATCAATTTTAGTAGTAGTGTGGTTCCACGGAGCCGTGCTACTGCTAAGTTGGTAGCAGTAGCACCTGTTTGAGGCCTGCTTGCCCCTTCCTAACCCACGGTGCTGCTAAGATTCCGTGTATAAGGTTTTCCCTAGTAGTGAATAAAAACTTTCATGAAGATCATTGGACAAAATAAACTTGATTCTTTGTAATAGTTTTGAGATATGATGATAGTAATATATGGGTCATGTTGGTGAATAATTATGCTTTAGTAAGAATACTGGTTTTAAGGTTTGTGATTCCCTATGCAAGCACGAAAGTTGATAGTTATGCAATGAAATTACATCCTACTTATGGTGCATTATTCAGTGTTAGTTATGCTTAATGCTCGTTTATGAGAATTTTCATTTCTTGGTTGGTTGCTTCTCAATCTATTTGCTAGCCTCCATTTGCACTAAGTGGGAATACCGCTCGTGCATCCAAAAGCCTTAAACCCAGTTATGCCATATGAGTCCACCATACCTACCTATATGCGGTATTTCCATGCCGTTCTAAGTAAATTTGTAAGTGCCAACTCTAATTTTCAAAATGATTTCCTTTT
The DNA here is from genome assembly GCF_056163025.1 of Triticum urartu. Classification (NCBI taxonomy): domain Eukaryota; kingdom Viridiplantae; phylum Streptophyta; class Magnoliopsida; order Poales; family Poaceae; genus Triticum; species Triticum urartu. The sequence goes on along the minus strand of NC_141877.1, from coordinate 639,006,356 downwards.
TGTGTGCCCATACCGCTCATGAAGCGGCAGGGGGTGGCCAATATTTTTCCATGCTAGATATGTTATTCTCAAGATGAGTGTTTATTCACTTGTCATTGCACGAGAGTGTGGCGGTAATAGGGATGCCTAGTCCCGAAATGAAAAAATAAATTTACCTTATGTTGTCAAATAATAAATTCCTTAGAAAGTGTTGGTATGGAAGGCACCCGTGGATATGGCTAGCCATGGATTGTGAAAGAATGGTGGAAAAAAGAATAAACTTTATTTTATGTTTGGAAACCGCCTATGATGTATCTAGCATGGAAACTATTGGTAATTACTCGGTCGTTTTCGTTCACGGGAAAAGCATGCCTCTCAAAATATTTTATCTCTCAATTTAAGCTTTGAGCTCTCGCACCTATAGAAATCTCCGCTTCCCTCTGTGAAGGGCCTATCAATTTACTTTATGCAATTTTTACATTTTATTTGAGTCTCCATCTTCTCTTATAAAGCACCAACTACGGTTCCTACGCGTTATGATGATGACGTCTATTAAGCACTTAATCAAATTATATGATTTTCCCCTAAGAATTTGTAACACCAGGTACCATCATAGAATTTGTGTTACTACAATCATATATCTGTAACACATGTTGGGCAACATAAACATATATGTTACTGTTCTAATATCCTTGTAGCACCTTTTTAGATCAGACAGAGTATGTGTTACCGTCAATCGTTGCAACACAAATGATATGTTACTCCGGTTTTACTTGTAACACGTTTTGTCATTTGTTACATCATTGTGTTACTTAAAGTATGTTTTGTTGTGGTGAGAGTGGTTCCCAAAAGTCCTCTCTGACTGTGCAGTTCTTCTCATGGCGGTAGTACCGCTCTCTTGAGCGGTTGTACCGCTAGCATGTAGCTCCGGTCAAACCAACGCTCCAAGTACCGCTCAAGGGTGAACCTTCTGTACTGGGTACGGTGGTAGACCGGTGGTGGAGCGGAAGTTCCGGTTTGTCTTGACTAACCGGTAATACTGGTGTTCAGGGCGGTAGAACCGCCTGGAACTCCACCACCCAGGAATTGTTGGTCCAGCAGTAGCTCCGGCCCAACCACCGCTCTAACTACCGGTCTAGGGTGAAACCTTCTGGCTGCGATGTGGTTGTCGAGCGGTGGTGGAACGGTAGTTCCGATGTATTCCGATATACAAGCACTACCGGTTTCCCCTCCGGAAGTACCGCCCTGGTGCCCGAGCAGGGGTTTCCCGCATTCACCGGTTGTACCTATAATCTTTGCGGAATTACCGCTCCTATGGGTTTCTGCGCATAACGGTTGGATCTGAGGGGACCCTATTTAAGGAGGTGCTTCTCCTACCTCCCACCCACCTTTTTCCTCTCTCTCTCCTCCATTAATGCCTTTGAAGCTCTCTTGCCCGATCTCTCTCTCTAGCCACTCAAACTCATTGATTTGCTAGGGATTGAAGGAGGAGACCTAGATCTACATGCTCACCAAAGGAAACTTGTTTCCCCCATACCCTCTTGTGTGGGTTTTGTTACTCTTGGGTGCTTGGGCACCCTAGATGGAAGAGGTCACTTAGGATCCACATTCCATTGTGGTGAAGCTCCTGGGTTTCGTTGGGAGCCTCCAATTAAGTTGTGGAGAGAGCCTCGACCTTGTTTGTAAAGGTCCGGTTGCCGCCTTCAAGGGCACCAATAGTGGAATCACGGCATCTCGCATTATGTGAGGGCGTGAGGAGAATACGGTGGCCCTAGTGGCTTCTTGGGGTGCATTGTGCCTCCACACCGCTCCAACGGAGGCGTACTTCCCCTCAAAAGGAAGTCACTTCGGTAACAAATCCTCGTCTTCACCGGCTCCACTCTTGGTTACCTCGTACCTTTACTTGTGCAAGCTTATATTGTGTTGCATCTCCTGCTTGCTTGTGTTCTCGTTGTTGTTGCATCATATAGGTTGCTCGTGTAGTTGCATATCTAGACAACCTACTTTGATGCAAAGTTTAAATTGGTAAAGAAAAGCTAAAAATTGTTATTTGCCTATTCACCCCCCTCTAGTCAACTATATTGATCCTTTCAATTGGTATCAGAGCCTCGTCTCTCTATTAAGGACTTTGCCATCCGAAGAGTATGGTTGACACCGTAGACGGTGAGGAGGAGCACCCCGGTGTGATTCCGTCCTCGTCTACGGGCGATGGGGGAGACCTCCGTCTCACGTGAGGAGCTCAGTGTGGCCTTGGACACATTTAAAACCTCCATGACAGACGAGGTCAGAGGCGTGATTAAGAACTTTCTTGATGGTCTTAAATTGTCCACCGCACCATTGGAAGTGGTCGATCCCACTAACAAGGTGACGGATGCTAACCCCGACAAGGGGGAAGCTTCTAGTGATAAAGTTCCTTTGTCTAGTGGTAAAAGTGGAAACGACATCTTTGCCCATGTTGAACCTCCTCTCACTTATGGAGGACCAGTTCCCTCCACTCACTTAAATCATGCGGGTACTCCTCCTAAGATTGTGAAAAATGAGGATTTTGACTCTTGGGTCTATCGCTTTAAACGTCATTTAAATCATGTCAATACTAATCTTTGGAGAATCATTGAGCAAGGTTTCTATCCGCATGACCCAAGCAACTTCACCCCTAGAGAAGTCGCAGATCATCAATTCAACGAGAATGCTCTCTTCATCATCCAAGTTGCAATTCCATTCAAAGATATTGCACATCTTCGACCTTTCACCATGGCCAAGGAAGAATGACACCATGTTGTTTCCCTTTACAAGGGAAGCGCAAGCATTCAACGCTCCAACTATGAAGTGGTGCAAGATGAAGTTGATGAATTTGCAATGAATGAAGGTGAAGAACCTCGTGAGCTTTATCGAAGATTAACCACTCTCACCATCTCACTCTGAGATCATGGGAGCCGGTTCCCTACCCCATTCAACATTTTGCATTTTGGCACAATATAGTATACCCCTTCCTTGGGGTACGGTACCATATCAAATTCACTAGGGCCTCTTTCCTCTCTTTTTGTTGGCAACCCCTGTCAATGTATGTTTGATTTGGGAGGCTACTAATTCTGGAATTTCTTCTTGAGACATCCCCGTCAGTCAACTTCTCTCCGGGATGGGTCATTGGTCTTTGTGGGACATAATGTGTCAGCCGTGGTAGAATTTCCTCCCTGAGTAGGCATGGGCGCCCACCTAGATGAAGGGATTTTCTCATCTTGAGGTGTCGGGAGGAGTAAAGGAGATTGACTCTTCTTTGTACAAATGACAACTGGATCAAGCGCAAGTTTCTCAAAGCCATGATGCCTTACCATAAGGCCATGTCCTCCATCATCCGTCAAAGGCCGGACTTCCACACCTTCTCCTCAAGTGAAGTGTTGAATGAGTTTGTGGCAATGAGTATCTTGGATAAGACCACCGACAATGCGGTGTTGCGTTCTCAAAGAGAAAAGAAGCCCAACCTTGCCTTGAAGGCCAAGGCGAGTGTGGAAGAAGAGGATGTAGAGGAAGAAGAGGAGAGCAACCCTAAAGATACAAAATATGCTTATCATGAGCACATTGCTCTCGCTTCAAGACAATTTTGGAGCAAGAAGAACACAAGGCCCAACTTCAACAAGAACAACTCAAGTGGCACAAAGGGCAAACAACATGTGAGGACTTGCTATAATTGTGGCAATGTGAGCCATTTTGTTGCGGAGTGCCCATATAAGAAGAGGGAAGGTAATGGTGGCAAGCTCATCCGAGAAGACAAGGCCAAGTCCTTCCCCAACAAGAGCAACTTCACCAAGAAGACTCCTCCCAAGGGGTTGGTGGCACAAGAAGAGTACAATGAGGATGATGATGATGATGAAGACGGTGAGGCGGTGGCCATGGCCTCCGTTGCCATTGCAACAACTCCACGGGTGTCCCTCTTCGACTGACCCAACGAGAACATCACCGCCAGGTGCGTCATGGCCAAAGCCACCAACAAGGTAACCCCCAACATCAAAACTACCATCACTACTAATCCCTCTTTGACAGATTGCATTGATGAAAGTGAGGGGTCTAATGAGGAAGAAAATGAATTTGAGTCTTTTATGAGTAAGCTCAAGGGTAAATCCAAGAAGCACTTTGTTTCTCTCTTGGAACAACTTGGTGAAGCCAATGACATGATCGAGGCTCACGAAGACACCATCTCTAAGATGGAGGGACATAGTCATGACTATGACGATGATATACGGGATCTCTCTAATGCTCCTGAGGAAGAGCGTGGTCATCGTTTGGCTCTTGAGGAGTCACACAACGATGATCATGCTAAATTAAAGAAAGATCTTGATCATGCACTTGTTGTATCTCGTGTGCTCAATTCCGAGAAGGCCAAACTTGGGGTTGATCTTGCTAGACTCAAGAAGGAGTTTGATTTACTCGACATGGCTCACAAAGCCTTGAAGGGTGCTCATGCTAAACTTAAAGAGTCTCATGATCAACTCCAAGTGAAGCTAACTAAGGAAAATGCCACTTTTCCTCATATGGTCTTAATTGATAATGCAAATGCTACTAACCCATGTTGTGAGCATGTGCATCTTGTGGAGGAGAATACTAAATTGAAGGAGCAACTTGAGAAAGGCCCTGTGTCTTGCATAGAAGGTGAGAAAAACCTCAACGACCTTTTGAGCAATCAAAGGGAAGTTGTGGGCAAGGAGGGAATTGGGTTTGCTTCCAATCCCAAGAACAACAAGAAGAATGACAAGGCCAAACGACCTCCTCCTCTCAAGCAAACTTTTGTGAAGGAGGGAGAGGGTGCTTCTAAGGAGAAGAAGAACAATGAGAAGGGTGGTGGTGTCAAGAAGGGCAATGCCACCCCTTCCAACAAAGCCGGCGACTTTAACCCTTATTATGTGTTGTGCCGTGCTAGTGATGGGCATGTTTATGTTAAATTTGTTGGTTCTCCTTATGTGTACATTGAATGGTATATTTGGGTTCCTAAGACCCTTGTTACTAACATCAAAGGACCCATTACAAAATGGGTACCTAAAACCAAGCATTGATCTCTTGTAGGTGTTTGCTTCCGGTGGGGGATCATGGTTCCTCGATAGTGGAGCCACTAATCATATGACCGGAAGCAAGGACTTGGTGGTGGACGTGCACAAGATTCCATCTATGCCCACCAATGTCGAGTGGGGCGATGACTCATCTTATAAGGTATTGGGTCTTGGCAAGGTAGTCATTTATCATGATCTCACGATCGAGAAAGTCATGCTTGTTGAGTCCCTTGCATAAAATTTACTTTCTGTTCGTCAACTTGCACTCATGGGCTTTGCCACTTTCTTTGATATTGATACCATGGCCCTCTTGTGGAGCAAGACTCTTAAAGTAGCTTTTGTTGGGCATGTCGAGAACGGTCTCTATGTGATTAACTTTTCGGAGCGACCCACTAAGACCGCGACATGCCTAATGGCTAAAGTTGATGTGGGATGGCTTCGGCATCGCCGTTTAGCCCATGTAAATATGAGATCTTTGCAAAGTCTTCTCAAGGGGGACCATTTCCATGGACTAACAAATGTTAGTTTTTCCAAAGATCGTGCTTGCAGTGGTTGTATCAAAGGAAAGCTACATGAGAAGGCTCACCCTCCCACGACTATCATTTACTCGAAGAGGCCTTTGGAGCTCCTTCACTTGGATCTCTTTGGGCCTCCATCCTTTGATAGTCTTGGGGGTAGAAAGTATTGCTTGGTGATTGTAGATGATTATTCAAGATACACTTGGGCATACTTCTTCAAGAGGAAGAGTGAGACCAAACAAACCGTCATTGATTTTGCAAATGAAGCTCAACGCCAACACAATGCAAAGATCTTGACGATAAGAAGTGACAACGGCACCGAGTTCAAGAACTACACCTTGGATGAGTTTCTTAGTGATGAGGGGATCAAGCATCAATATTCCGCACCATATACCCCTCAACAAAATGGTGTAGCGGAGAGAAGAACCGGATGTTGATGGATGAGGCAAGGACCATGATGGCGGAGTTCAAGTCTCCATACAACTTTTGGGTCGAAGCCATCAACACTGCGTGTCATGCCTCCAATCAGCTCTATCTCCGCAAAGGCTTGCACAAAACTCCATATGAGATAATCACCCATAACAAGCCCAATCTCAAGTACTTTCGGGTGTTCGGGTGTAAGTGTTTCATTCTCAAGAAAGGTGTTCGTTTATATAAATTTGAGGCTAGAGCTCAAGAGGGCATATTTGTTGGTTATGCTACAAACTCTCATGCTTACCATGTCCTCAATAAGTCCACGGGACTTATTGAGGAGACGTGTAACGTGGAGTTTGATGAGAATAACAGCTCCCAAGTGGAGCAAAGTGGCACTTGTGATGTAGGTGATGAAATTCCTCCCCAAGCCATAAGAAGAATGGGTGTTTTATCCTACCCATTGAGGAACCCCTTGTGGCCGAAGGAGAAGGACAATGTACCACTCAAGTGGAACCATCACCAACCCAAAGCCCACACGCTTCCGAAGAAGAAAGTGAAGGCCCTCAACCTCATGAACAAGACCAAGGGCAAGATCAACCTCAAGATAGTGTTGAACCACAAAGTGATGCCCAAGGTCAAGTTCTCTCCTCCGAGCAAGTTCAAGATCAAGAGCAAGCTCAAGAACAAGAACAAGCTCAAGATGACGCTCAAGATAATCAAGTAACCGCTTTTCAACTCACTCCTGAGGAGGATTTGGAGCGTCGTGCCGCCAAGATTGCATCCAAGCTCTCTACCAAGGGTCATCTCATGATGAATGTGCTTGGTAGCATACAAAAGGGGGTAAGCACTCGTAGACAATTGGCTAACTATTGTGAACATCACATGTTTGTCTCTTGTGTTGAACCCCAAAAGGTCTATGAGGCACTCGAAGATCCGGATTGGCTTAATGACATGCATGAAGAACTCAACAACTTCGAGCACAACAAGGTGTGGAGATTGGTGCCAAGGCCAATGGGGAACCATAATGTCATTGGAACCAAGTGGATATTGAAGAACAAGCAAGATGCTCACAGAATTATTGTCCGCAACAAGGCTCGCTTGATAGCAAAAGGCTACTCCCAAGTTAAGGGTATCGACTACGGTGAAACCTTTGCTCCCGTTGCTCGCCTTGAATTTATTCATATGTTGATTGCTTATGCTTCTCATCATAACTTCAAGTTGCAACAAATTGATGTGAAGAGTGTTTTTCTTAATGGTCCTATTAATGAGTTGGTGTATGTCAAACAACCCCCGGGTTCGAGGATCCCTATTTCCCCGATCATGTGTACCAACTCAATTAGGCACTCTATGGCCTTAAACAAGCCCCACGTGCGTGGTATGACCACCTTACCGAGTTGTTGCAAGATCGTGGGTTTGAAATTGGGAAAATCGACCCCACTCTCTTTACTAAGAAGATCAAAGGGGAGTTGTTTGTGTGCCAACTATATGTTGATGATATTATCTTTGGTTCTCCTAACAAAGCTTTCAATGAGGAATTTGCCGCTCTCATGAGCTCAAAGTTCAAGATGTCCATGATGGGAGAGTTGAAGTTCTTTTTCGGGTTCGAAGTCAAGCAACGAAGCGAAGGAACCTTTATCAACCAAGCAAAATACACTCAAGACATGCTCAAGAGATTCAAGCTTAGTGAGGTCAAGCCGGCTTCCACTCCAATGCCTGTCAAATGCCAACTTGACATAGATCCCAATGGTAAAGCGGTGGATCAAAAGGAATATCGCTCCATGATTGGCTCCTTGCTTTACCTTTGTGCATCGAGACCGGATTTCATGTTCAGTGTGCGCATTTGTGCACGGTTTCAATCCGCACCTAAGGAAAGCCACTTTGTGGCGGTTAAGCGAATCTTTCGATATTTGGCTCATACCCCAAACTTTGGCTTATGGTACCCAAGAGGAGCAAACTTCAAACTTGTAGGCTATTCGGACTCCGATTGGGCGGGAGACAAAGTGGATAGGAAGGAAACTTCCGGAGGGTGCCAATTCCTTGGTTGCTCTTTGGTGGGTTGGTCTTCTAAGAAGCAAAGTTGTGTCTCTCTCTCATCAACCGAAGCAGAGTATGTGGCTGCCGGTAGTTGTTGTGCACAACTTCTATGGATGAGACAAACTTTAAAGGGTTACGGTGTCATTTGTGACAAAGTGCCTCTTTGGTGTGACAATGAAAGTGCCATCAAGATTTCTCTCAACCCGGTGCAACACTTAAAGTTGAAGCATATTCAGATTCCGTATCACTTCATCCGGGATCATATTGGGCGAGGGGAGATCGAGCTCAACTATGTCAACACTCATGATAACTTTGCAGACATTTTCACGAAGCCCTTGGATGAAGCAAGATTTCGTGAGTTAAGGCATGAGCTTAATATCATTGACTCAAGCAATATGGCTTGAACTCTTGCACACCCCACCATACTCATCTTGATGTCTTGCTTAGGGGTAGGCATTGACATAGGGGGAGTGTTGTTCACTCAATGAACTCTCCCTCCCCCATTATGCATAAATTGATCAACTCTTTCACATTAGCCATTTTTTATGGTTCTTGTGCTTCAAAGACGAGTTTTGGTCATGGGCCCAAGGATAATTTTTCGCGGCGCCATACCATTGGACTCAAACATAGGTGGCTTCGGCCACCGTCCTCGTGCAAGGGTGTTTTCCTTGTTGTGTGTTTCCTGTTGCCTTGCTCCTTTGGTTCTCCTTGATACTTGAATTCTCCAAGGAGTGGCTTTTATTGTTTGCTTCTTGCACTCTTGGGGGCTTCATCATCATAATATAGTGTCTTGCTTCCATCCTAAGCCTTCTCATCCCAAGCCATATTTTCCAAATGTACACAAGTTTGATCTCTTTGTGCATGGGCTGATGCATCTAGGCGGTACAACCGGTGGTCAGAATGGTTCTACCGCTCTTCCACTATGTTGTGTAGTCCCATCGGTACTTCCCATCATGCACGAGCGGTTCCACCACGCTTGCTTGTACCTGTACCACTGGCCGGTAGTACATGTTTTTGGAAGCGGTACTACCGCTGCTTCTGGCACGGAAGTACCACCCTCAAACACCGGCTAGCTACAGGAGCGGTACTACCGCTCTTTATAGCGGTACCACCGGCTGACTTCTGGGTGCATATATAAAGGGCGCGGGTTGAAAGGGGTATTCTATTTCCCCTTCGCGCCCGTCCCTCCTCTGAACCCTAGCCGCTGGTTGCTCTGCCCATTGCCCCGGAGCGCCCTCAGGCGTTCCGGAGCGGTCGGCCTTTCATCGGATCCGCTCCGTGGAGGTCGCCCCCCTTCCGATCTCCTCCCATGGATACCGGTAATGCGCTTTTTCCTCTTGTTCTTAGGGTTCCTTTGTGTTGAATCCTTTCTCTAGGGCATTGCTCGTTGTCGGTGTCAAAACCGACGGATCTCGGGTAGGGGGTCCCGAACTGTGCGTCTAGGCCGGATGGTAACATGAGGCAAGGCACACAAAGTTTTACCCAGGTTCGGGCCCTCTCGATGGAGGTAAAACCCTATGTCCTGCTTGATTAATATTGATGATATGGGTAGTACAAGAGTAGATCTACCACGAGATCGAGGAGGCTAAACCCTAGAAGCTAGCCTATGGTATGATTGTTGATGTGTACGTTGTCCTACGGACTAAAACCCTCCGGTTTATATAGACACCGGATAGGGTTAGGGTTACATAGAGTCGGTTACAATGGTAGGAGATCTTCATATCCGTATCGCCAAGCTTGCCTTCCACGCCAAGGAAAGTCCCTTCCGGACACGGGACGGAGTCTTCAATCTTGTATCTTCATAGTCCAGGAGTCCGGCTGAAGGTATAGTCTGGCTATCCGAACACCCCCTAATCTAGGACTCCCTCAGTAGCCCCCGAACCAGGCTACAATGACGTTGAGTCCGGCGCGCAGATTGTCTTCGACATTGCAAGGCGGGTTCTCCTCCAAATTCGGTGTACCTGTTTGAATAAAGTCCGGTTTCTTGTAGATGTTGCGCTCCTTGGCTTCTACGCCCAATAATGGCCGCTCCCCATGTGTCAAACGAATATGAAAAGTCTGAGTGTTTTTACATTCACACCTCTAGCCGTGTAAATGAGCTGCCCTATTTAAGGGGACAAGGATTTAGATCCAATCCACACCATCTCCCCTCCACGAGTGTTCATCAGAGCGCATCCGACAAAGGTCCATTCCACCATGGCCAGCCGTCGCAACTCCTCCCCTTGCCCTTCCAGCCCTAAGCCTGGATATTGGGAGAGATGTTCCATCCCGCATAGCGAGCTAGTGACACTCCAGACCAAGGGATTTCTCCCCCCGGCCTATATGGTCCCGGTTCGAGCCGGTCTTGCCATCTACAACGGCGGAGAGCAAGCAGAGAATGCCCCTAATCCCTCCAAAGGAGAGCGGGTGTGCCTCATCCCTTACTTAATAAGGGGGCTCGGATTTCCAATCCATCCATTTCTCCGGGGGTTGCTGGAGTTCTACGGCCTCCAGCTATATAATCTCACGCCTGCCTTAGTACTGCATATCGCGGGCTTTGTAGCCCTCTGCGAGCTGTTCTTGGGTGTCGAAGCTTATTTCGGACTATGGAAGGAGCTATTTTGCCTTGTGCCCCGTTCCAAGAAGGGGTCAATGTATCAAGTGGGCGGAGCCGAAGTGTGGCGCATCGCCGAGACCGGATATCTGTCCGGAACCCCAAAGAAGGCGTTCGAAGACTGGCCCTCGGAGTGGTTTTATATAGAAGACGTCCCGCTGCCGGATCCTGTCCGGATCGGCCTCCCTGAATTCAATAGTGCTCCCTTAAAGAAGCGCCTAAGCTGGCGCCCACGTAGCCCTCAGAGGGGAGGTGACAGGGACATCATTTACCTGATGGGCCGAATAAGATTGTTAGCCCATTCCGGACTAACCATGATCGGGGTTATGGCTGAATGCATTATGCGGGGGGTGCAGCCGCTTCAGTATAGAAGCCACCCCATGTGGGACTTCAACGGGGAGGACAACGCCACCCGCTACGGCCGTAAGGGGCCAGATTCGGCTGCCGCTCTACTAAAGATCTTGTCCACTTTATATAAGGGAGAAGAGGAGGAATTTCTCCGCATCAACCCTCAGGGCGGATTCTCCATGCACAATCCCCCAAGCTGGGTAAGCGACCGTATTTACTTGTCCATCCATTTTGTATTCCCATTGTTAAATATTCAGTTTGACGACTTCAATGCAGGAACTGCGCCGGGCTGTTAAGGAAATAAGCAGCCCTCCTCCACAACCCGAGGACCCATGACGGTCCCTCGACCCGGCCTCCCAAGAGGATCCGGACATATCTGTGGAGCTGATTGATGGAGTGTTCCATCAACTCAGCAAGGACAACGCCTTGGTGGCCATTACGGCCGATTACCCAGGGCTAATCCTGACCCCCCAGGTACCTGAGATCAAAGTCCCAGTACCCCGAATAGGTGTCCGCCCACTCGTGTTCAGTTTCCTGATTGCAACCGAACTTTGCATGGGAGGTATTTAAGGCGGAAGGCCGAACCTGCGGCGACAAGCCAACGAGGGGCCGTAGGGCCCCGCGGGCAGAAAAGAAGTGTAGTCCGGACCGAGGCGTCAGCGCAAAGGTATGGCGCGCCCCCTTATCCCAGGTGTTATACCTTAGAGGCATATTGACACTCGCGCTCTTTTCAGGACAAAGAGACCTCGCCAGACTACATCCAGAGAGGCTGCCAATCGCGCCTCCACCAGCCAGGCTCCAAAGCCTGGTCTGGAGGTGGAGGCGAACCCAAGGCGCGTGCCGGACGCTCCTTCGACGGAGGATGTGGACGGGTTGTCTGCCACCAACTCTGACGTGGAGAGTGCCATGAACCACAGGCGTCGCCGGACAGTTCTTCACGATGCTTGTTTCTCCCAAGGGGCGTTAGATGCCTTCAACTCGGGAGATGCGTATCTCCGTGCCGCTCAAAATGGTCTAGCCAGAGCCATGCAGCAGTATGTAAAAGACATATGGGTAAGAAAATTCTGGTAATTATATGTATATACCAGTATCCCCCGAGACTTGAAACAGTTAGAATAACTGATTTAAGGATCATTTGTGATGCAGGTTCTTACGGAAAAGAATTCCCTACTGTCCAAGGAGCTGGAAGAGTGCAAAGCCCAACTTGAGGCCGCACTAGCCGCGGCAGGGGAGCCTAAGGAGACCCCCTCTGGTAATTTTCACTTCGAAAGATAAGTATTTTGCGAAGCACGGCTTTGGTGCGAATCTGACAAATGAAATTGTAGATGGCGGCGGATTGAATCCAGAAAGGCAACACCTCCTACACCAGCTAAAGGCTGGTGAGAGGGTGCTGATAAAGGTGATGGGGGAGAAGAACGATCTCCAAGATGCCAACACCAAGCTGGGCGTCGAGCTGAAAGATGTTCGTGCCCAGCTGTCAGACTCCGTGAAGGAGAATCAGCGGCTTCGGCGTGGCATATTTAGTAAGTGCTTGAACGAACCTTTTGAAAGAAAGTTCGGTGGGGAAGTCGACTAATAGAGCAATGTCTGTAGGTGTGCTAACAGGTCGACCTACAGAGGAGATGCCCGGTTCTACGGGTGACCTTCTTCCCGAGCTCTCGCAACTGCTCGATTGAGTTCGGCAGGCGATGCGAGGCGTCGCCCAGGCCCTGTGGCCATTCGTCTCCATGCCCGAAGGTCTTGGAGAGCTTGCGGAGAAGCTAAAGGGAGCACGGCGACGCTTCCAATTATGGTAGATATCAGCCTGCCGTCAAGGCGCTAGGGAGGCCTGGGCCATGGTGAAGACGCGGTACGCAAAGCCTGACCCCAACCACATGGCCGAGGTCGGTCCTGTAGGGCCCGATGGGAAGGAGATCCCTGTAAGCTTAGTATACGGCCAAGTAGAGTTGGCCGCAAAGTATTCCCAGCAGGACTGTAAATTAGACAGCCTGTTAGATGGTATTGAAGAGGAATACAACCAGTCAAAATGACTATGTAATTTAATTCACATTTATAATGCCTTCTAGCCGGATTGTAGATCATTTGTCATGGCCGACCTTTTCGCTTCAGCCTCGAGACCTGACGGTCCGGAGTGTGTCTGAATTCCCATGCGGTTATATAGGAACTGGGGAATGCATGGAGACCAGGCGTAGGGGTCATTAGGGCGTGAACAGACAAGTGCCCGACTAGGTATGTTATATTACATGGTTAGTAAGAAACATCTTCCAGGGAGAATAGTTCCGTTAGGGGTTCCTTTCCCTGAGAGGCATGCCCTAAGGTGCATGTCCATGCTGCGAAAAGAAACGCAGGAAAAACATCTGGGGGCGTATAGATAAAAATAAAAAAGATCATCTTTAGTTCACTGACCGAATATTCCCTTAAGAACACTAGCTTTCGGCTTCACCCAGTCTGAGGTACACGTCCGGCTGACCCGACAGTAACAATCGCAGAGGTGCTCCCTTTACCACCTAGCCGAACAATCGGGAACGTAGGGGTAAGCATAGGAGCCAGGCAACCCAGCTTGGCCAAAACTTAAGTCATATCGATGCATATAATGGTGAATAAAAGGTACATGCGGAAGTGTGACACATGTGTTGGGCATGAAGCCCGCATGAATAAGCTTCTGTCTAAAGAAGCGCCCAGGTTTAATGAGCGCGGATAGCGCATCACTTTATGAACCTTTAGAGGCTATAAGAGAGAGAGAAGAAGAGAAATGTAAGACAGAAAAATATAAAAAATGGACAGAGGAAGGAGACGAACACAGAGTCCGATGCTAGGCATAGAATCTTCGGAGACGGGCTGCGTTCCATGGGTTTGGCTCGAGTCGGTTATCCGATGCATCCCGCAGGCGGTACGCTCCACCAGTCAGGACTTGGTCAATTATGAAGGGACCTTCCCACTTGGGCTTGAGTTTGTCCTTTTTCTTGTCTGGTAGTCATAGAACTAATTCACCAACGTTGTAATTTTAGGCCCGTACTTCTCTGCTTTGGTATCTTCGAGCCTGCTGTTGATAGAATGCAGAATGGGCTTTTGCCACGTCACGCTCCTCCTCCAATGCGTCCAAGCCGTCCTGCTGATCGAGCTCGGCTTCTCTTTCTTCGTACATGCGCACTCGAGGTGAGTCATGAATTATGTCGCAAGGCAAAACTACCTCTGCGCCGTACACCATAAAGAATGGTGTGTATCTGGTCGTGCGATTCAGCGTGGTCCGTAGCCCCCAGAGTACGGAGTCGAGCTCCTCTACCCAGTGCGTGTTAGATTCCTTGAGGGACCGCACTAATCTGGGTTTGATGCCGCTCATGATAAGACCATTTGCACGTTCGACCTGGCCGTTAGTTTATGGGTGATCGACGGAAGCATAATCGAGCTTGATGCCCATGTTTTTGCACCAGAGTTTTACCTCGTCGGCCGTGAAGTTCGTGCCGTTATCAGTGATGATGCTGTGGGGGACGCCGTAACGGTGTACAACCCCAGATATAAAGTCTATCACCGGTCCAGATTCGGCCGTCTTAACAGGCTTGGCTTCTATCCATTTGGTGAACTTATCCACCATGACTAGTAAGTATTTTTGCTTGTGGGTTCCGCCTTTAAGGGGTCCAACCATATCAAGCCCCCAGACCGTGAAGGGCCAAGTAATGGGGATAGTTTGGAGGGCGGTGGGTGGCATATGGCTTTGGTTTGCAAAGAGCTGGCAACCGGTGCATCATTTGACTAAGTCCTGAGCGTCTGCCCGGGCCGTCGGCCAATAAAAGCCTGTACGGAAGGCCTTGCTTACAAGGGACCGGGCTGCAGCGTGATGACCGCCAAGTCCGGCATGAATTTCAGCCAGGAGGTTCCGCCCCTCCTCTTCGGAGATGCACCTTTGAAGGACTCAGGTAGTTCTTTTCTTATAAAGCTCTCCCTCGTGGACTCTGTAGGCTTTGGATCGCCGCACTATGCAGCGTGCCTCATTTTGGTCCTCGGGGAGTTCCTACCTAGTAAGGTAGGCGAGGAATGGTTCTGTCCACGGGGCGATAACGGCCATTATTATGTGGGCTGATGGTGTTATTTCATTGGCAGAGCCTCCGATTGTGTCAGAATGTTCGGTGTCGGGCAGTGCAGTTGAGTCCGGGCTATTATTGTTCAGCTCCCCTTCCCATACTACGGATGGCTTGAACAACCTTTCCAAGAAGATGTTGGGGGGACTACATTGCGTTTTGCACCGATGCGTGCCAGGACATCTGCCGCCTGATTATTTTCCTGGGCTATATGGTGAAATTCAAGCCCCTCGAACCGAGCTGACATTTTTAGGACGGCATTGCGGTAAGCTGCCTTTTTGGATCCTTGGCATCGAAGTCTCCATTTATTTGGGATATTGCGAGGTTCGAGTCCCCGCGCACCTCTAGGCGTTGGATGCCCATGGATACTGCCATCCGGAGACCATGTAAAAGGGCCTCATATTCGGCTGCGTTGTTGGAGTCTGTGTACATAATCTGTAGTACGTATTGAACTGTGTCTCCTGTGGGGGACGTCAAAACGATGCCAGCCCCCAGTCCGGCCAACATCTTGGAGCCGTCGAAATGCATGATCCAATTTGAATATGTGTCGTACTCTTTAGGGAGTTTGGCCTCCGTCCATTCTGCGACGAAGTCGACCAAGACTTGCGACTTGATGGCTCATCGTGGCTTATAAGTTATGTCGAACGGGAGGAGCTCAATGGCCCATTTTGCAATCCAGCCCGTTGCGTCACGGTTGTTTATAATATCATTAAGTGGTACTTCCGAGGCTACTGTTATTGAACACTCTTGAAAGTAGTGTCGTAGCTTCCGGGATGCCATGAATACCGCGTACGCAATCTTTTGATAATGCGGGTACCGTGATTTGCAGGGAGTGAGGACAGTGGACACATAATAGACCGGCTTTTGAAGGGGGACTTTGTGTCCGTCCGCTTCTCGTTCGATGACGAGCACTGCGCTTACAACCTGATGTGTTGCCGCAATGTATAATAGCATTGGTTCGCTGATGTTTGGCGCGGCCAGGAATGGGTTTGTTGCCAGTATGGCTTTTATTTCGTCGAGTCCGGCCGTGGCTGCATCCGTCCATTTGAAGTGTTCGGTGCGCCGAAGGAGGCGGTAAAGGGGTAGGGCCTTTTCTCCCA
This sequence comes from Triticum urartu, assembly GCF_056163025.1. Classification (NCBI taxonomy): domain Eukaryota; kingdom Viridiplantae; phylum Streptophyta; class Magnoliopsida; order Poales; family Poaceae; genus Triticum; species Triticum urartu. The sequence continues at coordinate 638,990,255 of NC_141877.1, read as the reverse complement.
AGCGGGAGATAAAGTGGCTTAGAGCCGCCACGCATCCGGTTAACTTTTGTATTTGTTTGAGGTCCTTTGGGATATCTAGTTGTGACAGAGCTCGGATCTTGGCTGGATTTGCTTCAATTCCTCTACCGGATACAATGAAGCCCAAGAGCTTTCCGGCTGGAACGCTGAAAACGCATTTTCCCGGGTTGAGCTTGATGTCGTATGTTCGGAGGTCATCAAATGTGAGCCTCAAGTCGTCTACTAGAGATTCAACATGTCTTGTTTTGACGACCACATCATCTACATATGCCTCCACTGTTTTGCCGATCTGGCTTGCCAGACATGTCTGAATCATGCGCTAATATGTTGCGCCGGCATTTTTGAGCCCGAAGGGCATCATGTTGAAGCAGAATGGCCCGTATGGTGTGATAAATGCCGTTGCGGCTTGGTCTGGTTCTGCCATCTTGATTTGATGGTAGCCAGAATACGCGTCGAGGAAACACATCAAATCGTGTCCTGCGGTAGCGTCGATAATTTGGTCGATGCGGGGGAGGGGGAAGGGATCCTTTGGGCAAGCCTTGTTAAGGTCTTTAAAATCGACACACAGGCGCCAGGATTTGTCCTTCTTTGGTATCATCACCAGGTTTGCTTGCCAGTCCGGATGTTTTATATCTCTGATGAATCCGGCCTCCAATAGCTTTGCTAGCTCCTCTCCCATGGCTTGTCTCTTAGGTTTGGAAAAATGCCGAAGAGCCTGTTTGACAGGTTTGAATCCTGTTTGGATATTTAAGCTGTGCTCGGCCAGCCTGCGTGGGATTCCTGGCATGTCTGAAGGGTGCCAGGTGAAAATGTCCGAGTTCTCTCGTAGGAACTTTCGCAATGCGGCGTCGACATCAGGGTTTAACTGTGCCCCGATGGAAGCTGTTTTATTGGGGTCCGTTGGATGGACTTGGAATTTGACTATTTCATGCGCCGGTTTAAAGGAGGTGGACTTAGATCTTTTGTCGAGTACCACATCGTCCCTATTCACCGTAGAGCGCAGCGCAGTCAGCTCCTCAGCTGCTAGGGCATCAAATAGTGCCTCGAGGGCCAGTGCGGCTGTCTTGTTTTCGGCGCAGAGTGCTATGTCCGGATCACTAGCGAGAGTGATGATCCCGTTAGGCCCGGGCATCTTGAGCTTCATGTACCCATAATGGGGTATTGCTTGGAAGATTGTGAACGCTTCCCGCCCTAGCAGAGCGTGATAACCGCTGCTGAACGGAGCCACGTGGAACGTGACCTCTTCGGACCTGTAATTATCTAGCGTGCCGAACACCACATCTAGTGTGATTTTTCCTATACAGCGCACTTCCCGACTGGGGATGATTCCTCTAAAGGTTGTGCTGCTTCGCTCAATGCGGTTCCAGTCTATTTCCAATTTTTGAAGGGCCTCCTCATAAATGAGGTTCAATCCGCTGCCGCCGTCCATGAGTACCTTGGTAAGACGAAATCCGTCCACTATTGGACTAAGGACCAATGCGGCTAGTGCTCGGGCTATTCGGAATTTAGGTTCATCACTGGTGTTAAAGGTAATAGCCGTGTCACTCCATGGGTTTATTGTTGCTACTTGGTAGACTTCGGCAAGGCTGCGGAGTGTCCTTTTTCGCATATTATTTGATGCGAAAGTCTCGAAGACTGTTAATACCATATTGGTGTCTCTGGGGTGGCTTTCTGTAGCCTCCGGAATTAGGAGATTTTCGCCAATTTTGGCCACCTGCCGGAGTATCCAACATGCTCTGAGGTTGTGAGTTGGTATGGTGTCCTCTGTACTGTGAATTTTACAGGGTCCATTAAGCCATCCTTCCAGTACGGTTCCATGCCCTGTAGAGGGTTTTTGCTTTTTAGTGCTTGACCCGGGTGACTGGTGATGATGCACCCTTTTATTTCGGACTGGGTTTGTATTCAGGGCCGGATTGTCCCAAAATTTTATTTCGGTTTTCCAGGCGCTTTCCATCGCACAGTACTTTCGTACAATGGACGCCAAGTCAGCGAAGCGTGTAATATCACGGCGACTTATGGCGCTGAGTATTCCCTTGTCCGTGCAACTATCGCAGAAGATTGAGATTGCGTCTTCCTCACGACAGTCCCTTAGCATGTTCTTAACTAAGAGGAATCTGGCCCAGTAATGATCTACTGTTTCATCGGGTTCTTGCCTGATTTTGGATAGATCGCTTATGTTGGGGTGGGTGGGTGGAATTAAATCCGAAGCCTCACCCCATCTAAGGCTCAGAGGCCGAGGAATTTCTGAACTCGAAAATTTGGATTCCTGGATGTTGTCTAATGAATCCAGCCCATTGCCTGACTCTAAGTTCCGGTCTTGAGTGATATCCTCCCCTCCGCGGGTATCCGGCTTGGAGGGATCGGGAATCCGGACGTAGCGAGTCCTTAAGATAGATGAAGGGTCGCCGCACTGTCCCTCTACCACGGCAACATGATGGGTGACTTGGGGAGAGTTAATCTCTCTCAGGTCGGTTTTAGGCCCGATCTGGTCGTAATCCGTAGCGACACCCAGGGCATCGAAGCGATCCAAGAGCTCATTTATGGAGGAAAGCTCCATTGGATCTAACTTCTCGGCAAGTTCCGAGCTGACATGAAGATTGTTTTCGATGGCTCGAGAGGTCATCGTCGGGGCAGAAGCCGAACAGGCGGTCATAAGAAAACCACCTAGCCGGACGGTTTGGCCGACAGCCAAAGCTCCCTTAGCAACGGTGCCGTCTATAAAGACGGGGCGAGGCATCCTTCCCGATGGCGATGACACAGAGGAACTCTCAATGAAAGCACCAATGTCGGTGTCAAAACCAGCGGATCTCGGGTAGGGGGTCCCGAACTATGCGTCTAGGCCGGATGGTAATAGGTGGCAAGGGACACGAAGTTTTACCCAGGTTCGGGCCCTCTTGATGGAGGTAAAACTCTACGTCCTAATTGATTAATATTGATGATATGGGTAGTACAAGAGTAGATCTACTACGAGATCAAGGAGGCTAAACCCTAGAAGCTAGCCTATGGTATGATTGTTGATGTGTACGTTGTCCTACGGACTAAAACCCTCCGGTTTATATAGACACCGGATAGGGTTAGGGTTACATAGAGTCGGTTACAATGGTAGGAGATCTTCATATCCGTATCGCCAAGCTTGCCTTCCACGCCAAGGAAAGTCCCTTCCGGACATGGGACGGAGTCTTCAATCTTGTATCTTCATAGTCCAGGAGTCCGGCTGAAGGTATAGTCCGGCTATCCGAACACCCCCTAATCCAGGACTCCCTCACTCGTACTCCCGCATTTTTGGCCAAATGATTGGTGGGAGAGATCCTTATAAACGCCTCCTTTTCTTGTGCACAGTTAGAAGTAGGAAGATTGCATCTAGATTCAAAGTAGGGTTGTACCCATTCTTCAACTCGGCAGATCCGCTCTTAGCAGTACTACCGCTCCCCGCGAGCGGTACTACCACTCAGGCGGTTCTACCGGTCGAACAACCGAAACAACCGCTTTCTCTGAACCCATCTGCACTGTTCTTCTTCTACTTACGTACATGAGATTTATTCTTCTGATCTTGTGTATGTTTCTCTCATATTTGCTGGGGTATCTGTGTGCTCTCTGTGTGCATTTGCAGGTGGCTCTAGCTCTCGTGCTGTTCAGAAGCCTCAGAACACCAAGAAGAGAGCCCGTAGGGGCAAACCATCAGATGACAGTGAGGATACTCACGAGGTTGTGATCCCTACCAAAGCCACTCGCCGGGAGAAGACTGCTGCTGCCAAGCAGCGTGCTACGTTGCAAATGCACAAGTGCAAGCTTACGGACTGGGAAAAGTTCCATTTCCAGGATGCCTACTCCGTGGCACCACATCCTCGTTGGAACAACCCTCAGTTCCGGAATGCGTTGTAGATAAGGGTTGTGTCAGAAATTTTCCAGCACCACAAGAACAAGTTCACCCGGATGTGGTCCATTGACCTCGATCACTGGAGGAGCAACCCTGGTTACTTTGGAGAGGCTCTGGAGATCTGTGAGGAGTTTGATTTGATCAAGCTCATGACTGTGAATTGTAACTTTGATGTGCAGCTCATTCATCAGTTCTATGCTACCGTCCAATTCGGCACCGATGATGCGTGTCACCTGTCCTTTATGTGCCATGATGAGTTCTTTGATGTCCCTTAGAGAGCCTTCTGAAATGCTCTTGGCTATGAGGATACCGGGTTGGAAGGCCAAGGTGGTCTCCGTCCTCACGACCAAGCCCACCCCGTGGACAAGGAGAAGCTTGCCCCTCTGTACATCCCGGGTCATGCTATCATGGGTAAGTCTAATGACCTTCTGCCAGTCTATGATATTCTGCATTGTGTGTTCCGCTGTGTGCTGCTACCCAAGGTTGGGAATCAAGATGATATTTATGGTTATCTTGTGGATTTGCTTGTGGCCATAAAGACCAAGAGGGGTTCCGTTGCCACTTTTGATGTCTCCAAGTGGATGTGGGAGGAGATGTACAATATGGTGTGGTACCGCAAGGTACCGATCTATGCTCCTTTTGTGATGCAGTTTCTGAACTCCGTTTGGGCAGTCCGTAGGCCAGGAGAACCTCTCACCACTCCGGCTAATCTCACAGAGCATGAGGTTAAAGTGTTGAGGAAGAAGAAGCATAAGACTCCTCATTTTTCTACGGGCAATCAGGAGGATGTGTTTGCTTCCTCGGACGACGAAAACTTTGAGTTGGGGCCTGGGGCCCAACCCTCGTGGATTGAGAAGCTGACTTCCAAGATCAAGAAGATTTTTTGCTTGCAGGACCATATTTAGAAGAAGCTCTACAAGGCCCATGTTGATGAGAAGATGGCGCATCGCAGGCAGATTCAGTTGATGAGGCACCTCAATTTGCCAGATGTGAAGAGTGGCTCCAAGAAGACCATCACTCCTGAGGATACGTGGTGCTTGGAGAACTGTCAGTGGTCTGTTGAAGCGCCTGCTACCTCTACTATCCGTGGTCCTGAGGGTACTACCGCGGTGTCTGAGGAGTCTGAGGAGGCTGAGGAGCCTGATGCTGCCGCTGATGGTTCTGACGATTCGACAGTGGCAGGCGAAGAGAACTACAGAGCCTCAAGACGCTAGCTTCGCTCTTTTCCTTTTTGGTGTCTTGATGCCAAAGGGGGAGAGAACTCTATTAGGTTACGGGAGTTGCATGGGGGGTCCATTTGCCATTGCTGTCTTCAGTTGTTCTATTTGCTCCGCTTTCGCTTTCTAGTGTCTTGTGAACTTGTGTTGTGACCTTGTGCATGGTGTGAGACCTGCATCCCTTATCTCTTTTATCTATGCACTTCTCTATCAGTAGAGCTTGCGCGTTAATGGTGCCCTTATCCTTTGCTCTATGGTTCTTTTCTGCTTATATGTACCTTATGTATTTTTTGTTGCTTCGCTATCACTGGTTGGTCTATAAAATCTAGGGGGAGCATTGTTCCTAGTGTGAGCATTTTGCATTCCAAAAGCAAACTTGAAATAGTGCTCACACTTAGGGGGAGCCCCGTCTATATTTTCTAGATCTCCTGTTCTTTTTGAGTGGTTGTCATCATCCACAAAAAAGGGGGAGATTGTAAGGGCACCTTCTGCCTTTCGGTTTTGGGGATGACGATGAAGGAAATATGCCCTAGAGGCAATAATAAAGTTGTTATTTATATTTCCTTATATCATGATAAATGTTTATTATTCATGCTAGAATTGTATTAACCAGAAACTTAGTACATGTGTGAATACATAGACAAGCAGAGTGTCACTAGTATGCCTCTACTTGACTAGATCGTTAATCAAAGATGGTTAAGTTTCCTAACCATAGACATGAGTTGTCATTTGATGAATGGGATCACATCATTAGAGAATGATGTGATTGACTTGACCCATCCGTTAGCTTAGCACTACAATTGTTTAGTTTATTGTTATTGCTTTCTCCATAACTTATACATGTTCCTATGACTATGAGATTATGGAACTCCCGAATACCGGAGAAACAATTAGTGTGCTATCAAATGCCACAACGTAACCGGGTGACTAAAAATATGCTCTACAGGTGTCTCTGATGGTGTTTTTTGAGTTGTCATAGATCAAGATTAGTATTTGTCACTCCATGTATCGGAGAGGTATCTCTGGGCCCTCTCGGTAATGCACATCACTATAAGCCTTGCAAGCAATGTGACTAATGAGTTAGTTGCGGGATGATGCATTACAGAACGAGTAAAGAGACTTGCCGGTAACGAGATTGAACTGGGTATTGAGATACCGATGATCGAATCTCGGGCAAGTAACATACCGATGACAAAGGGAACAACATATGATGTTATGCGGTTTGACCGATAAAGATCTTTGTAGAATATGTAGGAACCAATATGAGAATCCAGGTTCCGCTATTGGTTATAGACTGGAAGTGAGTCTCGGTCATGTCTACATAGTTCTCGAACCCGTAGGGTCCGCACGCTTAATGTTCAATGATGATCGGTATTATGAGTTTATGTGTTTTGATGTACCGAAGGTAGTTTAGAGTCCCGGATGTGATCACCGACATGACGAGGAGTCTCGAAATGGTCGAGAGATAAAGATCTATATATTGGAAGGCTATGTTTGGACATCGGAATGGTTCCGGATGAGTTCGGGCATTTACCGGAGTACCGGGGGGTTACCGGAACCCCCCGGGGAGTCAATGGGCCTTATTCGGCCTTAGTGGGAGATAGGAGGAGGCGGCCAGATGGAGGGCGCGCCCCCCAAGCCCAATCCGAATTGGGTGGGGGCCGCCCCCCTTTCCTTCCCTCTCTCTCCCTCTTCCTTCTTCTCCTATTCCTACTAGGAAGGGGGGAAACTTACTCCTACTCGGAGTAGGACTCCCCCCTTGGGCGCGCCCTATGAGGGCTGACCCTCCCCTCCTCCACTCCTTTATATACGGGGAAGGGGGCACCCCATAGACACACAAGTTGATTGTTTAGCCGTGTGCGGTGCGCCCCTCCACAGAATTCCACCTCGGTCATATCGTTGTAGTGCTTAGGCGAAACTCTCCCTCGGCCTCAACTGGATCAAGAGTACGAGGGACGTCACCGAGCTGAACGTGTGCAGATCGCGGAGGTGCCGTGCATTTGGTACTTGATCGGTCGGATCGCGAAGATGTTCGACTACATCAACCATGTTTCATAACGTTTCCGCTTTTGGTCTATGATGGTACATAGACATACTATTCCCCTCTTGTTGCTATGCATCACCTAGATGGATCTTGCATGTGCGTATGATTTTTTTTGAAATTACTGCATTCCCCAACAGTGGCATCCGATCCAGGTCTATGCGTAGATGTTATATGCACGAGTAGAACACAAAGGAGTTGTGGACTTGGGTATATATATATTGCTTGCTTTCACTAGTTGATTCTTGATTCACAGGAATTGTTGGATGAAGTGGCTCAGACCGACATTACGTGTACGCTTACGCGAGACTGGTTCTACCGACATGCTTCGCACACAGGTGGCTAGTGGGTGTCAGTTACTCCAACTTTAGTTGAATCGGATTCAATGAATAGGATTCTTTCTGAAGATCAAAAAGCAATCACTATACCGTGTTGTGGTTTTTGATGTGTAGGTAAGAACGGTTCTTGCTAAGCCCATAGCAGCACTACCTCTCAGGAACTGCGTTGGTTTTCCCTTGAAGAGGAAAGGGTGATGCAGCAAAGTAGCATAAGTATATCCTTCAGTTTTTGAGAACCAAGGTATCAATCCAGTAGGAGACTACACGCAAGTCCCTCGTACCTACACAAACAAATAAGAACCTTGAAACCAATGCAATAAATGGGTTGTCAATCCCTTCATGGTCACTAACGAGAGTGAGATCTGATAGAGATAATAATAAGATAAATATTTTTGGTATTTTTATGATATAGATTGAAATTAAAGATTGCAAAATAAAGTAGATGGGAAACTTGTATGATAAAAGATAGACCCGGGGGCCATAGGTTTCACTATTGGCTTCTCTCAAGTTGCATAAGTATTACGGTGGGTGAACAAGTTACTGTCGAGCAATTGATAGAAAAGTGCATAATTATGAGAATAGCTAGGCATCATCATGTATGTTGGCATCACGTCCGCGACAAGTAGACCGAAACGATTCTGCATCTACTACTATTACTCCACACATCGACCGCTATCCATCATGCATCTAGAGTATTAAGTTCATAAGAACAGAGTAACGCATTAGGCAAGATGACATGATGTAGAGGGATAAAATCAAGCAATATGATATAAACCCCATCTTTTTATCCTTGATGGAAACAATACAAGACGTGCCTTGCTGCCCCTGCTGTCACTGGGAAAGGACACCGCAAGATTGAACCCAAAGCTAAGCACTTGTCCCATTGCAAGAAAGATCAATCTAGTAGGCCAAACCAAACTGATAATTCGAAGAGACTTGCAAAGATAACCAATCATACATAAAAGATTTCAGAGAAGAATCAAGTATTGTTCATAGATAAACTTGATCGTAAACCCACAATTCATCAGATCTCGACAAACACACCGCAAAAAGAGTTACATCGAATAGATCTCCAAGAAGATTGAGGAGAACTTCGTATTGAGATCCAAAGAGAGAGAATAAGCCATCTAGCTAATAAGTATGGACCCGAAGGTCTGTGGTAAACTACTCACGCATCATCGGAGAGGCTATGGTGTTGATGTAGAACCCTCCGTGATCGATTCCCCCTCCGGCGGAGCTCTGGAAAAGGCCCCAAGATCGGATCTCTTGGGTACAGAAGGTTGCGGTGGTGGAAATAGGGTTTCGTGGTGCTCCTGGATGTTTTCGGGATATATGGATATACATAGGAGGAAGAAGTAGGTCGATGGAGCTGCGAGGGGCCCACGAGGGTGGGCGGCGCACCCAGGGGGGCAGGCGCGCCCTCCTACCTCGTGGCCACCTCGTTTCTTTCTTGACGTCTACTCCAAGTCCCCTAGATCAAGTTTGTTCCAAAAAGAACTCTCCCGATGGTTTCATTCTATTTGGATTCCGTTTGATATTCCTTTTGTACGAAACACCAAAATAGGCAAAAAAACAGCAATTTGCACTGGGCCTTGGGTTAGTAGGTTACTCCCAAAAATAATACAGAAGTGTATAAATAAGCCCATTAACATCCAAAACAGATAATATAATATCATGGAACAATAAAAAATTATAGATACATTGGAGACGTATCAAGCATCCCCAAGCTTAATTCCTGCTCGTCCTCGAGTAGGTAAATGATAAAAACAGAATTTTTGATGTGGAATGCTACCTAGCATAATTCTCAATGTAATTTTTCTTTATTGTGGCATGAATGTTCAGATCCGAAAGATTCAAGAAAAAAGTTTAATATTGACATAAAAATAATAATACTTCAAGAATACTAACAAAGCAATCATGTCTTCTCAAAATAACATGTCCAAAGAAAGTTATCCCTACAAAATCATATGGTTTGGCTATGCTCTATCTTCACCACACAAAGTATTTAAATCATGCGCAACCCCGATGACAAGCCAAGCAATTGTTTCATACTTTTGATCTTCTCAAATTGTTTCAATCTTCACACAATATATGAGCGTGAGCCATGGACATAGCACTATATGTGGAATAGAATGGTGGTTGTGGAGAAGACAAAAGGGAGAAGATAGTCTCACATCAACTAGTCATATCAACGGGCTATGGAGATGCCCATCAATAGATATCAATGTGAGTGAGTAGGGATTGCCATGCAACGGATGCACTAGAGCTATAACTGTATGAAAGCTCAAAAAGAAACTAAGTGGGTGTGCATCCAACTCGCTTGCTCACAAAGACCTAGGTCATTTTGAGGAAGCCCATCATTGGAATATACAAACCAAGTTCTATAATGTAAAATTCCCACTAGTATATGAAGGTGACAAAATAGGAGACTCTCTATCATGAAGATCATGGTGCTACTTTGAAGCACAAGTGTCGTAAAAGGATAGCAACATTGTCCCTTCTCTCTTTTTCTCTCATTTCTCTTTTTTTGGTCCTTCTTTTTTTATGGCCTCTTTTTTTCTCTTTTTTTTATTTTTCGTCTGGAGTATCATCCTGACTTGTGGGGGAACCATAATCTCCATCATCCTTTCCTCACTTGGGACAATGCTCTAATAATGATGATCATCACACTTTTATTTACTTACAACTCAAAAATTACAATTCGATACTAAAACAAAATATGACTCTATTTGAATGCCTCCGGCGGTGTACCGGGATGTGCAATTAATCAAGAGTGACATTTATGAAATAATTATGAACGTGGCTTTGCCACAAATACGATGTAAACTACATGATCATGCAAAGCAATATGACAATGATGAAGCGTGTCATAATAAACAGAATGGTGGTAAGTTGCATGGCAATATATCTCGGAATGGCTATGGAGATGCCATAGTAGGTAGGTATGGTGGCTGTTTTGAGGAAAGTATATGGTGGGTTTATGGTATTGGCGAAAGTTGCATGATACTAGGGAGGCTAGCAATGGTGGAAGGGTGAGAGTGCGTATAATCCATGGACTCAACATTAGTCATAAAGAACTCATATACTTATTGCAAAAATCTATTAGTTATCGAAACAAAGTACTACACGCATGCTCCTAGGGGATAGATTGGTAGGAAAATACCATCGCTCGTCCTCGACCGCCACTCATAAGGAAGACAATCAATAAATAAATCATGCTCCGACTTCATCACATAACGGTTCACCATACGTGCATGCTACGGGAATCACAAACTTTGACACAAGTATTTCTCAAATTCACAACTACTCAACTAGCATGACTCTAATATCACCATCTTTATATCTCAAAACAATCATCAAGTATCAAACTTCTCATAGTATTCAATGCACTTTTTATGATAGTTTTTATTATACCCATCCTGGATGCCTATCATATTAGGACTAATTTTATAACCAAAGCAAATTACCATGCTATTCTAAAGGACTCTCAAAATAATATAAGTGAAGCATGAGACATCAATAATTTCTATGAAATAAAACCACCACCATGCTCTAAAAATATAAGTGAAGCACTAGAGCAAAATTATCTAGCTCAAAAGATATAAGTGAAGCACATAGAGTATTCTAATAAATTCCAATTCATGTGTGTCTCTCCCAAAAGGTGTGTACAGCAAGGATGATTGTGGTAAACTAAGAAGCAAAGACTCAAATCATACTAGATGCTCCAAGAAAAACACATATCATGTGGTGAATAAAAATATAGCCTCAAGTAAAGTTACCGATGGAAGAAGACGAAAGAGGGGATGCCTTCCCAGGCATCCCCAAGCTTAGGCTTTTGGTTGTCCTTGAATTTTACGTTGGGGTGCCTTGGGAATCCCCAAGCTTAGGATTTTGTTTGTCCTTGAATTTTACCTTGGGTGTGCCTTGGGCATCCCTAATCTTGGGCTCTTGCCACTCCTTATTCCAAAATCCATCAAATCTTTATCTAAAACTTGAAAACTTCACAAGACAAAACTCAACAGAAAAATCTCATGAGCTCCGTTAGTATAAGAAAACAAACCACCACTTAAGGTACTGTAATGAACTCATTCTTTATTTATATTGGTGTTAAATCTACTGTATTAAACTTCTCTATGGTTCATACACTCCGATACTAACCATAGATTCATCACAATAAGCAAACAACACACCAAAAACAAAATCTGTCAAAAACAAAACAGTCTGTAGTAATCTGTAGGTTTCAAATACTTCTGTAACCCCAAAAATTCTGAAATAAATTGATGGACGTGAGTAATTTTTCTATTAATCATCTTCAAAAAGAATCAACCTAATCTCACTCTCCAGTAAAAAAATGGCAGCAAATCTCGTGAGCGCTAAAGTTTATGTTTTTTAAACAAAGATCACTAAAACTTCCCCCAAGTCTTCCCAAAGGTTCTACTTGGCACAAACACTAATTAAAAGCATGAAACCACATCTAAACAGAGGCCAGATGAATTATTTATTACTAAACAGAACCAAAAAGCAATAAACAAAAATAAAATTGGGTTGCCACCCAACAAGCGCCATCGTTTAACACCCCTAGCTAGGCATAAAAACAAGAATAGATCTAGGTATTATCATCTTTGGTATGCAATCCTTAAGTGGCTCTCATAATAGATTCATAAGGTAATTTATTTTTCTTTCTAGGAAAGTGTTCCATGCCTTTCCTTAATGGAAATTGGAATCTAATATTCCCTTCTTTCATATCAATAATTGCACCAATCGTTCTAAGGAAAGGTCTACCAAGAATAATGGGACATGAAGGATTGCAATCAATATCAAGAACAATGAAATCTACGGGCACATAATTCCTATTTGCAACAATAAGAACATCATTAATCCTTCCCATAGGTTTCTTAATAGTGGAATTCGTAAGATGCAAAGTTAAAGAACAATTATCAAATTCACGGAAACCTAACACATCACACAAAGTTTTTGGAATTGTGGAAACTCTAGCACCCAAATCACATAAAGCATAGCATTCATGATCTTTAATTTTAATTTTAATAGTAGGTTCCCACTCATCATGAAGTTTTCTAGGGATAGAAATTTCCAATTCAAGCTTTTATTCATAAGATTGCATTAAAGCATCAATGATATGTTTGGTAAAAGCTTAATTTTGACTATAAGCATGCGGCGAATTTAGCACGGATTCAACAAGGAAATACAATCTATCAAAGCGCAATTATCATAATTAAATCCCTTAAAATCCAAAATAGTGGGTTCATTGCTATGTAAAGTTTTGACCTCTCCAATCCCACTTTTACCAATTTTTGCATCAAGATCTAAAAATTCCGAATCATTGGGACGCCTTTTAACTAAAGTTGACTGATCTCCAGTCCCATCATTATCAAGATTCATATTGCAAAACAAATATTTAATAGGGGACACATCAATCACTTTTAGATCTTCATCCTTATTATCATCAAAACTAGAAGAACACGCTTTTATGAAGCAATCTTTTTTAGCACGCATCCAAGCCGTTCTTTCTTTGCACTCATCAATGGAAATTCTCATGGCTTTGAGAGGCTCATTGATATCATGCTTAGGTGGAATAGATCTATGTTTCAAAGAATCAACATCAAGAGAAATTATATCCACGTTCCTAGCCAACTCATCAATCTTAGACATTTTTTCTTCAATCAAAGCATTGAAACTCTTTTGCGAACTAATACATTCTTTAATACTAGATTCAAAATAAGAGGGGATCTTATTATTATTTCCATAAGAATTGTTGAAGGAATTACCATAATTATTAGAGGAATTACTAGGATACGGCCTAGGACTAAAGTTTCCTCTATACGCATTGTTACCAAAATTGTTCCCACCAACAAAATTCACGTCCATAGATTCATTATTATTCTCAATCAACGTAGACAAAGGCATATCATTAGGATCAGAAGAAACACTCTTATTAGCAAACAATTTCATAAGTTCATCCATCTTTCCACTCAAAACATTAATTTCTTCTATAGCATGAACCTTTTTACTAGTAGATCTTTCGGTGTGCCATTGATAATAATTAACCATAATAATATCTAGGAGTTTGGTAGCTTCTCATAAAGTGATTTCCATAAAAGTGTCTCCCGCGGCCGAATCTAAAAGATTTCTAGAAGAAAAATTCAATCCAGCATAAAAAATTTGTATGATCATCCATAAATTCAAACCATGTGTAGGGCAATTGCGAATCATTAATTTCATCCTCTCCCAAGATTGTGCAACATGCTCATGATCTAGTTGCTTAAAGTTCATAATATCGTTTCTAAGAGAGATGATCTTCACGGGAGGAAAATAATTAGAGATAAAAGCATCTTTGCACTTGTTCCAAGAATCAGTACTATTTTTAGGCAAAGACGAAAACCAAGTTTTAGCATGATCTCCAAGCGAAAACGGAAATAGCTTCAATTTAACTATATCATTATCCACATCTTTCTTCTTTTGCATATCACACAAATCAACAAAGTTGTTTAGATGGGTAGCGACATCTTCACTAGGAAGGCCAGAAAAAGGATCTTTCATGACAAGATTCAGCAAAGCGGTATTAATTTCACAAGATTCAACATCGGTAAGAGGAGCAATCAGAGTGCTAATAAAATCATTATTGTTGGTATTGGAAAAATCACACAATTTAGTATTATCTTGAGCCATCGTGACAAACAATCCAACAAACAAGCAAGCAAGAGGCAAACAAAAAGAGGCGAACGAAAAAGAGGCGAGCGGACAAAGAGGGCGAATAAAACGGCAAGGGTGAAGTGGGGGAGAGGAAAACGAGAGGCAAATGGCAAATAATGTAATGCAAGGGATAAGAGTTTGTGATGGGTACTCGATATGTCTTGACTTGTGCGTAGATCTCCCCGGCAACGGCGCCAGAAATCCTTCTTGCTACCTCTTGAGCACTGCTTTGGTTTTCCCTTGAAGAGGAAAGGGTGATGCAATAAAGTAGCGTAAGTATTTCCTTCAGTTTTTGAGAACCAAGGTATCAATCCAGTAGGAGACTACACGCAAGTCCCTCGTACCTACGCAAACAAATAAGAACCTAGCAACCTAGGCGATAAAGGGGTTGTCAATCCCTTCACCGTCACTTACGAGAGTGAGATCTGATAGAGATAATAATAATAAGATAAATGTTTTTTGTTATTTTTATGATATAGATTGAAATTAAAGATTGGAAAATAAAGTAGATGGGAAACTTATATGATAAAAGATAGACCCGGGGGCCATAGGTTTCACTAGTGGCTTCTCTCAAGATAGCATAAGCATTACGGTGGGTGAACAAATTACTGTCGAGCAATTGATAGAAAAGTGCATAATTATGAGAATATCTAGGCATGACCATGTATATAGGCATCACGTCCGCGACAAGTAGACCCTAATGATTCTGCATCTACTACTATTACTCCACACATCGACCGCTATCCAGCATGCATCTAGAGTATTAAGTTCATAAGACCAGAGTAACGCATTAGGCAAGATGACATGATGTAGAGGGATAAACTCAAGCAATATGATATAAACCCCATATTTTTATCCTCGATGGCAACAATACAATACGTGCCTTGCTGCCCCTGCTGTCACTTGGAAAGGACACCACAAGATTGAACCCAAAGCTAAGCACTTCTCCCATTGCAAGAAAGATCAATCTAGTAGGCCAAGCCAAACTGGTAATTCAAAGAGACTTGCCAAGATAACCAATCATACATAAAAGATTCCAGAGAAGAATCAAATGTTGTTCATAGATAAACTTGATCGTAAACCCACAATTCATCGGATCTCGACAAACAGACCGCAAAAAGAATTACATCAAATAGATCTCCAAGAAGATCGAGGAGGACTATGTATTGAGATCCAAAGAGAGAGAAGAATCCATCTAGCTAATAACTATGGACCCGAAGGTCTGTGGTAAACTACTCACACATCATCGGAGAGGCTATGGTGTTGACGTAGAAGCCCTCCGTGATCAATTCCCCCTCCGGCGGAGCTGCGGAAAAGGCCCCAAGATGGGATCTCTTGGGAACACAAGGTTGTGGCGGTGGAAATAGGGTTTCGTGGTGCTCCTGGATGTTTTCGGGATATATGGATATATATATATATATAGGAGGAAGAAGTAGATCGGTGGAGCTACGAGGGGCCCACGAGGGTGGGCGCGCCCTCCTGCCTCAGGGCCACCTCGTTTCTTTCTTGATGTCTACTCCAAGTCCCCTGGATCACGTTTGTTACAAAAATAACTCTCCCAAAGGTTTCGTTCTGTTTGGATTCCGTTTGATATTCCTTTTCTGCAAAACACTTAAATAGGCAAAAAAATAGCAATTTGCACTGAGCCTTGGGTTAGTAGGTTAGTCCCAAAAATAATATAAAAGTGTATAAATAAGCCCAGTAACATCCAAAACTGATAATATAATAGCATGGAACAATCAAAAATTATAGATACGTTGGAGACGTATCAAGCAGCCACGTAAAACTTGCAACAACAAAGTTGAGGACGTCTAACTTGTTTTTGCATGGCATGTTGTGATGTGATATGGTCAAGACGTGATTATATAAATTGTTGTATGAGATGATCATGTTTTGTAACACAGTTATTGGCAACTGGCAGGAGCCATATGGTTGTCGCTTTATTGTATGAAATGCAATCGCCATGTAATTGCTTTACTTTATCATTAAGCGGTAGTGATAGTCGTATAAGCAATAGTTGGCGAGACGAGAATGATGCTACGATGGAGATCAAGGTGTGATGATGGTGGCGATGGTGATCATGACAGTGCTTTGGAGATGGAGATCAAAGGTACAAGATGATGATGGCCATATCATATCACTTATATTGATTGCATGTGATGTTTATCCTTTATGCATCTTATTTTGCTTAGAATGGCGGTAGCATTATAAGATGACTGAGGTAGTCCTGGACTAAGGGGTCCTCGGGCGTCCGGCCTGTTATTTATGGGCCGGACTGATGGGCCGTGAAGATATGAAGATCGAAGACTGTACCCGTGTCTGGATGGGACTCTCCTTGGCGTGGAAGGCAAGCTTGACGAACAACTATGAAGATTCCATCTTATGTAACCAACTCTATGTAACCCTAGATCCCCCCGGTGTCTATATAAACCAGAGGGTGTAGTCCGGAAAGGATATACTCAATACCTTAGTCATACATGCTAGACTTCTAGGGTTTAGCCATCACGATCTCATGGTAGATCAAATCTTGTAATACTCGTATTCATCAATATCAATCAAGCAGGACGTAGGGTATTACCTCCATCAAGAGGGCCCGAACCTGGGTAAAACTTCGTGTCCCCTGTCTCCTGTTACCATCAACCTTAGACGCACAGTTCAGGAACCCCTACCCGAGATCCATCGGTTTTGACATCGACATTGGTGCTTTCATTGAGAGTTCCTCTGTGCTGTCGCTGAAAGGTTCGATGGCCCCTTCAATCGTCAATAATGACACTGGCTGCAGAGAAACTTTCCTCCCCGGGCGGATCTTCGTGTTCGGCGGCTTCGCACTGCGGGCCAACTCGTTTGGCCATCTAGAGCAGATCGAAAGCTACGTCGGGGACATCCGTGGAGACTTGATCTTCGCCGGATTCGATTCTACGGTGGCTGCTCCCGGTCACCTTGATAATCATGACCTAAATCTGTCATTGGGCCACATCCAGGAGATCGCTCCTATGACCGCTCTGGCCCTAGAGCCGGAGCAGGCCGCGCATTCCAGAGACGGAAGGATTAACCCCACCTCGGAGGCCGCAGATTCCATGGCGTCGGAGCCGTACATGGACCTGGTCTCACACGAGGCCAATGCCACCGGGAAGTCGGACTCGTCTCGGGCCACAGGTTCCAAACCGCGCAAGCTCGCGGACGCCGAGCTTGATCGTTTATCGATCTTCAAATTCAGTGCTGCAGACATCTTCTAGCACTCGCCTTTCGGCGATGTGCTGAACTCATTAAAAAACTTGTCCTTGGCGGAGGACCCACAACTGAACTATATCCGGCTCGAACTACGGGCTGCCGATGGAGAATTTTACGTCCCACCCACCAACCACTTTATAGCCACGATCGAGGATTTGACTGACGAACTTGATTACGACTCTGAAGACATCGATGGTATGGACGACGATGCCGGAGAAGACGAGGCGCAGAACCCGCCACTCACCGGACGCTGGACGGCCACTTCCTCGTATGACGTATACATGGTGGATGCACCAAAGGAGCACAGCGGCGACGATAAGGAAGACCCAGTTGAGGATAAACCTTCCGAAATACAGTCAAAGCGCCGTCGTCAGCGGTGCCACTCTAAGTCACGCCGCAGTAAAGACAACAACACCGCCACAGGAGAAGATGACACTCCGGAAGGTGCCAAAGACAACGAAGACGCCGTCGATAAAGCAAACAAACAAGATGAACGGGAAGATAAGCAGGTTAGCCCTGTTAAACAGGCCACACACAAAGATTAGGAGGACGATAATTACCTTGCGCTCCCCGAAGTTGAGGCGAGCCTCGGCACCGAAGATTTCATCGTGCCCGAGGAACCTCTTGAGCAGGAGAGCTTCACGCACCAGCTAATAGCCATGGCAAGGAGCCTGAAAAAGAAGCAGCAGCAGCTTCAAGCTGACCAAGACCTGCTCAACGATAAATAGACTGATGTCCTAGCAACCGAAGAATACGGCCTCAAGATCCCAACCAAAACCTACCCAAAGCGCAAATTGCTACCTCAGTTCGACGAGGAGGCACCGGAGTACATACCACATCACACAATACGGCCGATCGACCACCACGTGGTCGGGACAAAACGACAACTCATGCCGAACACCAGCTCGCCCCGCCTCATCACTCAGGTAGAGGTAAATCAGCCCACGGCCATAGATATGACCTCCGACAGACACTGAACAATAAACCATGACACACTAGATCAATCTACGGATCGCGAGGACGCGCCTCGACACGCGACAACGGCCACCTATTCGGGGGTGAAAAACCCAGTCATGGGTGGGCTGAACACCGCAGACGGACTCTATCAGAGCCGCGCCACGATACGGCCCAATACAGAGGCCCCGGACATCCTCATTGCTTCACTGATGAGGTCCTGGATCATGAATTCCCAGAAAGATTCAAGCCCGTGAACATAGAATCATATGATGGAACCACGGACCCCGCGGTATGGATCGAGGACTTCATTCTCCACATCCATATGGCCCGCGGAGATGACCTCCACGCCATAAAATACCTCCCTCTAAAGCTCAAACGGCTAGCCCGACATTGGCTAAACAGTCTGCCTGAAAATTCCATTGGCAGTTCGGAGGACTTGGAAGAGGCTTTCCTCGATAACTTCCAAGGTACATACGTTCGACCTCCGAACGCTGATGACATAAGCCATATAGTTCAACAGCCCGGAGAGTCCGCCAGGAAATTCTGGACAAGGTTCTTAACTAAAAAGGACCAAATTGTCGACTGTCCGGACACCGAAGCTCTAGCAGCTTTCAAGCATAGCATCCGCGATGAATGGCTCGCCCGCCACCTCGGCCAAGAAAAGCCAAAATCCATGGCGGCCCTCACGGCACTCATGAGCCGCTTTTGTGCGGGCGAGGACAGTTGGTTGGCCCGTAGCAAAAACAATGCGAGCGACGCCGACACCCTGAAAGTTAAAAGCAACAAAGACAAGTCTCGACGCAATAGATACAAGCGCCAAAACAACAATGACAACAATGAGGATACGGCGGTTAATGCCGGATTCAGTGGCTCTAAGTCTGGTCAACGCAAGAAGCCGTTCTAAAGGAACACTCCGGGCCCATCCAGCTTGGACCGCATACTTGATCGTCCATGGCAGATCCACGGCACCCCCGACAAGCCTCGTACTCATACAAATAGAGAGTGTTGGGTTTTTAAACAGGCCGGCAAATTAAATGCCGAGAACAGGGAAAAGGGATCACAAAGCGAGGACAATGACGAAGAGCCACGGCAACCGAACACAGGGGGACAAAAGAAGTTTCCCCCTCAGGTCAAAACGGTGAACATGATATATGCTACACACATCCCCAAGAGGGAGCGCAAGCGTGCGCTTAGGGACGTCTACGCGATAGAGCCAGTCACCCCAAAATTCAACCCATGGTCGTCATGCCCAATCACTTTTGATCGCCGGGATCACCCGACCAGTATCCGTCACGGAGGCTCAGCCACACTAGTCTTAGACCCAATAATTGATGGGTTCCACGTGACTCTTGTCCTTATGGACGGCGGTAGCAGCCTCAATCTGCTCTATCATGATACAATGCAAAAAATGGGCATTAACCCGTCAAGGATCAAGCCCACAAAGACCACCTTTAAAGGAGTCATTCCAGGCATAGAGGCCCGTTGTATGGGCTCAATCACACTAGAGGTTGTCTTTGGATCTCCGGACAACTTCCGAAGCGAGGAGTTAGTCTTTGATATCGTCCCATTCCGTAGCGGCTATCACGCACTGCTCGGACAAACTGCGTTTGCTCGATTCAACGCAGTGCCACACTATGCTTATCTCAAGCTCAAGATTCCCGGCCCACGCAGCGTCAAAACAGTAAATGGAAATACAGAACGCTCTCTCTGTACAGAAGAGCACACAAATGCCCTAGAAGCAGAAGTACAAAGCGGCCTTCTCAAGCAGAACCTTCATTCGGCTGCCGAGCCCTCGGACACCCTTAAGAGGGTCTGGACTACTCTGCAGCAGGAGAGCTCGGCTCATCAGGAGCTCGACTAGCAATCCGGCGTCCGTCTCAGTCTCGGTCAAGCGGTGGCCTGCATGCCGCGCATACATAACTACGCACTCAAAATTCCATGGGCATCGACGGAGGCATAGCTAGCTTGTGATCCATAGCATGGCTCAACCGACATCGGATACAAACATACTTTTACTTTTGCTTGTTTTCTTGCAGGTTTTAATTCCACAAACCCCATCGGGTGGTCTGGTTATCGGTCCTCTTGAAGGATAAACACACCAAGATGGCAAGGAGCGCAGACATACAAGGACTTTTTAGGTGATTCCATTAAACGATAACTCTACCTGTCTTCCAGGACCCACATGCAGCTCTTCCCTAGTTTCGGCATATTAAATAGTCTGTTGCTTATTTCACTACTTGTATCAATGCGCCTTGACGTACTAATTACATTACAGTGAAAACAGTTTGTAGCTGGAGCTGTAGGACCCTAGCCTTTTACCTTTACACCTTTTTTGTTTTCTTTTCTCTCTTTCTTTATTTTTTCAGTTTCCCTATGGATAACTGCATCAGGTAGCACCCGTACACTTTGGTACATTTTTGATGTTTTCCAGGGGCTTTATAGCACTCCACATTATGGCACCCCGAATTTAGCATTATATGCATTGGCTCCGAATCATGTCTTTGGTCATAGTTGGGTTGCCTGGCTCCTGTGCTTGCTATCCTATGTTCCACTACATCGGCTAGGGTAGTAAAGGGAGAACTACTGTGATTGTGCCCTGGTCTAAAATGGATGAGCACCTCAGTAGAAAAAGGCGAAAACTGACTGTCATGATGCGGCGAGAGCCGGTCAGCTGTTCGAAGGTCTCAAATTGTTGGAGTTTTTTCTGCATTTTGCGAAGGATCGTACTTCCCGATCAGACGCTGACAGCACTCTGGTTCATATACCAGGGGCTGCGCCTATGTTTTATTATAAAACTCCTATGGCTAAGTGAGGGCGTTCAAGCCGTATAGTCTAGTTGTCTGGTTCGTGCGCTAAACAACTCCTTCAAGGACCATACAAT
This sequence comes from Triticum urartu, assembly GCF_056163025.1. Lineage (NCBI taxonomy): Eukaryota > Viridiplantae > Streptophyta > Magnoliopsida > Poales > Poaceae > Triticum > Triticum urartu. Next base: position 638,968,984 of record NC_141877.1, on the reverse strand, counting down.
TGGATCAAGATTGTTTAGATACCATCTCGAACACCTCTGTACTACCTACTTGAGGGCAGAAGCCGACGACTGGCCAACCCTCAGATTTCAAATAACACGTCCGCACAGGAGGACTCAATCAAAACATAAATTATATCACAAAGCGGATTTGTTGTCATCATACAAGACAAAATACGAGTGTATTCATTCGAAAATAATGTCCTGCCCGCACTGCATGGCTACAATACGAGACCCCTCTAGGACATCCGCAAAATAGCGCTCGGGTCTATGGTGCTCCTTTCCCTTCGGCGGCCCCTTGTTCAGCTCGACGGCGTCCATCTTCGCCCACCACATCTTGCACCAAGCAAAGGCCATCCGGGCACCCTCAATACAGACCGACCGCTTTACGACCTCAAGCGCGGGCAAGCACTAACAAGCCGCTTTACTAGCCCGAAGTAGCTGCTGGGTACCGGCGTGGCAGGCCATAGCTGGACTATCAGGCCCCTCATGGCCAGCTCGGCCGCTTTGTGTAGCTCGACCAACTGTTACAGCTGGTCGCTAAAGGATACCGGATGTTCTGGTCCAAGATATTGAGACCAGAACAGCTTCTTTGTCGATCTCCCTTCCTCGGCTCGATAGAATTTAGTAGCATTGGATACGCTACGTGGCAAATCCGTAAACGCCCCTATAGAGCACCAAATTCGGGTAAGTAAAAGGAGTGTTTCCTTCATAGACTTGTTTTGTATAATGAAAGCCTTACCCTCCGCAATCTTCTTAGCCGCCTGGAATTCCTGAAGGGCACTCTGGGCCTCGGCTCGAGCCTCTTGTGCGCTCTGGCGGGCCTTCGCAAGTATGGACACCCGCATCTTAGAATCACACTCCAGGGACTCGTACTTCTTGACGGCATCCTGAAGCTCTTGCTAAACCTCGCTGCCCCAGGCCTCGTGCTTTTCGCATACAACATGTTCCTTGGCCGCTTTGTCCTCGGCATTGGCTAATGCCTTCTTAAGGGCCGCCACCTCGGTCGTGGCCGCTAGCATAGTCCATGACACTTTAGTCAGCACGAAGTATTCATCCTTCCTAACATACACGACGCACAGGTTACTGCATACCTTGGCTGTCCTCCAGTTGCTTCTTCATAAGGCTGAGCTCCTCCTCGGCCCACTCCAGGCTCTGTTCAGTTCGGAGACCTTCGCAGTATGAGCGGCAGCAGCCAGCAGCGACGCCTGCTTATTTACATAGACGTCATATGTTAGACTCGTACGAAAATTGTTTCGATCCTCTGTTCGGCCTTTCTTTCCGAACACCGAACAGAGCATTAGGGGCTACTATCTATGCTGTGATATTCTTTCTACAATTATTATTACCTCAAAGCCTGTTAAAAGGCTAGTGTAGGATTCGGTCAGCCTGCTTTTGGCAGACTGAACCTTTTTGATCACTGTACCCATGAGGACACGGTGTTCATCTACAATGGAAGCACCTCGCAGTGCTTCCAGCAGATCATCCGGCGCCTCTGGTTGGACGAAAGACACCAGCGGAACAGGCACACCACCTCCTTTCTGGGAAGACCGTTCGCCAGACTCCGGAGCCGTGCAGGTGTCCGGAATGATATCCGGCTGAGGGCCGAATGAAACTTGGCCCCCACCATCAGTCCCCATGGGGGTTTCTTCCCCCATGTGTTCGGAGGCCGTGGAGTCATCCTTGGACGCCGCCCTGACGATCTCCGTAGCCTCCCCTTGGTCAGGAAAGGCCCTTTGGGACATCACCTCGTCATTGCCTTTGGGCGAGGCAGAGTGAGCAGGTGGCGGCGACATGCTAGCCATCTCCTTCGAGTCTAGCGATCCCTCTGTCGAGGATTGCGGAGAACTGTCACGGGACGGACTGCAATAACATAAACTAAACATATTAATATGGCCAAGGGGAAGGGCCATACATTTGGACGAACATAAGGTATTTTGTACTCATGAAGCGGCCCGAGGCTTGGTCCGGGGCATTCGTTCCGGACTGCTATCGACATCCCACACAGAGTTATCCGCGAGAGAGCCCTTCCCCCTCTTGGGTGCCTTCACCTCCAGGTTCGTGGAGACCACCCTTTTCTTCCCCCTCCCTTAGGAGGGGAGTTGTCTTATTCCTCCTCCTCGTAGTCGTCTTCAGTGATCGAGGGGTCAGTCTCGTCTTCGGACGACAGATCCGAAGTATCCTTTCGCCGAAGGCCACTCCTAGTCCCCTTGGCCGCCTTCTTGGTCTTCTTATCTGGTACTCCCTCTGTTCGAAATTACTCATCGTGGACATGAATGTATCTAGAACTAAAATACATCTAGATACATCCATTTCTGCGACGAGTAATTCGGAACGGAGGGAGTACTTCATAAGGCGCCAGGAACAACATCTTCGTCAGGAGTGGGGTCTCTTCGTCTTCGAGTAGCTGGGCTGGACAGTCAATCCGCCTTGCTATGTCGGTCTAGGCCTAAGGAAAAAATTGACATGAGAGCTTAGAGTTCTTTGTCACAATGCGCTAGTAAAGATTATGCCTTGAGAGCGTGAAAGAACCTACCAAATTAGCTTGGCACTTTGAGCTAAGCCCACGATCCTCGGTTGTAGGTGGTGGCATCTCGCCGGCCTTAAAAAGCACTTTCCAGATATCCTCGTGCATTGTGCCGAAGAGCCCTAGCAGTGTCTGGTGCTTGGCCGGATCGAATTCCCACAAATAGCAAGTCCGGCGTTGGCACGGGAGGATCCGGCGGATGAGCATAACCTGGATCACATTGACGAGCTTGATCCTGTTGGATATCATGTTCTGGACACATGTCCGGAGCCCTGTCAGCTCGCACGGAGAACCCCGGGTTAGGACCTTCTCTTGCCAGGAGGTGAGCCACATCGGAGCTCCGGATCGGAATTCAGGGGCCGCCGTCCACTTGGTGTTGCGCGGCTCGGTGATGTAGAACCACCCCGACTGCCACACCTTCACCGTTTCCATGAAAGAACCTTCGAGCCAGGTGACATTGGGCATCCTACCCTACATAGCTCCTCCGCACTCTGCCTGTTAACCTCTCACCACCATCGTCTTCACATTGAAGGTCTTTAGCCATAGGCCGAAGTGAGGTGGGATGCGGAGAAAGGCCTCACACATGACTATAAATGCCGAGATGTTGAGGATAAAGTTGGGGGCTAGATCATGGAAATCTAGCCCATAATAAAACATCAGTCCGCAGACAAACGGGTGGAGAGGGAATCCCAACCCGCGAAATGCGTGAGGAACACCACTCTCTCATGAGGCTCGAGGACGGGGACGATCTGTCCCTTGGCCGGAAGTCGGTGTCGGTGTCAAAACCGGCGGATCTCGGTAGGGGGTCCTTGGACTGCCGGACTATATACTTTGGCCGGACTGTTGGAATATGAAGATACAAGATTGAAGACTTCATCCCGTGTCCGGGTGGGACTCTCCTTTGCATGGAAGGCAAGCCTGGCAATTCGGATATGTAGATCTCCTCCCTTGTAACCGACTCTGTGTAACCCTAGCCTCCTCCGGTGCCTATATAAACCGGAGGGTTTAGTCCGTAGGACAACAACAATCATAATCATATGCTAGCTTCTAGGGTTTAGCCTCTACGATCTCGTGGTAGATCAACTCTTGTAATACTTATATCATTAAGATAAATCAAGCAGGAAGTAGGGTATTACCTCCATCGAGAGGGCCCGAACCTGGGTAAACATTGTGTCCCTCGCCTCCTGTTACCATCCGCCTTAGACGCACAGTTCGGGACCCCCTACCCAAGATCAGCTGGTTTTGACACCGACATTGGTGCTTTCATTGAGAGTTCCACTGTGTCGTCACCATAAGGCTTGATGGCTCCTTCGATCATCGGCAACGATGCGATCCAGGGTGAGGTTTTTCTCCACGGACATATCTTCGCATTCGGCGACTTCGCACTACGGGCCAACTCGCTTGGCCATTTGGAGCAGATCGAGAGCTACGCCCCTGGCCGCCAGGTCAGGTCTGGAAACTTATACTACACTGCCGACATCCGCAGAGACTTGATCTTCGATGGATTCGAGCCCGTGTCAGGTGCGTCGCACAGCCACGACGAGCATGACTTAGCTCTGCCACCGGATAGTGTTCGGGAGATCACACCTGTGGCAACTCCGGCCCTCGATCCAGAGTAGATCGCGCCGTCCGAGGACGGGTGGATGGACCCCGCCATGGAGGCCGCACACTCAGCGGCGATAGAGCCGAATATTGACTTCACCTCCTACGAGACCTGTGTTGTCGGACCCTTGGATTCGTCCCCGGCCACGGGTTCCGAACCGCCTGCGTCCATGCCTATCTAATATGATTGGGCGCCGATTATGGAGTTTTCGTCCGCAGATATCTTTCAGCACTCTCCCCTGGGCGACGTGCTGAATTCATTAAGGTCTCTCTCCTTGTCGGAAGGCCCTTGGCCGAACTATGTCTGGCTTGAGTGGGAAGCAGACAATGAAGAAATTCGTTCCCCACCCACCACCCACTTAATAGCCACTGTCGACGACTTAACTGACATGCTTGATTTCGGCTCCGAAGACATCGACGGTATGGACGACGATGTAGGAGAAGAACAGCAACCACCGCCCACAGGGCGCTGGACTGCCCCCTCATCATATGATATATACATGGTGGACACCCCCAAATAAAGCGATGACAATAAGGCAATAGAGGATAATCCCCTCGAGAAGCAATCTAAGCACTGGCATCAATGGCACCACTCTAAGCCCCGCCATAGCAAAAATGGCGATACCGACACAAGAGACAATAATGCTGCGGATAGCGCCAAAGACGAAGACAATCCCCTCCAGCTAGGCCTCGAGCGGGAGGATGGGCAAGCTAGCCCTAAGGAACATGCAGCAGACGGAGAATCAGAGGATGAAAATTACATGCCTCTCTCTGAAGGCAAGGTGAGCCTCGACGACGAAGAATTTATCATGCCTGAGGATCCCGCCGAACAGGAGCGCTTCAAGCGCCGGCTTATAGCCACAACAAAATGCCTGAAGAAAAAGCAACAACAGCTTCAAGCTGACCAAGATCTGCTAGCGGATAGATGGACTGAGGTCCTGGCGGCCGAGGAATACGAACTCGAGCGCCTAACCAAAAGTCACCCAAAGCGTAGGTTGCTACCCCAACTCGAGGAAGAAGTATTAAAGCCTACAATTCCAGCGTATGATGCGACTGACCGTCCACCTCGTGGCTGAGACAAAGTGGCATGTCAGGCCGAAGTCCAGCCCGCACCCCGTCGCCAGTCAAACAAAAATACCAAGGCTCGGGGTAACACACAGGACCTGTGAGACGTATTGGAAAACAAGGCAGGAGCGATCTACGGATCACGGGGGCGCACCCCAACGCGTGACGACGACCGTCACGCCGGATATACTAAAAGCAAATCCGGCCGGGCCAAATACAGCAGACAAGACTCGTATGAACTGCATCGTGATATAGTAATGGATCACGAATTCCCAGAAGGTTTTAAACTCGTGAACATTGAATCATATGATGGTACAACAGACCCCGCGGTATGGATTGAAGATTTCCTCCTCCACATCCACATGGCCCGTGGTGACGATCTACATGCCATCAAGTACCTCCCATTAAAACTCAAAGGACCTGCTTGACATTGGCTCAATAGCCTGCCGGAAAACTCCATTGGCAGTTGGGAGAATTTGGAGGACGCATTCCTTGACAACTTCCAAGGCACTTATGTGCGACCACCGGATGCCGATGACTTGAGTCACATAACCCAACAGCCGGGGGAATAAGCCAGGAAATTCTGGACTCGGTTCCTAACTAAAAAGAACCAAATTGTCGACTATCCGGATGCCGAGGCCTTAGTGGCATTTAAGCATAACATCCGCGACGAGGAGCTCGCCCGACACCTCGGCCAAGAAAAGCCGAAATCCATGGCAGCCCTCACGACACTCATGAACCACTTTTGTGCGGGCGAGGATAGCTGCTGGCTCGCAGCAACAACACATCAAGAAACCCTGGCAATTTAGATGCCAAAGATAGCAATGGCAGGCCACGTCGCAGCAAACACAAGCGCCGCAACAACGGCGACAACGCCGAAGACACAGCAGTTAATGCCGGATTCAGTGGCTCTAAATCCGGTCAGCGGAAAAAACCGTTCAAAAGAAGCAATCCGGGCCCGTCCATCTTGGACCGCATACTCGATCATTCGTGTCAAATTCACGGCACCCCCGATAAACCAGCCAACCACACCAACAGAGAATGCTAGGTGTTCAAACAGGCCGGCAAGTTGAATGCCGAAAACAAGGAAAAGGGGCTGCATAGCGACGATGAGGAGGAGCCCTGGCCGCCGAACACAGGAGGACATAAGAAGTTTCCTCCCCAAGTGAAAATGTTAAACATGATATACGCAACCCATATTCCCAAGTGGGAACGGAAGCGTGCACTGAGGGACGTGTATGCGACGGAGCCAGTCGCCCCAAAGTTCAACCCATGGTCTTCTTGTCCGATCACCTTCGATCGCAGCGACGACCCCACCAGTATCCGTCATGGCGGTTCTGCCGCATTGGTCCTTGACCCCATCATTAACGGATTTCACCTCACTCGAGTCCTTATGGACGGTGGCAGCAGTCTGAACCTGCTCTATCAGGATACAGTGCGCAAAATGGGTATAGACCCCTCGAGGATCAAACCCACCAAAACCACCTTTAAAGGTGTCATCCCAGGTGTAGAGGCCTGTTGCACGGGCTCAATCACACTGGAAGTGGTCTTCGGATCTCCGGACAACTTCCGAAGCGAGGAGTTAATCTTCGATATCGTCCCCTTCCACAGTGGCTATCACGCACTGCTCGGACAAACTGCATATGCCAGATTCAATGCGGTACCGCATTATGCATACCTCTAGCTCAAAATCCCAGGACCTCGCAGGGTTATAACAGTTAAGGGAAACACAGAACGCTCGCTCCGCACAGAGGAGCACACTGCGGCCCTCATAGTAGAAGCGCAAAGCAGCCTTATGAGGCAAACCACCAATTCGGCGAAAAAGACCCCGGACACCTTCAAGCGAGTCCGGAGTACCCTACAAGAGGATCGCCAGGCACGTTTAGAGATCGCCTAGCAATTTGGCCTCCGTCCTAGTCCCAGTCAAGAGGCGAAATTTGCGCCGCGCGTACATGATTACACACTCAAGATACCATGGGCATAGGCGGAGGCACGGCCATGGCACGACCCACAATGCAGCTCAACCGCTTCAGGACCCGTATACCTTTAACATTTTCTTCCTTTCAGGCCCCTATTCTCTGAAGGCCCTCTCCGATCGTCTGATTATCGGACCCGTCACGGGAACGAAACACCAAGGAAGCAAGAAGCTTTGACGTACAAGGGAATTCTCAGGTGGTCTCTGATAACGATCTATATACCTGTTTTGCATACCCACACACCCTATTCTCTAAAGGCCCTCTCCGATCGTCTGATTATCGGACCCGTCATGGGAAGGAAACACCAAGGAAGCAAGAAGCTTTGATGTACAAGGGAATTCTCAGGTGGTCTCTGATAACGATCTATATACCTGTTTTGCATACCCACACACAGCTTGACCTTGGATAGGACGTGTCAAATAGTCATATCTTTTACTTATTGCACTACATGTATGCATACGCTTTGACGCATCATCTAAATAACAATGTACAACATTAGCTCATTATTGCATTCCTTTATCTTTTTTCCCTGTCTACTTATTTACGACAAATCGCACCCGTACATTCTGATACGACCAGTGCGCCAGGGGCTTCAGTGTACCCCATAACACGACATGAAAAGTCCGAACACTTTCGACAGTGCGGCACCCCAAACTTATAGCATTATGTGCATCAGCTCCGAATCATGTCTTGGGTCAATAGTTGGGTTTTCCCGGCTCCCATGTTTTGGTACCTTACGTTCCGCTGTATCGGCTAAGGTAGCACTGGGAGAACTACTACGATTGTGTCCCGGTTCTTCCAGACGAGCACCTCAGTAGAGAAAGCCGAAAACTTACTGTCATGATGCGGCGAGAGCTGGTCGCTGTTCGAGAGGTCTCAAATCCTTCAAGATTTTTTCCGCTTCGGGCGAGGAGTCGGCCTCGTCTGATTTCGGCGTACATAGCGCCCCAAGTTCGGCCTTCCGAATACTAGGGGCTTCATCGAAATTTAAAATTGTAGACTTCTATGGCTAAGTGAGAGTGATAAAGCTTTATAGTCCGATTGCCTGGTTCGTTGTGCTGAACACCTCCTTCGAAGGACCCAAAACTGGGATAAAGAGTGGTCAGGTTTATTCCGAACCCCTCAGTACTAGTTACATGGTGGCAGAAGCCGATGACTGGCCAACTCTCAAATTTTATAAATAGCCGCATAAAAGGTAATATTTTAAATTAACAAGCGTTACATAGCGCACATGAACTTGTTCCACATTACAGGATCACATGTGCACATTCATTCAAATATTACCTCTTTAGCACATTCCTCTGCCACAAGGCGAGCACCCTTCAGGACAGTGTCATAATACTTTTCGGGGTGGCGATGCTCCCTGCCCTCCGGTGGCCCCTCCTTCACTAGCTTTTCGGCGTCCATCTTCGCCCAGCGCACTTTCGCTCGGGCAAAAGCCCTGCGCGCACCCTCAATGCAGACGGACCACTTTATGACTTCAAACCATGGGCAGGCGCTCACAAGCCGCCTTACCAGGCCGAAATAGCTGCCAGGCAGGGGCTCGCCAGGCCACATCCGGACTATGAGGCCCTTCATGGCCAGTTCGGCCGCCTTGTGAAGCTCGAGTAGTTGCTTCAACTGGCCGCTCAAGGGCATTGGATGTTTGGTCCCAGTATACTGAGACCAGAACAACTTCTCCGTCGAGCTCCCTTCCTCGGCTTGGTAGAACTCCACGGCATCCGACACACTTCTAGGTAGATCTGCGAACGCTCCTGGAGAGCTCCGAATTCGGGTAAGTAACAGGAAAGTTTCCCTCACATGCTTGCTTTGCATAATGAATGCCTTACCCGCTGCTATCTTCTTGACCGCCTCAATTTCTTGGAGGGCCTTTTGGGCTTCGGCCTTGGCATTTTGTGCATTCTCGAGGGCCTTCGCAAGCTCGGACCCTTGCGTCTTAGAGTCACGCCCCAAGGACTCGTACTTCTTGACAAACTCCTAGAGCTCTTGCTGAACCTCACCGACTCGGGCCTCTTGCTTCTCGCGCTCGGCGCGCTCCTTGGCTTCTTTGCCTTCAGCCTCGGACAACGCCTTCTTCAGGGCTGCCACTTCGGACGTGGCCCCTAGAAAAATTCATGATGATCCTGTGATCTAACAACCACTTTCCTTTTTCTTTATCAATAAATAGACGAGGTATTACTTACCTTTATTCTCTTCGAGCTGCCTCTTGGTAAGGCCGAGCTCTTCCTCGGACCACTCAAGGTCCCGCTTCAGTGCGGAGACCTCCACCGTGCGAGCGGCAGCGTCCAGCAGTGAAGCCTGCTTATTCACATAGACATATTCTGATTAGACTCCTGTGATTATTATTTGATCCTCTATTCGGCCTTTCTTTGCGAACACCAAACAGAGCATCATGGGCTACTGTCTATGCTGTAACATTTTCTCATAATTTGATTACTTACCTCAAAGCCTGTTAGGAGGCTGGCACATGCTTCAGTCAGTCCGCTTTTGGTGGACTGAACCTTCTCGACCACCGCACTCATGATAGTGCGGTGCTCTTCGTCAATAGAAGCGCCGCGAAGCGATTCCAGCAAATTGTCCGATGCCTCTGGATGGACAGAGGCCATCGGCACAGACGGCTTGCCCCCCTTTGGCGAGGGGTCGCCTGACAGAATCCGGAACCACTGGAGGTTCCGACGCAGTATTCAGCTGGGGGCTAGACTTGCTGCCCCCGGCATTAGAGCCCATGGGAGTCTTGCCCCTCGTGCACCCAGCATCCGGAATGTCGCCTTGGGGCGCCCCCGGAGTTGTCTCCCCTTGGTGCAGTACCCTTTGAGACAACACCTCGACATCGTCCATAGGGCGGGGGGGGGGGGGGGAGGAGGAGGCGGTCGGGAGTGAATCGCTGTTCATCTCCGACGGGCCCAAAGACTCATCCGAAGAGGATACGTCGATATGGGCTTTGGATGGGCTGCATGATCATGTTTGGCATGATAAGAAGCAATAAAATAAAACATACCGAGAAGTATTATGGTGTCCGGATACTTACGACTTCGCCAGGGGCTTGTCCCTGGGTAACCACTCCTCGTTGCTAAAAGCGGCCGCCGTGGAGCAGTCCCGAAGGAGAGTCCATCCCTTCTTGGACCCTTCAGCCTCCCCTGACGGGGCGGCCTTCCTTTTCTTGTCTCCCCCGGCTGGGGGGGGACTTTCCTCTTCCTCCTCGTTTTCATGGGAGGAGGGCACCTCGGTGTTATCGGACGATGAGTCTGATACGACCTTGCACCGGAGACCTTTCCTGGTCCCCGTGGCCTTCTTCTTGGCCTTCTTCTCCGGCGCCTCATAGGGCACCGGAACCAACATCTCCGTTAAGAGAGCCCTTGCTGGATCTTCGGGCAGTGGGGCCGGACAATCGATCCGCTCCGCTGTCGCGACCCGGTCCTGTTAAATGGCGTGGAAGCTTAGATCCCCCACATGATTATACTGGGGAAAGAAATATCTTACGAGATATAAGGAGCTCACTGGATTGGCAGGGCGCTTTGTCTTCAGTCCGTGATCCTCGGTAAGGGGAGGAGGTACCTCGGCGGACTTGAACAGCACCTTCCAGATGTCCTGGTGCATCATGTCGAAGAGCTCTCGCAGCGTCTGGTGCTTAGCCGGGTCAAACTCCCACATATTGAATGCCCGTCTTTGACACGGGAGGATCCGACGGAAGAGCATGACCTGGACCACGTTGACAAGCTTGATTTTCTTGCTTATCATGTTTTTAACACAGTTCTGTAGTCCGGTCAGCTCCACTGATGAACCCCAGGATAGGCCCTTCTCTTTCCAGGAGGTGAGCCGCATGGGGATGCCGGATCAAAATTCAGGGGCCGCCACCCAGTTGGTGTCACGCGGCTCGGTGATGTAGAACCACCCCGATTGCCACCCCTTCACAGTCTCCACATAGGAGCCTTCGAGCCAGGTGACGTTGGGCATTTTGCCCACCATGGCGCCTCCGCACTCCACTTGCTGGCCGACCACCACCTTCGGTTTAACGTTGAAGGTCTTCAGCCACATGACGAAGTGGGGTTTGATGCGGAGGAAGGCCTCGCACACGACCATAAACGCCGAGATGTTGAGGATGAAATTTGGGGCCAGATCGTGGAAGTCCAGCCCGTAGTAGAACATGAGCCCGCGGACAAATGGGTGGAGGGGAAATCCTAGCCCGCAGACGAAATGGGTAAGGAATACAACCCTTTCGTGGGGTTCGGGGGTAGGGACGATCTGCCCCGCATCTGGGAGCTAGTGCGCGATATCTGCGGCCAGGTATCCGGCTTCCCGGAGCTTCGTAATGTTCTCCTCCATAACAGAGGAGACCATCCACTTGCCTCCCGCTCCGGACATGTTTGGAGTGGTTTTGCGGAGAAAATGCAAACTTGGGCGCTGGAGCTCGAGTGCGCGAGAATGGATGGGCAGGGAAGAAGAAGGCGTGGGTGAAAAGGAGGAGTCCTTGTCCCTTTATAAGGGTGGAAGAAACTATGCGCCTCCCCACCTGCCTGGTAAACTCGCTTATTCCCCAAGCGCCGTGATTGATGGCGCGGTTGGGTTACCCACACCCGTGTTGATGAGAATCCTGTGATAAGGGGACACGATCTCTGCTTCGACAAGACTCGCCAAGAAAACCGCCTTGCAATATGTGCAGTAGCTGGTTGAGAAAAACAGTTCGAATAATGACCGAGCCATGGCGTGATGTCACGTTATGAAAAGTTGTCAGCAGATTAGATTTGTGGACATATTATACTCTCTACGGTGGTATGTGGAATTTGTTTTGCAGAGCCGGACACTATCCTTGTGTTTGAAATCTTCTATGGAGTATTCGAAGGAGGAACCCGCCTTGCAATTCCGAAGACAATCTGCGCGCCGGACCCATCATCATTGAAGCCTGGTTCAGGGGCTACTGAGGGAGTCCTGGATTAGGCGGTCCTCGGACTGCCGGACTATATACTTTGGCCGGACTGTTGGACTATGAAGATACAAGATTGAAGACTTCATCCCGTGTCCGGGTGGGACTCTCCTTTGCATGGAAGGCAAGCTTGGCAATTCGGATATTAGATCTCCTCCCTTGTAATCGACTTTGTGTAACCCTAGCCCCCTCCGGTGTCTATATAAACCGGAGGGTTTAGTCCATAGGACAACAACAGTCATAATCATAGGCTAGCTTCTAGGGTTTAGCCTCTATGATCTCATGGTAAATCAACTCTTATAATACTTATATCATCAAGATCAATCAAGTAGGAAGTAGGGTATTACCTCCATCGAGAGGGACCGAACCTGGGTAAACATTGTGTCCCCCGCCTCCTGTTACCATCCACCTTAGACGCACAGTTCGGGAGCCCCTACCCGAGATCCGCCGGTTTTGACACCGACAATTGGTAAACGATCTCCTTGGCCAGGTATCCGGCCTCTCAGAGCTCCTCTATATTTTTCCTCTTAATGGAGGAGGCCATCCACTTGCCGCCGGCCCTGGATCCGGACATGGTGGGGTGTTTGTTTGAATGGGAATGAATGAGGACTTCGGAGTTGGAGCTCAAGGGCGGAGAGGCAGGAAGAAAGCGTAGGAGAAGAAAGGGGAATCTTATCTCTTTATAAGGGCGGTCAATATCGAACGCCCCCCTATTCGCCCTAAAATTCACCTGCTCCCAAGGGCTGTGTAAATGGAGCGGTTGGGTTACCCAGGCCCGTGTTGACGATAATCCCATAATAAAGGGACACGATCTCTGTTTTGACAAGACGTGCCAATGGCAACCGCGTCTCGAAACGTGGGGCGAAAAACGGTTCGAAATTATGACCGGACCGGCGTGACGTCGCCTTACTAAAGTTGTCAGTAGATTGGACTTGTGTGTTATTATATTATCTCTGGGGATGTGTGCAGTGTGTCTTACAGGTCCGGACACGATCAATTTGTCTGGAGACTTTTCAGGAGTTCGAAAGGAGGAACCCGCCTTGCAATGCCGAAGACAGCACTACGCGCCAGATACCTTGTCATTGAAGCCAGGTTCAGGGGCTACGGAGGGAGTCCTAGACTAAGGGGTCCTCGGGCGTCCGGCCTATTATCTATGGGCCGGACTGATGGGCTGTGAAGATATGAAGACCGAAGACTGTACCCGTGTCCGGATGGGACTCTCCTTGGCGTGGAAGGCAAGCTTGGCAAACAACTATGAAGATTCCATCTTAAGTAACCGACTCTACGTAACCCTAGATCCCCCCGATGTCTATATAAACCAGAGGGTGTAGTCCGGAAAGGATATACTCAATACCTTAGTCATAGAGGCTAGACTTCTAGGGTTTAGCCATCATGATCTTGTGGTAGATCAACTCTTGTAATACTTGTATTCATCAATATCAATCAAGCATGACGTAGGGTATTACCTCCATCAAGAGGGCCCGAACCTGGGTAAAACTTCGTGTCCCCTCTCTCCTGTTACCATCAACCTTAGACGCACAGTTCGGGACCCCCTACCCGAGATCCCCCTATTTTGACACCTATAATGACCTCTCACTAAATTTCAAGGTATAAGTGTTCTCCCTGAGTATGCACCATTGCTACAGTTCTTCGTGCCGAGACACCACGTGATGATCGGGTGTGATAAGCTCTATGTTCACATACAACAGAATACTCGGGTTAAACTTGATGAGCCTAGCATATGCAGATATGGCCTTGGAACACTGAGACCGAAAGGTCGAGCATGAATCATATAGTAGATATGATCATCAAAGTGATGTTCACCATTGAAAACTACTCCATCTCACGTGATGAACGAACATTGTTTAGTTCATATGGATCACGTGATCACTTAGATTTTTAGAGGGATGTCTATCTAAGTGGGAGTTCTTAAGTAATATGATTAACTGAACTTTAATTTATCATGAACTTAGTACCCGATAGTATTTTGCATGTCTATGTTGTTGTAGATAAATGGCTCGTGTTGTTGTTCCATTGAATTTTAATGCGTTCCTAGAGAAACCTAAGTTGAAAGATGATGGTAGCAATTACACGGACTGGGTCCGTAACTTGAGGATTATCCTCATTGCTTCGTAGAAGAATTACATCCTGGAAGCACCGCTGGGTGACAAGCTTGCTAAGGAAGTCCTAGATTAGGGGGTCTCCGGACAGCCGGACTATATCCTTTGGCCGGATTGTTAGGCTATGAAGATACAAGATTGAAGACTTCATCTCGTGTCCGGATGGGACTCTACTTGGCGTGGAAGGCAAGCTAGGCAATACGGATATGTATATCACCTCCTTTGTAACCGACCTTGTGCAACCCTTGCCCTTTCTGGTGTCTATATAAACCGGAGGGTTTTAGTCCGTAGGACAACATACAATCATACCATAGGCTAGCTTCTAGGGTTTAGCCTCTCCGATCTCATGGTAGATCAACTCTTGTAATACCCATATCATCAAGAATAAATCAAGCAGGACGTAGGGTTTTACCTCCATCAAGAGGGCCCGAACCTAGGTAAAACATCGTGTCCCCTGCCTCCTGTTACCATCCGCCTTAGACGCACAGTTCGGGACCCCCTACCCGAGATCCACCGGTTTTGACACCGACATTGATGCTTTCATTGAGAGTTCCTCTGTGTCGTCGCCGTTAGGCTTGCTGGCTCCTACGATCATCGATAGCGATGCAGTCCAGGGTGAGACTTTTCTCCCTGGACAGATCTTTGTGTTCAGCAGCTTTGCACTGCGGGCCAACTCGCCTGGCCATCTGGAGCAGATCAAAAGTTACGCCCCTGGCAACCAGGTCAGGTTTGGAAGCTTAAACTACACGGCCGACATCCGCGGAGACTTGATCTTCGACGGATTCGAGCCCCTGCCTTGTGTGCCGCGCGGTCACGATGAGTATGATTTAGCTCTATCATCGGACTGTATTCAGGAGATCGCACCGGCAGCCGCTCCGAGCCTCAATCCGGAGCCAGTTGCGCCTTCCATGGACGGGTGAATGGACCCCGTCATGGAGGCCGTACCCTCAGCAGCGATCGAGCCGAATATCGACCTTACCCTTCACGAGAGTCGTGTTGCCAAACTGCCGGATCCTTCTCCGGCCACGGACAACGAACCGCCTGCGCCCGTGCCTGTCGAGTCCAACTGGGCGCCGATCATGGAGTTCACCTCCGCGGATATCTTTCAGCACTCGCCTTTCGGCGACATACTGAACTCATTAAGGTCTCTCTCCTTGTTAGGAGAGTCCTGGCCGAACTATGTTCGGCAGGATTGGGATGCGGATGACGAAGAAATTCGCCGCCCACCCACCACCCACTTAGTAGCCACTTTCGATGACTTAACTAACATGCTTGACTTCGACTCTGAAGACATCGACGGTATGGACGACGATACGGGAGTCGACGAGGAATCACTGCCCAGAGGGCACTGGACAGCCACCTCATCATACGATATATACATGGTGGACACACCCAAAGAAGGCAATGGCGACGCGACAACGGAAGATGACCCCTCCAAGAAGCAACCCAAGCGCCGGTGTCAGCGGCGCCGCTCTAAGTCCCGCCAAGGAAAAAGTGGTGATACCGGCACCGGAGATAATAGCACTCCGGACAGTGCCGAAGAGAACAACAATCCCCTCCAGCAAGATTTAGAGCAGGAGGATGGAGGAGCCAGCTCTCCTGAGAGAGCGGCAGAGGATGATAATTACATGCCTCCCTCAGAAGATGAGGCAAGCCTCGGCGATGACGAATTCGTCGTGCCGGAGGATCCCGTCGAACAAGAGCGCTTCAAGCGCCGGCTTATAGCCACAGCAAATAGCCTTAAGAAAAAGCAGCAACAGCTTCAAGCTGATCAAGATTTGCTAGCTGACAGATGGACTGAAGTCTTGGCGGCCGAGGAGTATAAACTCGAACGCCCCTCCAAGAGTTACCCAAAGTGCAGGTTGCTACCCCGACTGGAGGAGGAAGCACCAAAACCTACATCCCCGGCGTATGACGCAGCTGTCGGCGTTCTGGGAACGGGGGTCCCTAGACTTGCCTGACTGCAGCCTGCGGCGTGGCTCAAAGGGGGGCCTAGCATGGCCCATCTTCACCAACACAAACTCAAGACCCTCGCGAGGGGCCAAGCCTCGCGGGGCGGACGACACAGAGCTTCCTCAGGCATGGCCTCGTCAGGCTGGCTCACGAGAAGGTGGAGAGATCAAGGCGGGGTACCTCGCGAGGTGCCCGTGACGCAAGCCATGACGACTGAGGGCGCCAGGCGGGTGCCAGCCCGCGCAGCGTCCTCCTTTCCTCTTTGGTGCAAAGGGGGCAAGCACAGGCGCAGGGTACCGAGGCATCAGGCAAAGGTTGCCGTTTCGGTGCAACGAGACCAAGACCAGGAGGACTACGAGACGGAGGTCACCGTGGAGCCCAAGACGGCGTCATCACCAGAGCTTTGCGCAGGCAAAGACTACTTTTGTCAGGATAGTTGATACTTGCTGTCCCCCTTCAAATTAGCCCGCCATTGTTGGCTCCCTTCCCGCTCAATATTTGGGGAGAGGACCAGGGCCACTATAAATAGGACCGGCCACCCGCGTAGCAGGGGGTTCGGCTCAGTCTCCTCCAAGGGCTCGACAAGTAGAGAGGTGGTAGAGAGAGAGAGAGAGAGAGAGAGAGAAAGGTGGCTGAACTCCTCCCAGCAGTTCATCGCCCCAGCCAAGAACAGACCCTCGCGAGGCTGTTCTTCCTTGTACTGTCCATTATCATCAGCCCAAGAGGTAATCCACCACACCACACACTGGAGTAGGGTATTACACCACAACGGTGGCCCGAACCAGTATAAACCCTGTGTCCCTCGTGTTGTTCTTTTCGTAGCTTTGATCCTAGCGTGGCGGAGGGGTGCAGGGAGGTAGGAGGCAAAATCTCCGCGCGCACCCCAGTGTTCGAACCTCAAGGGTCTACCAGAACCCGAAATCCGACATTTGGCGCGCCAGGTAGGGGGTGCGCCGGAATTCGTCTTCCACCGCTCCGTTCTCCTCCGACCATCACGCCCATGTCTGACGCAC